>NW_020838050.1:319843-441032 GCF_003676395.1 Aethalodelphis obliquidens | reverse complement strand
AAGAAAGAAAGAAAGAAAGAAAGAAAGAAAGAAAGAAAGAAAGAAAGAAGGAAGGAAGGAAAGAAAGGAAGGAAGGAAGCACGGAAGGTAGGAAGGATGGAAGGAAGGAGATAAAATAAAATAAAGTAAGATAAAATGAAATAAAATTAATAAAATAAAGAATAATTATTAAAAAAAAATTTAAAGAAAAAAATGACGGACGGATAGAACACTAGGACACATGTTGAAAGCAAAGCTATACAGACAAAATCTCACACACAAGCATACACATAAAAACTCACAAAAAGAGGAAAATGGGAAAAAATAAAAAACCTTGCTCTCAAAGTCCACCTCCTCAATTTGGGATGATTTGTTGTCTATTCATGTATTCCACAGATGCAGGGTACATCAACTTGATTGTGGAGCTTTAATCCGCTGCTTCTGTGTCTGCTGGGAGGGATTTCCCTTTCTCTTCTTTGTTTGCACAGCTCCCAGGGGCTCAGCTTTAGATTTGGCCCTGCCTCTGTGTGTAGGTCACAGAAGGGCATCTGTTCTTTGCTCAGACAGGACAGGGTTAAAGGAACAGCTGCTTCGGGGGCTCTGGCTCACTCAGGCTGGGGGGAGGGAGGGGTGCGGATGCAGGGCGAGCCTGCGGAGGCAGAGGCCGGCGTGATGTTGCACCAGCCTGAGGTGCGCCGTGCGTTCTCCCGGGGAAATTGTCCCTGGATCCCGGGACCCTGGCAGTGGATGGCTGCATAGGCTCCCTGGAAGGGAGGTGGTGATAGTGACATGTGCTCGCACACAGGCTTCTTGGTGGCGGCAGCAGCAGACTTAGCGTCTCATGCCCGTCTCTGGGGTCCGCGCTGTTACCCGCGGCTCACGCCCATCTCTGGACCTCCTTTAAGCAGCACTCTTAATCCACTCTCCTTGCGCACCAGGAAACAAAGAGGGAAGAAAAAGTCTCTTGCCTCTTCAGCAGGTCCAGACTTTTCCCCGGACTACCTCCCGGCTAGCCGTGGTGCACGAACCCCCTGCAGGCTGTGTTCATGCCGCCAACACCAGTCCTCTCCCTGAGCTCCGACTGAACCCTGAGCCTCAGATCCCAGCCCCTCCCGCCCCGGTGGGTGAGCAGACAAACCTTTAGGGCTGGTGAGTGCCGGTTGGCACCGATTCTCTGTGCGGGAATCTCTCCACTTTGCCCTCTGCAACCCCGTTTCTGTGCTCTCCTCCACGGCTCCAAAGCTTCCCCCCTCTGCCACTCACAGTTTCCTCCTGTGTAGGGCCTTCTAGTGTATGGAAAACTTTCCTCCTTCACAGCTCCCTCCCACTTGTGCAGGTCCCATCCCTATTCTTTTGTCTCTGTTTATTCTTTTTTTTCTTTTGCCCTACCCATGTACGTGGGGAGTTTCTTGACTTTTGGGAGGTCTGAGGTCTTCTGCCAGCATTCAGTAGGTGTTCTGTAGGAGTTGTTCCACGTGTAGATGTATTTCTGGTGTATCTGTGGGGAGGAAGGAAATCTCCACGTCTAACTCTTCTGCCATCTTCCCGATTCCCTTTTCTCTCATCCCCTTTTCTTACACTGGTAATTCCTCTCTTTCTTGTCAAGGTTTTTGAAGTTTTTAAGATTTTGTTAAGTGCGTTCTAAAATTCTAAAGTTCCTTTGATAAGAGGGCTGTTCAGATTACCAAGTCCACCATTGCTAGAGGAGAAATTTCTCCTACTTTTAAACTGTGAGAAAGCTAATATATTATTTACCCTATAACACAGAAAGAAGACTATAAAACCACAATTAGGAAATATTTAATGACATATCTACAAAATATTACCATGTCAACTTCTTTAAATATTAAACTTGGTATTCATAAAAATTTCATTTCATTTGAAAATAATTTGGAGTTTAGATTTTTTTCTACATCAGCAGAATTCCCAAGTATATACAATAGCTGCAGAGAAATAACTGTCAAGCATAATTTAATCAATTGCATGGTGCTGAATGATTTTAAATTTAAAACAAACTATAAAATCTTAATAATAGTTTTTTAAATATTTATATCTAGGTAAGAGTGTAGGTACATTTGAATTTTTATATTTTGATACACTGTGGAGTAGTGTCTCCAAAATGAGAGTGCCCCTTTTATATATTTTTTTAACATCTTTATTGGAGTATAATTGCTTTTCAATGGTGTGTTACTTTCTGCTTTATAATAAAGTGAATCAGCTATATGTATACATATATCCCCATATCCCCTCCACCTTGAGCCTCTCTCCCACACTCCCTATCCCACAAGTCTAGGTAGTCACAAAGCACTGAGCTGATCTCCCTGAGCTATGCAGCTGCTTCCCACTATTTTACATTTGGTAGTGTATACATGACCATGCCACTCTCTCACGTCGTCCCAACTTACCCTTCCCAATCCCAGTGTCCTAAAGTCCATTCTCTATGTCTTTGTCTTTATTCCTGTCCTGACCCTAGGTTCTTCAGAATCTTTTTTTTTTAGATTCCATATATATGTGTTAGCATACAGTATTTGATTTTCTCTTTCTGACTTACTTCACTCTGTATGACAGAATCTAGGTCTATGTACCTCATTACAAATAACTCAATTTCATTTCCTTTTATGGCTGAGTAATATTCCATTGTATATATGTGCCACATCTTCTTTATCCATTCATCTGTCGATGGACACTTAGGTTGCTTCCATGTCCTGGCTATTGTAAATAGAGCTGCAATGAACATTGTGATACATGACTCTATTTGAATTATGGTTCTCTAAGGGTACATGCCCAGTAATGGGATTGCTGTGTCATACAGTAGTTCTATTTGTAGTTTTTTAAGGAAACTCCATACTGTTCTCCATAGTGGCTGTAGCAATTTACATTCTCACCAACAGTGCAAGAGGGTTCCCTTTTCTCTACACCCTCTCCAGCATTTACTGTTTGTAGATTTTTTGATGATGGTCATTCTGCCTGGTGTGAGGTGATACCCCATTGTAGTCTTGATTTGAATTTCTCTAATGATTAGTGATGATGAGCATCCTTTCATGGGTTTGTTGATAATCTGTATATCTTCTTTGGAGAAAAGTCTATTTAGGTCTTCTGCCAATTTTTGGATTGGGTTGTTTGTTTCTTTGATATTAAGCTGCATGAGCCGCTTGTATATTTTGGAGATTAATCCTTTGTAGTTGCTTCATTTGCAAATATTTTCTCCCATTCTGAGGGTTGTCTTCTCATCTTGTTTATGGTTTCTTTTGCTGTGCAAAAGCATTTGAGTTTCATTAGGTCACATTTGTTTATTTTTGTTTTTATTTCCAATTCTCTAGGAGGTGGGTCAAAAAGGATCTTGCTGTGATTTATATCAGAGTGTTCTGCCTATGTTTTCTTCTAAGAGTTTTAGACTGTCTAGCCTTACATTTAGGTCCTTAATCCATTTCTTGTTTATTTTTGTGTATGGTGTTTGGGAGTGTTCTAACTTCATTCTTTTACATGTAGCTGTCGAGTTCTTACAGCACCACTTATTGAAGAGGCTGTCCTTTCTCCATTGTATATTCTTGCCTCCTTTATCAAAGATAAGGTAACCATAGGTGTATGGGTTTATCTCTGTGCTTTCTATCCTGTTCCATTGATCTATATTTCTGTTTTTGTGCCAATAACATACTGTTTTGATTACTGTAACTTTGTAGTATAGTCTGAAGTCAGGGACCCTGATTCCTCCACTTCTGTTTTTCTTTCTCAAGACTGCTTTTGCTATTCAGGGTCTTTTGTGTTTCCATACAAATTGTGAAAGTTTTTGTTCTAGTTCTGTGAAAAATGTCAGTGGTAGTTTGATAGGGATTGCACTGAAGTTGTAGATAGCTTTGGGTAGTATAGACATTTTCACAATGTTGCTTCTTCCAACCCAAGAACATGGTATATCTCCCCATCTGTTTCTATCATCTTTAATTTCTTTCATCAATGTCTTATAGTTTTCTGCATACAGGTCTTTTTTCTCCTTAGGTAGGCTTGTTCCTAGGTATTTCATTCCTTTTTTTGCAGTGGTACATGGGAGAGTTTCCTTAATTTCTCTTTCAGATTTTTCATCATTAGTGTATAGGAATGCAAGAGACTTCTGTGCATTAATTTTGTGTCCTGCTACTTTACCACATTCAAAGATTAGCTGTAGTAGATTTCTGGTAGCATCTTTAAGATTCTCTATGTATAGTATCGTGTTATCTGCAAACAGTGACAGCTTTATTTCTTCTTGTCCAATTTTTATTTTTTTTTCTTTTCTGATTGCTGTGGCTAAAACTTCCAAAACTATGTTGAATAATAGTGGTGAGAGTGGATAACATTTTCTTGTTCCTGATCTTCACGGAAATGGTTTCAGTTTTTAACCATTGTGAACGATGTTGGCTGTGGGTTTGTCATATATGACCTTTGTTATGTTGAGGTAAGTTCCCTTTATGCCTACTTTCTGGAGGGTTTGCATCATAAATGGGTGTTGAATTTTGTCAAAAGCTTTTTCTGCATTTATTGAGATGATCATATGGTTTTTCTCCTTCAATTTTTTAATATGGTGTATCACGTTGATTGATTTGCACATATTGAAGAATCTTTGCATTCCTGGGATAAACCCCACGTGATCATGGTGTATGATCCTTTTAATGTGCTGTTGGATTCTGTTTGATAGTATTTTGCTGAGTATTTTTCCATCTTTGTTTATAAGTGATATTAGCCTGTAGGTTTCTTTCTTTGTAACATGTTTGTCTTGTTTTGATATCAGGGTGATTGTGACCTCGTAGAATGTGTTTGGGAGTGTTTGTCTCTTTGCTATATTTTGTAAGTGTTTGAAAAGGATAGGGGTTAGCTCTTTGCTACATGTTTGATAGAATTCGCCTGTGAATCCATCTGGTCCTGGGCTTTTGTTTGTTGGAAGATTTTTAATCACAGTTTCAATTTCAGTGCTTGTTACTGGTCTGTTTATATTTTCTATTTCTTCCTGGTTCAGTCTCAGAAGGTTGTGCTTTTCTCAGAATTTTTCCATTTCTTCCAGGTTGTCCATTTTATTGGCATATAGTTGCTTGCAGTAATCTCTCATGATCCTTTGCATTTCTGCAGTGTCAGGTGTTACCTCTGCTTTTTCATTTCTAATGTTATTGATTTGAGTGTTCTCTCTTTTTTTCTTGATGAGTCTGACTAATAGTTTATCAATATTGTTTACCTTCTCAAAGAATTAGCCTTTAGGTTTATTGATCTTTGCTATTGTTTCCTTCATTTCTTTTTCATGTATTTCTGATCTGATCTTTATGATTTCTTTCCTTCTGCTAACTTTGTTTTTTTTTTCTTCTTCTTTCTTTAGTTGCTTTAGGTTTAAGATTAGTTGTTTATTTGAGATGTTTCTTGTTTCCTGAGGTAAGGCTGTAATGCTATAAACTTCCCTCTTAGAAGTGCTTTTGCTGCATCCCATAGGTTTTGGGTCATCACATATTCATTGTCATTTGTGGGTAGGTATTTTTCTTATTTACTCCTTGATTTCTTCAATGATCTCGTGGTCATTTTGTAGTGTATTGTTTAGTCGCCATGTGTTTGTAGTTTTTACAGATTTGTCCGTGTAATTGATATCTAGTCTTATCATGTTGTGGTCTGAAAAGATACTTGATACAATTTCAATTTCTTAAATTTACCAAGGCTTGATTTGTGACCCAAGATATGATGTATCCTGGAGAATGTTCAATGAGCACTTGAGAAGAAAGTTTAATCTGCTGTTTTTGGATGGACTGTCCTATAAATATCAATTAAGTCAATCTTTTTTTAATGTATCATTTAAAACTTGTGTTTCCTTATTTATTTTCATTTTGGAGGACCTGTCCATTGATGAATGTGGGGTGTTAAAGTCCCCAACTATGATTGCATTACTGTTGATTTCCCCTTTTATGGCTGTTAGCATTTGCCTTATATATTGAGGTGTTCCTATGTTGGGTGCATAAATATTTACAATTGTTATATCTGCTTCTTGATTTGTTCCCTTGATCATTATGTACTGTCCTTCCTTGTCTCTTGCAAGAGTCTTTATTTTATAATCTATTTTGACTGATATGAGATCTGCTACTCCATCTTTCTTTTGATTTCCATTTGCATGGAATATCTTTCTCCATCCCCACTCTTTCAGTCTGTATGTGTCCCTAGGTCTGTAGAGAGCATATATTCAGGCCTTGTTTTTGTTTCCATTCAGCCAGTTTATGTCTTTTGGTTGGAGCATTTAATCCATTTACATTTAAGGTAATTATCTGTATGTATGTTCCTATTTTCTCAGTTGTTTTTGGTTTGTTATTGTAGGTCTTTTCCTGCTCTTCTGTTTCCTACCTAGGAAAGTTCCTTTAGCATTTGTTGTAAAGCTGGTTTCGTGGTGTTGAATTCTCTTAGCTTTTGATTGTCTGTATAGGTTTTAATTTCTCCATCGAATCTGAATGAGATCCTTGCTGTGTAGAGTAATCTTGGTTGTAGGTTTTTCCCTTTCATTGCTTTATTATGTCCTGCCACTCCCTTCTGGCTTGCAGGGTTTCTGCTGAAAGATCAGCTGTTAACCTTATGGGGATTCCTTTGTGTGTTATTTTTTGTTTTTCCCTTGCTGCTTTTAATACTTTTTCTTTGTATTTAATTTTTGATAGTTTGATTAA
The DNA here is from genome assembly GCF_003676395.1 of Aethalodelphis obliquidens. Taxonomy (NCBI): domain Eukaryota; kingdom Metazoa; phylum Chordata; class Mammalia; order Artiodactyla; family Delphinidae; genus Aethalodelphis; species Aethalodelphis obliquidens. Next base: position 434,400 of record NW_020838050.1, on the reverse strand, counting down.
TATGTGTATTGGCATGTTTCTCCTTCGATTTATCCTGTATGAGAGTCTCTGCATTTCCTGGACGTGATTCACTATTTCCTTTCCCATGTTAGGGAAGTTTTCAACTATAATCTCTTCAAATATTTTCTCAGTCCATTTCTTTTTCTCTTCTTCTTCTGGGATCCCTATAATTGAAATGTTGGTGCATTTAATGTTATCCCAGAGGTCTGTGAGACTGTCTTCAAGTATTTTCATTCTTTTTTCTTTATTCTGCTCTGTGGTAGTTATTACTAATATTTTATCTTCTGGGTCACTTATCTGTTCTTCTGCCTCAGTTATTCTGCTATTGATTCCCTCTAGAGAATTTTAAAATTAATTTGTTGTGTTGTTCATCATTATTTACTTGCTCTTTTGTTCTTCTAAGTCCTTAAACTTTCTTGTGTTTTCTCCTTTCTATTTCTAAGATTTTGGATCATCTTTACTATCATTGCTCTGAATTCTTTTTCAGGTAAACTGCCTAATTCCTCTTCATTTGTTTGGTCTGATGGGTTTTTACCTTGATCCTTCATCTGCTGTGTGATTCTCTGTCTTCTCATTTTGCTTAATTTGCTGTGTTTGGGGTATCCTTTTCACAGGCTGCAGGTTCATAGTTGCCATTGTGTTTGGTGTCTGTCCCCAGTGTCTAAGGTTGGTTATGTGGGTTGTGTCAGCTTTCTGGTGGAGGGGACTGGTGCCTGTTTCCTGATAGATGAGCATGGATCTTTTTTTTTTCTGTTGGGCAGGACCACATCCGGTGGTGTGATTTGTGGTGTCTGTGACCTTATTATCATTTTACGCAGCCTCTCTGCTAATGGGTTGAGTTGTGTTCCTGTCTTGCTAGTTGTTTCATGTGGGGTGTCCAGCACTATAACTTGTTGGTCATTGAGTGGAGCTGGGTCTTAGCGCTGAGGTGGAGATCTCTGGGAGAGCTTTTGCTCTTTGACATTACATGGAGCGAGGAGGTCTCTGGTTGCCCAATGTCCTGAACATGGCTCTCCCAACTCAGGGGCACAGGCCTGACATGCAGCCCGAGCATCAAGGCCCTTTCAGCCACACAGCTCAGTTGAAAAATGAGAAAAGAAAAGAAAAGAAAAGAAAAGAAAGAAGAAAGAAAGAAAGAAAGGAAGGAAGGAAGGAAGGAAGGAAGGAAGGAAAGAAGGAAAGAAGGAAAAAAGAAAGAAAGAAAAGTTATTAAAGTAAAAAAAAATTAACAAAAATTTTAAAAAAATTAAAAAGCAATTTAAAAAAAAGAAAATAATGGACAGACAGAACCCCAGGACAAATGAAAAAAACAAAGCTATACAGACAAAGTCACACAAAGAAGCATACACATGCCCACTCACAAAAAGAGAAAAAGAGAAAAAAATATATATGTGTATATATATATATATATATATATATATATATATATATATATATAAAGAAAGAGAGCTACCAAATCAATTAAAAAATCTACCAATGGTAGTAAACTCTAAATACTAAACTAAGATGAACATAAAACCAGAAACAAACTACATGCAGAAAGCAAGCCCCAAGTCTACAGTTGCTCGCAATATCACCACCTCAATTTTGGAAGGATTTGTTGTCTATTCAGGTATTCCAGGGATGCAGGGTACATCAAGTTGATTATGAACGTTTAATCCACTGCTCCTGAGGCTCCTGGGAGAAATTTCCCTTTCTCTTTTGTGTTCACACAGCTCCTGTGGTTCAGCTTTGCATTTGGTCCTACCTCTGTGTGCAGGTCACCTGAGGGTGTCTCTTCTTTGCTCAGACAGGATGGGGTTAAAGTAGCAGTTGATATAGGGGCTCTGGCTCCCTCAGGCCTGGGGGAGGGAGGAATACAGAATGCGGAGCGAGCCTGAGGTGGCAGAGGCAAGCATGACGCTGCCACAGCCTGAGGCGCGCCATGTGTTCTCCCGGGAAAGTTGTCCCTGGATCACGGGACCCTGGCAGTGACGGGCTACACAGCCTCCTGGGAAGGGAGGTGTGGATAGTGACCTGTGGTTGCACACAGGCTTCTTCGTGGCTGCAGCAGCAGCCTTAGCGTCCCATGCCAGTCTCTGGTGTCCACACTGATAGCCGTGGCTCGTGCCCATCTCTGGAGCCCATTTAGGCGGTGCTCTGAATCCCCTCTCAAAGCGCGCCCTGAAACAATGGTCTCTTGCCTCTTAGGCAGGTACAGACTATTTCCCGGACTCCCTCCAGGGTAGCTGTGGTGCACTAGCCCCCTTCAGTCTGTGTTCACACAGCCAACCCCAATCTTCTCCCTGGGATCTGACCTCTGAAGCCTGAGCCTCAGCTCCCAACCCCCACCCACCCCAGCAGGTGAACAGGTGAGCAGACAAGCCTCCGAGGCTGGTGAGTGCTGGTCCACAATGATCTTCTGTGCGGGAATCTCTCCGCTTTGCCCTCCACACCCCTGTTGCTGCGCTCTCCTCCGCGGCTCCGAAGCTTTCCCCCTCTGCCACCCGCAGTCTCCGCCCACGAAGGGGCTTCCTAGTGTGTGGAAATCTTTCCTCCTTCACAGTTCCCTCCCGGAGCGGCAGGTCCCGTCCCTATTCTTTTGTCTCTGTTTTTTCTTTTTTCTTTTGCCCTGGCCGGGTACTTGGGGAGTTTCTTGCCTTTTGGGAAATCTGAGGTCTTCTTCCAGTGTTCCGTAGGTGTTCTGTACGAGTTGTTCCACATGTAGATGTATTTCTGATGTATTTGTGGAGAGGAAGTTGGTCTCTGCGTCTTAGTCCTTTGCCATTTTGAAGGTCTCCCAGTGGCTGGGATCTTGATGGTATTCAAAGAGCCTTGATAGTTAGCTGGAACCACCAACAATGTTATTCAATGATTCCCTGGTCCCCACCTCTCTGACTGCTCTGGCAGATGGGAGACTAGGAATATAACATTTTTCTTCTATTAAGAGACAGCACATTATTACAAAAATATCTAAATCCAAAAACACAAAACAAAAACAAAAACCCCCTGCACTCTGAAGGACCTACTGTTGTTCTTTCCAAGTTTCAGCAGCAAGGGCAATATCTGCAGTGGAAATAGGGTAGGTCAATGACAGAGTGTTGTACTTAGGATTTCTAAGCCTGTCTCAGTCACCTGCTACATGGTGTTGTGCATCAGCAGGACACGACTTTAGGACTTGGTGCCACAAATTGTCTTGGTTGGGTCTAGAATTCTGATTTCTCCCAAGACATTATGTCCATAGTTGTGGCCGCTAGAGGGTGCCACATACTCATGGGAAAAATGTTCTGTGCTTGGAAAAGCAAGACAACATTGTTAGCTCTGTACAGAATTCCAGAAGAGAGTTAGAATGTCATTTCATCCATTGTCCCTGAACAGTAACAAGAAAATATCTCAGGGAACAATGGGACTTCAGGCAAGAGAAACAACTATTTCTGAAAACCTTTTGATACCTAGAGTAAGGGTCACTGGCCCCTTATTCTTTCATTGGTTATCACTGATTCGAGAAGAGTAGTGAGTCAACCTGTGAAGATAACTCATTTGTCTTTAGAAGAAATGTGACGAAGTTAGGGTGGAGGGTGATTTCTCAGGTATTATTTCTTCCAAAGAGTGGCCTGCTCTGAGGTCCCATTCCCTCTCTCTCTCTCTCTCTCTCTCTCTCTCTCTCACACACACACACACACACACACACACACACACAAACACATACACATGCAAACACACCATGATTTATGTAATTATAAATCTTAAAAGGGCCTCAGAAGTCAGTCTAAAGCCCTAGCTTCCTCCACACCCTAGTAATAATAACCTCATCAAGTAGTTGCCTGGGCAATGCTTGTGAACACCTCCAGTTACAGTGAACTCACAATTCCTGAGGCATTCCCATTCCATTTTGGCGTGAGCTCAAAACTTTAGAAAATAATTTATGAGGTTGAGCTGAGAACTATTTTCTTTTATTTTTCTTTGATACTAATAATTTCCAGTTATTAACTCATTTCTATTCTTGTGAAAGCCTTTGTAACGGAGGACTTCTCTCCTCCAAGTTTATATTTCCAGTTTTTCTAACCATTGTTCATATGCTGTGATAGGTGTCTAGAGGTCTCTCCTCTGAATATGCTCTGGTTTGTCAATTTCTCTCTTCTGCAAAGGGTGATCCCCAGAACTGAATATCATGCTCCAAGCATGGTATGACTAGCATCATGTAGAGTACTATGGGGCTCTCATTCAGGACCCAGTGTTTCTCTTTTAGCTCTCCTGTTAGTGGGGAATGGTAATCTTATTGTGCATTTCCCTGTATACTAAGAAGTTGTGCACCTTTTCATACATTTATTGTCTTTTTGATATTTTATTTTGCAGTATATCTGTTCAGAACTTTTGCTCATTTTTAAGTTTGTGTGCTTTCTTTGTCTGCATCCCAAATAGCAGCTTTGTGTCCCTTATCTGTACTGTAAATAACGTCTTCCAGCCTGACTTAATAGTTTCATTTTATAAACAATAGCTCTTAATTTTAATTTATTTAAATACATCAATCTTTTCCTTTATGGTTAATTGGCTTCATGTCAATTATTTAAGAAGTCTTTCCAGACCCTGAGGGCATGAAGATGTTCTCATATTCATTTAAAAAAGCTTTATTGTGGTGGTTTTTAAATTACTTTTAGAGCTACAATCCACCCAGAATTGATTTTCATGTAAGGTATGAGATATAGATAAAATTTAATTTTTTTCCAAATAGATATCAAATTATTCTAACACTAGTAATTGAAAAAAACATTCTTTTTGCACCACTTTACAATGTCACTTTTGCCAAAGATCAAGTGATCATACATGCATGTGTCTGCTCCTGGTATCTCCCTTCTATTCCACTTGTCTGTTTATCTATCATTGTGTCAATACCACACTACCTTAATTACCATCAATTTTACTATGCCCACCTCTGGCGCAGACCGCAGAGACGGGCATCTTGAAAACTTGTAGAGCAAGTTCTCCTATTGTGGCCTTCTTCATTAAGTGTCTCTTTGTAGTCATTTATATTTCCTTTCAAAAAGTTAGAATGTCTGTAACTGCAATATAAAAACACAATTGGAGGAGCTTCAAGATGGCGGAAGAGTAAGACGTGGAGATCACCATCCTCACAACAAATACATCAAAAATACATCTACATGTGGAAAAACTCCTACAGAACACCGAATGAACTCTGGCAGGAGACCTCAGACCTCCCAAAAGGCAAGAAACTCCCCATGTACCTGGATAGGGTAAGAGAAAAAAGAAAACACAGAGACAAAGAATAGGGACGGAACCTGCACCAGTGGGAGGGAGCTGTGAAGGAGGAAAGGTTTCCACATACTAGGAAGCCCCATCGCCGGCGGAGAATGTGGGTGGCGGAGGGGGGAAGCTTCGAAGCCACGGAGGAGAGCACAGCAACAGGGGTGCAGAGGGAAAAAGAGAGAGATTCCCGCACAGAGGATCAGTGCCGGACAGCACTCACCAGCCTGAGAGGCTTGTCTGCTCACCCGCCGGGGTGGGCAGGGGCTGGGAGCTGAGGCTCGGGCTTCGGAGGTAGGACTCCAGGGAGATGACTGGGATTGGCTGCGTGAACACAGCCTGAAGGGAGCTAGTGCACCACGGCTAGCTGGGAGGGAGTCCAGGAAAAACCATGGAACTGCCGAAGAGGCAAGAGACTTTTTCTTCCCTCTTTGTTTCCTGGTGCATGAGGAGAGGGGATTAAGTGCGCTGCTTAAAGGAGCTCCAGAGACGGGTGTGAGCCGCGGCTATCAGTGCGGACCCCAGAGATGGGCAATAGAAGCTAAGGCTGCTGCTCTCACCACCAAGAAGCCTGCGTGCAAGCACAGGTCACCATCCACACCTCCCCTCCTGGGAGCCTATGCAGCTCGCCACAGCCAGGGTCCCGTGATCCAGGGACAACTTCCCCGGGAGAATACATGGTGTGCCTCAGGCTGGCGCAATGACACGCTGGCCTCTGCCACAGCAGAGCATTTGTACCCCTCCCTCGCCCCCGGGCTGAGTGACCCAGAGCCCCCGAATCACCTGCTCCTTTAAAACCGTCCTGTCTGAGCGAAGAACACACGCCCTCACGTGTCCTACACGCAAAGGGGGGTCCAAATCCAAAGCTGAAACCGGGAGCTGTGCAAACAAAGAAGAGAAAGAGAAGTCTCTCCCAGCATCCTCAGGAGCAGTGGATTAAATCTCCACAATCAACTTGATATACCCTGCATCTGTGGAATACCTGAATAGAAAATGAATCATCCCAAATTGAGGAGCTGGACTTTGGGAGCAATTATATATATATATATATTTTTTCTTTTTCCCTTTTTCTCTTTTTGTGAGTGTGTATGTGTATGCTTCTGTGTGGGATTTTGTCTGTATAGCTTTGCTTTTACCATTTGTCCTAGGGTTCTGTCTGTCCGGTTTTTTTTTTTTCATTTTTATTATTGTATTACCTAATTTTTTTTCCTTAACAATTATTTTTTATTTTAATAACTTTATTTTATTTTATTCTTTCTTTTTTTCTTCTCCTTTTTATTCTGAGCCGTGTGGAGGACAGGCTCCTGGTGCTCCAGACAGGTGTCAGGGCTGTGACACTGAAGTGGGAGAGCCAAGTTCAGGACACTAGTAAAAAAGAGACCTCCCAGCTGCATATAATATCAAAGGGTGAAAATATCCCAGAGATCTCCATCTCAACGCCAAGACCCAGCTCCAATCAATGACCAGCAAGCTACAGTGAAGGACACCCTATGCCAAATAACTAGCAAGAGAGGAACACAACCCCATCCATTAGCACAGAGGCTGGCTAAAATCATAATAAGGCTGCTGACACCCCAAAACACACCAGCAGAAGTGGAATGGCCCACCAAAAAGACAAGATTCAGCCTCATTCACGAGAACAGAGGCACTAGTCCCCTCCACCAGGAAGCCTACACAACCCACTGAACCAACTTTAGCCACTGGGACAGACACCAAAAACAACGAGAATTATGAACTTGCAGTCGGCAAAAAGGAGACTGCAAACACAGCAAGTTAAGCAAAATGAGAAGACAGAGAAACACACAGCAGATGAAGGAGCAAGGAGAAAATCCACCAGACCTAACAAATGAAGAGGAAACAGGCAGTCTACCTGTAAAATAATTCAGAAAAATGATCCAAAATCTTGGGAATAGAATGGAGAAAATACAAGAACTGTTTAATAAGGACCTAAAAGAACTAAAGAGCAAACAAACAGTGATGAACAACACAATAACTGAAATTAAAAATTCTCTAGAGGGGGCCAGTTGCAGAATAACTGAGGCAGAAGAAAGGATAAGTGACTTGGAAGATAAACTAGTGGAAATAACTATTACAGAGCAGAATAAAGAAAAAAACAAAGAAAAGAATAGAAGACAGTCTCTGAGACTTCTGGGACAACATTAAATGCATCAACATTCGAATTATAGGGGTCCCAGAAGAAGAAGAGAAAAAGAAAGGGACTGAGAAAATATTTGAAGAGAACAGAGTTGAAAACCTCCCTAATATGGGAAAGGAAATAGTTAATCAAATCCAGGAAGCACAGAGAGTCCCATACAGGATAAATTGAAGGAGAAACACGCCAAAACATATTAATCAAACTATCAAAAATGAAATACAAAGAACAAATATTAAAAGCAGCAAGGGAAAAACAGCTAATAACACATAAGGGAATTCCCATAAGTTTAACAGCTGATCTTTCTGCAGAAACCCTTCAAGCCAGAAGGGAGTGGCAGGACATATTTAAAGTGATGAAGGAGAAAAATAGAAAACCAAGATTACTCTACCTAGCAAGGATCTCATTCAGATTTGATGGAGAAATTAAAACCTTTACAGACAAGTAAAAGCAAAGAGAATTCAGCACCACCAAACCAGCTTTACAACAAATGCTAAAGGAAGTTTTCTACACAGGAAATGCAAGAGAAGGAAAAGACGTACAATAATACACCCAAAATAATTATGAAAATGGTAATAGGAACATACATATCGATAATTACCTTAAATGTAAATGGTTAAATGCTCCAACCAAAAGACATGGATTGGCTGACTGGATACAAAAATGACCCGTATATATGCTGTCTACAAGAGACCCATTTCAGACCTAGGGACACATACAGACTGAAAGTGAGGGAATGCAAAAAGATATTCCATGCAAATGGAAACCAAAAGAAAGTTGGAGTAGCAATTCTCATAACAGACAAAATAGACTTTAAAACAAAGACTATTAAAAGAGACAAAGGAGCACACTACATAATGATCAAGGGATCAATCCAAGAAGAAGATATAACAATTGTAATTATTTATGCACCCAACATAAGAACACCTCAATACATAAGGCAAATACTAACAGCCATAAAAGGGGATATTGACAGTAACATAATCATAGTAGGGGACTTCAGCACACCACTTTCACAAATGGACAGATCATCCAAAATAAAAATAAATAAGGAAACACAAGCTTTAAATGATACATTATACAAGATGGACTTAATTGACATTTATAGGACACTCCATCCAAAAACAACAGAATACACTTTCTTCTCAAGTACTCATGGAACATTCTCCAAGATAGATCATATCTTGGGTCACAAATCAAGCCTTGGAAAATTTAAGAAATTTGAAATCGTATCAAGCATCTTTCCAACCACAACGCTATGAGAATAGATATCAATTACAGGACAAAATGTGTAAGAAATACAAACTCATGGAGGCTAAACAACACACTACTTAATAACCAAGAGATCACTGAAAAAATCAAAGAGGAAATCAAAAATACGTAGAACCAAATGACAATGAAAACACGATAACTTAAACCTACGGGATTCAGCAAAGGCAGTTCTAAGAGGGAAGTTTATAGCAATACAATACTACCTTAAGAAACAAGAAACATCTCAAATAAACAACCTAACCTTACACCTAAAGAAGTTAGACAAAGAAGAACAAAAAAATACGCCAAAGTTAGCAGAAGGAAAGAAATAATAAAGATCAGATGAGAAATAAATGAAAAAGAAATGAAGGAAACGATAGCAAAGATCAATAAAACTAAAAGCTGGTTCTTTGAAAAGATAAAAAAAAATTGATAAACCATTAGCCAGAATTATCAAGAAAAAAAGGGAGAAGACTCAAATCAATAGAATTAGAAATGGAAAAGGGGATGTACCAACTAACACTGCAGAAATATAAAGGATCCTGAGAGATTACTGTAAGCCACTCTACACCAATAACATGGACAAGCTGGAAGAAATGGACAAATTCTTAGAAATGCACAACTTCCGAGACTGAACCAGAAAGAAATAGAAAATATGAACTGACCAAACACAAGCACTGAAATTGAAACTGTGATTACAAATATTCAAACAAACAAAATCCCAGGACCAGATGGCTTTACAGGTGAATTCTAACAAACATTTAGAAAAGAGCTAACACCTATCCTTCTCAAACTCTTCCAAAATATAGCAGAGGGAGGAACACTCCCAAACTCATTCTACGAAGCCACAATCACTCTGATAACAAAACCAGACAAAGATGTCACAAAGAAAGAAAACTACAGGCCAACAACACTGCTGAACATAGAGGCAAAACTCCTCAACCAAATACTAGCAAAAAGAATCCAACAGCACATTGAAAGGATCATACACCATGATCAAGTGGGGTTTATCCCAGGAATGCAAGGATTCTTCAATATTTGCTAATCAATCAACGTGATACACCATATTAACTAAATGAAGGAGAAGAACCGTATGATCATCCCAGTAGAGGCAGAGAAAGCTTTCAATAAAGTTCAACACCCATTTATGATAAAAACGCTTGAGAAAGTAGGCATAGAGGGAATTTTTCTCAACATAATAAAAACTATATATGACAAACCTGTACCTAACATTGTCCTCAATGGTGAAAAACTGAAATCGTTTCCACTAAGATCTGGAACAAGACAAGGTTGCCCACTCTCACCACTATTATTCAACATAGTTTTGGAAGTTTTAGCCACAGCAATCAGAGAAGAAAAATAAATAAAATTAATCCAAATTGGCAAAGAAGAAGTAAAGCTGTCACTGTTTGCAGATGACATTATCCTATACATAGAGAATCCTAAAGATGCTACCAGAAAACTAGTAGAGCTAATTAATCAATGAATTTGGTTAAGTAAGAAGAAAAACATTAATGCATACAAATTGCTTGCATTCGTATACACTACTGATGAAAAATGTGAAAGTGAAATTAAGAAAACACTCCCATGTACCATTGCAACAAAAAGAATAAAATATCTAGGGATAAACCTACCTAAGGAGACAAAAGACCTGTATGTAGAAAATTATAAGACACTGATGGAAGAAATTAAAGATGATACAAATAGCTGGAGAGATATACCATGTTCTTGGATTGGAAGAATCAACATTGTGAAAATGACTCTACTACCCAAAGCAATCTATTGATTCAATGCAATCCCTATCAAACTACCACTGGCATTTTTCACAGAACTAGAACAAAAATTTTCACAATTTTTAGGGAAACACAAAAGACCCAGAATAGCCAAAGCAATCTTGAGAAAGAAAAATGGAATTGGAGGAATCAGGCTCCCTGACTTCAGACTATACTACAAAGCTACAGTAATCAAGGCAGTATGGTACTGGCACAAGAACCGAAATATAGATCAATGGAACAGGATAGAAAGCCCAGAGACAAACCCACACACATATGGTCACCTTATCTTTGGTAAAGGAGGCAAGAATATACTGTGGAGAAAAGACAGCCTCTTCAATAAGTGGTGCTGTAAGAACTGGACAGCTACATGTAAAAGAATGAAATTAGAACCCTCCCTAACACCATACACAAAAATAATCTCAAAATGGATTAAAGACCTAAATGTATGGCCAGACACCATCAAACTCTTAGAGGAAAACATAGGCAGAACACTCTATGACATAAATCACAGCAAGATCCCTTTTGACCCACCTCCTAGAGAAATGGAAATAAAAACAAAAATAAACAAATGGGACCTAATGAAACTTCAAAGCTTTTGCACAGCAAAGGAAACCATAAACAAGACGAAAAGCCAACCCTCAGAATGGGGGAAAATATTTGCAAATGAAGCAACTGACAAAGGATTAATCTCCAAAATTTACAAGCATCTCATTGCAGCTCAATATTATAAAAGCAAACAATCCAATCCAAAAATGGGCAGAAGACCTAAATAGACATTTCTCCAAAGAAGATATACAGATTGCCAGCAGACACAGGAAAGAATGCTCAGCATCATTAATCATTTGAGCAATGCAAATAAAAACTGCAATGAGATATCATCTCACACCAGTCAGAATGGCCATCATCAAAATATCTACAAACAATAAATGTTGAAGAGGGTGTGGAGAAAAGAGAACCCTCTTGCACTGCTGGTGGGAATATAAGTTCATACAGCCACTATGGAGAACAGTATGGACGTTTCTTAAAAAACTAAAAATAGAACTACCATACGACCCAGCAATCCCACTACTGGGCATATACCCTGAGAAAACCATAATTCAAAAAGGGTCATTTACCACAATGTTCACTGCAGCTCTATTTACAATAGCTCAGACATGGAAGCAACCGAAGTGTCCATCAACAGATGAATGGATAAAGAAGTTGTGGCACATATATACAATGGAATATTACTCAGGCATAAAAAGGACGAAACTGAGTTATTTGTAGTGAGGTGGATGGACCTAGAGACTGTCATACAGAGTGAAGTAAGTCAGAAAGGGATAAACAAATACTGTATTCTAACATATATATATATATATATATATATATATATATATATATATATATATACTCTTAAAAAAAATGGTCATGAAGAACCTAGGGGCATGATGGGAGTAAAGACACAGACGTACTAGAGAATGGACTTGAGGACACAGGGAGGGGGGACGGTAAACTGGGACAAAGTGAGAGAGTGGCATGGACATATATACACTACCAAATGTAAAACTGATAGCTAGTGGGAAGCTGCCACATAGCACAGGGAGATCAGCTTGGTGCTTTGTGACCATCTAGAGGGGTGGGATAGGAAGTGTTGGAGAGAGGGAGATGGAAGAGGGAAGAGATATGGGGATATATGTATATGTATATCTGATTCACTTTGTTATAAAGCAGAAACTAACACACCATTGTTAAGCAATTATACTCCAATAAAGGTGTTAAGAAAAAAGACATAAATTATAGGAGGGAAGAAATCTAAATGTATTTTTTATAAATAATATACATGTATATAGAATATCCAAGAAGTGTATGGATAAACTACTTTAAATAATAAATGAATTTATTTAGCAAAATAGCTGGTTGCAAGATCAATACATAAATAAAATACTATTCCAACATATTAACAACAAACTTCGGAAATGAACTTTTTGAAACATCATTTAAATAATATAAAATATATCAAATACCTACATAAATCTATTTCTTGATATAGGTAGTAGTAAGACAGTTTTGTTTATTTCAATTCGTCAAGTTGTACCTATGATTTGCACACTTTTTTGGGGTATATATGTTTTACATATGTTATATACTTGAATAAAATATTTTTTAAAAATAATAAACAGGGCTTCCCTGGTGGCGCAGTGGTTGAGAGTCCGCCTGCCGATGCAGGGGACACGGGTTCGTGCCCCGGTCCAGGAAGATCCCACATGCCGCAGAGCGGCTGGGCCATGAGCCATGGCCGCTGAGCCTGCGCGTCCGGAGCCTGTGCTCCGCAACAGGAGAGGCCACAACAGTGAGAGGCCCGCATACCACCAAAAAAAAAAAAAAACTAAAACAAAAATAATAAACAAAGATGTCCAAAAATATGCATGAACCTTAGAAAAATAACGTTGAATGAAAATATTAATTTCCAGAAGGTTATAGATAGCATTAAGCCTTTTTTATAAAGTTAAAACATCAAAAATTATATATATATATAACATATATAATATATAAGATATATATCTTCAGAATAAAAACAAATGCAATAAAGCTAAATAAAACAGAAAGCCAGGGAACAGTGAACACAGGATTCAGGATAGGTGTCCCAGGGGAATGGAACAGCAGGGGGAAAATATATGGTTAAAAGTCAAATTACTGTCAAGACCAAAGTTTCCTTTTGAGTGTTGGGTTTGTGCATGCTATTATATTATAAATACTGATTTACTAAATATATAACTAAAAGTACTCTATGTATGAGACCAATAAATAGAGTATGCCATTAAAAATGTTTATAATGAAGGCAATTCTGAGCATCTGTGATCCAACTTTTTTTTTTTTGGCTGCACTGGGTCTTTGTTGCTGCACGTGGGCTTTCTCAAGTTGTGGCGAGCAGGGGCTACCCTTAATTTCAGTGCACGGGCTTCTCATTGCAGTGGCTTCTCTTATTATGGAGCACAGGCTCCAGGCATGCAGGCTTCAGTAGTTGTGGCGTGTGGGCTCATTAGTTGTGGTGCACGAGCTTAGTCGCTCTGCGGCATGTGGGATCTTCCTGAGCCAGGGCTCAAACCTGTGTCCCCTGCATTGGCAGGCGGATTCTTAACCACTGCAACACCAGGAATGTCCTGTGATCCAACTTTTTAAAAAAATAAATTTTACAGACCTACTAGAGAATGGACTTGAGGATATGGGGAGGGGGAAGTGTAAGCTGTGACAAAGCGAGAGAGAGGCATGGACGTATATACACTACCAAACGTAAGGTAGATAGCTAGTGGGAAGCAGCCGCATAGCACAGGGAGATCAGCTCGGTGCTTTGTGAACGCCTGGAGGGGTGGGATAGGGAGGGTGGAAGGGAGGGAGACGCAAGAAGGAAGAGATATGGGAACATATGTATATGTATTACTGATTCACTTTGTTATAAAGCAGAAACTAACACACCATTGTAAAGCAATTATACTCCAATAAAAAAAATACAGACTAAAAAAAATAAATTTTAAATTATGATGAAAAACATTTGATGTCAACTTAAAAATGTGTGAGAGGATAATTTATTTTCAAAATTCTTTCAGGGGTTATGCAAGAAAAATGTTTAAAGCTGACTCATCTAGAAGACAGTTTTTCATCTTAGATTCATAAAATTAATTTTTTCAGCCCTCTAAAAACTGAAATATGTCTGCTCATTATTCTTTCTACTACTCTAGTAACTATAAAGAAAAAAACTAGACCTGTGTTTCCAAAACAATTTTATAAAATATTAGTTTGGGGGCTTCCCTCGTGGCACAGTGGTTGAGAGTCCGCCTGCCGATGCAGGGGACACGTGTTCGTGCCCCGGTCCAGGAAGATCCCACATGCCGCGGAGTGGCTGGGCCCGTGAGCCATGGCCGCTGAGCTTGAGCGTCCGGAGACTGTGCTCCACAACGGGAGAGGCCACAACAGTGAGAGGCCCGCGTACAGAAAAAAAAAAAAAAAAAAGTATATATATATATATATAAATATATAAAAGTATATATATATATATATATATTAGTTTGGGTAATGTTGATAAGTAATGTGCACACACACACACACACACACCACAAAATAGTTCTATGTTACCATTTGGGAAATACTATGTACTATGTTATGCTACTGGAAAAATATAACACACTTTAGTGTATTAAGACACTGAAAAGTCCTACAGTAAATACATGTGAAGGCATGTTTAACTTTGCTTAATCTCATGTTTCCTAAATTTATTTGGTCATATAAAAGTTTGGTGTGTGTGTGTGTGTGTTTTTATTGTATGTTTGTTTTAGCAGCACTATCCTATTAACATTCAATGTTCTGAAGGATACCAGTTAGGTAACAGTGGTCTACTGGAGTAGCATAATATATATAATATATTCTTAGTGAACCCATACTGACGTTTAGTGATCACCATTTCCTTTCAAAGTACCTTTTAGTACATTTAGAATCTTTCTTAGAATTCCATTGTTTCACTCAAATAAATAACATGATATCCTCCCATCATCAGTCTTATGGAACCTCTTTTATTCTTCTTAAGATTACTAATAATCATTCATCAATTCCATTCACTAAAATCCTCACTACTCTAGGAAGTTGTTCCCCCATGCCTCATAGAGCCTGAGAATTAAGATAAGTGTACCATGTGTGAATACCAAGTCTACCTGTAAGTATTTGGAATGGGGTGATATACTATAATAAAGCAGATGAATGCTAATATTATGAAAAGGTTGACTGGAGAAAAGAACACTTTTATTTTTAGGCGATAAGACTGAAAAGAAACACTTTGGGAGTGGTTATTATGTGCCAACAACTGTGTATACCACTATATGTCCATTATTTCATTTCAACCTTCATGAAAATCCTCTGAAGTAACTATTATTGTCCCTGTTTGACAGAAAACTAAGCACAGTGTTTAAATAACTTGCTCAAGTTAATGTAACTAGTAAAGAGAGAAGCAATATTTCAAAAGTAGGTTTATTTGATTTCACATGCACTTTTTTTCACATTCTTATTCATTGATGTATAGTTGATGTACAATATTATATAAGTTACAGGAGTACAATATAGTGATTTATAATTTTTTTGTCAATATGTTCTTAACCACTATGCTATAATGCCTCCTTGAGGACAAAGACCATATTTTATTTATATTGTGATACTTCAGAATGCCTAGCATAGTAGTTGCTCAAAAAATATTTGCTGAATGAATGAATATATAAATAACTACATTTCAGCTAGGTCAAGGGACTTTCATGCATTCAAGTAATTTATGTGCTCTAGGATAATATCCCTATCATTCTTGGAATTTCAATTCCAATTCATTAGTGTTGTTCTATGTAATGTTGTTCTTCTATAAAGTCTGACTAAATGCCACTAATGTATTTCAAAATTAATCATTGAAATTCTGGAAATTAAACCAAAAATAGATTGTAAAAACAGCTTAATAGATTTTGCATACCCTTGAATAAAGGACTGCAGGATGTGTGAAGTCTCCATGGATAAAGGTATCAGTGTAATGAACAAAGATTTTCTCAAAGTTTAGATTCTTATTTTCCACTACCAAGACTCTATTACTTTACTGGAGAGTGCTCATCTTAGATATCACTACATATTATGATAGTATTGGTATCATTTGTTAATAGTTATGGAAAAATTATTTCTAATTTTTCAAGGTCTCTAAGTTCACCATCCTAATTGAATATCTACTATACTTCAGGGATTCATAATCTCATAAAGACAAACACATCTAAGTAAATAATTCTACTACAAGGGAGTTACAAATGCAATAAAAGAGGCAAAAGCAAGATGCTATAGGAAAAGATTCATTAAGACAAGGTGTACCTGAAAAAGTTATATTCATTCAAAAGACAATTTATTGGGCAACTATCACATGCCAGGCACTGTGCACATTATGAAACAGACAGAGATGCATTAACATAAGATTTCTACACTTAAGTTCATACCTTTGTAGGATTGACTGAAAATAAACAAAAATTATGCTACTAACTGTGGAGTGTTATAAAAAACTGCATATAAAATAATGTGGGAGAACAGTAAAGGAAAAGACTTAATCTTGTATGATATAAAATGAAGAAGTTTTGCTGAGGAGTTAACGTTTAAAATTTTATTTATTTATATTGTTTTGAATATGTAATATACTCAAATGGTTCAAAAATATAACAATATATCAAGGTTTATATTAAGTCCCATCCCCTCCCTATCTACACCACTCTTCCCTATCCTCCAAGTAACTACTTTTATTAGCTCTTGTGTATACTTCCATTGTTTATGTAAATACAAGAAAATGAAGATATATGTCATTATCACTTCCAACCTTTATTTATTCAAAAGGATGAATTATTCCTTTTCTTACTTTTTTTTCACTTAACTGTGTATCCTGGGGGTCTTCCCATATCAGTATATATAGAGAGGTTCCTTTGTTTTGTAAACAGATGCATAGTATTCCATTGTATTTGTATCCCATAATTTACTAAACTAGTGATGGACATTTGGGCTATTTCCAATCTTTTATTAATTACAAACAGTATACCAATAAATATCCTTGTATACATATGCAAGTATATATGTAGACAGAAATTCTCATTAGGAGTACTGAGTCAAAGAATAAATTCATTTGTATTTTTGATAATTACCAAATTATCCATAGGAATTAACCTACCGAAATATATGGGAATGCTTGTTTCCCAAAGCTGATTGGTAAAAATTCTATTTGTATCTTAATGTATATTTCTCTTATTATGAGTGAGGCTGAGCATTTTTTATATATATGGGGAATTCATATTCCTTTTTCCCTGAACTGTGCATTTATGTCTTTTTCTCCTTTTTCTAATGGATTACTTGTCTTTTTCATATCAATTTCTAAGGCCTCTTAATAAACTAGGAAGATTAGCTCTCTTCTATCAGTTGCAAGTATTTTTCCAGCTTTTCATTACTCATTTGAAAAAAAAATTTTTTCATGGCTTTTTCCCTGTCATGCAGAAGATATTTTTTAAGTAGTCGACATAATCAATCTTTTCTTTTTTGGCTTCTGCATTTTAAGCCATAGTTAAAAAGGCCTTTCCTATCCCTCGATTATAAAAAACATTCACTGGTGTTTTCTTTTTGTCTTTTTGTAGCTTCTTTTTTTTAACATTCAGAGTTTATTCTGGGTGTTCAATGTACATTAGTATAATCCCCTTGTATCTGTTTCTTCCTTTGCCTTTTATTGGAATATCTTAAAGCAAATCCAGATATCATGTCTGTTCACTCCTAAATACTTCACTATGCATGTCTAACTGATAGGACTTATTTTTTCATGTAACTATCATGCCATTATCATACCTAACAAAATTAACAGTAGTTCCTTAAAGCCATCTGATACCCAGGCTACATTAAATTTTTCCTGATTACCACAAAGATGACTTTCATTTATTGTTTTCTTGTCAGTATCCAGATAAGGTCCACACATCATGTTTGGTTGTTATATCTCTTAAGTTTGTTTTATTCTACATCTCCCTGCTTTTTCCCCCTGTTATGTACATACATTTAAGGAGCAGACAGAGGGGAACCAGAAGAGTGTAGTGTCACTCTTTAAAACTGGCTTTAGAGCTTCCTCAAATTTTTTGGATAAAATAATAATATTGTATTTTAAAAAGCAAATAACATTTAGCTTTGCCCAGCATGTTTAATTTTATCAAGACATGTGATTCATAAAAAGTAATTTGTTTTTGATAAATGTAAACTTTATTGCATTAATCCAGAATTCCTCAAATAGTTCCCTTGTGAGCATATTTTATCAGTTAGCATTTTATATACTTATTGTTATATTTGAAATATTTTCTAATGGGAGGGCAAAATAATTTTAGTAATGTATCATATTTGGGTACAGTATGTACAATGCCCCTGAAGCAGTGTGGCCAGAGTGTAGTAAGCAAGGGTTTGAGTGACTAGAGGTGAAGTGCAAAGAAAGAGGCAGACGCCAAACCATGCAGAGCTTTCTAGGCCCATTAATGATTTTGGCTTTTATCCTGAGAACAATGGGAAGTCATTGAATAGTTTTAATTTTTCAGTTGTACATCTTCAGCTCAGGAAAATTCTGAATATCTGTATGCTGATTAACTAGCTCACATAAAATTTATACAAGGAAATATGAAGCTGTCTGGCTCTCATCCACCAACATGTGAGTCAAAACTGAGTAAATTATGTTGTCAAGACTGGAAACATGCCATTACATTTCTCTTCACATTTCCATCAACTCCCAAAGTTTATGCATAACCAGAACTGACCTGCTACCTGACACATAAGAATTCAGGGTTCAAAAGTTTCTTTTTGAAGAGAAAATAAATTATACTTGTGAAAAAAGAAAAGTCGTACAGTCATTACCTTTTCTGATGTTACTTCAGTGTCATTCATTTCCCCTCCCACTTGCCTAAGATGCATGTTTTTTCTGTGATGAAAGCTACAGTTTCATCACCATTGGTTGGTTCAGTTATAAAATCCAGTTTCCTCATAAGCAGATCTCCAAAACACATTTTGTCAGTCACTTAATATTCACCAAATGAGACTTGTTACTTGTAATACAAATTAGATGTTAAATAAAAGAAGATGTGGCACATATATACAATAGAATATTACTCAGCCATAAAAAGAAATGAAATTGAGCTATTTGTAATGAGGTGGATGGAACTAGAGTCTGTCATACAGAGTGAAGTAAGTCAGAAAGAGAAAGACAAATATGGTATGTTAACACATATATATGGAATTTAAGAAAAAGAATGTCATGAGGAACCTAGGGGTAAGACAGGAATATAGATACAGACCTACTAGAGAATGGACTTGAGGATATGGGGAGGGGGAATGGTAAGCTGTGACAAAGCGAGAGAGTGGCATGGACATATATGCACTACCAAACATAAAATAGATAGCTAGTGGGAAGCAGCCGCATAGCACAGGGAGATCAGCTCGGTGCTTTGTGACCACCTAGAGGGGTGGGATAGGGAGGGTGGAAGGGAGGGAGGCGCAAGAGGGAAGAGATATGGGAACATATGTATATGTATAACTGATTCACTTTGTTATAAAGCAGAAACTAACACACTATTGTAAAGCAATTATACTCCAATAAAGATGTAAAAAAAAAAAAGTAGATTTCCCTGAGTCACAATAACAATGTGCTATTCTTGTGACAGTGCTATACATTTTTCCATGCTCATTTCAATATTTAAAATCAACCTTCTTGGAAGGCAGCATATTGTAGCAGAGGAAACATCAAGTTTGAAGTCAATCAAAACAGGATTGCAATCCCAGTTCCACCACATATTTGTAGTATATCTGGCCAAATCACAGGCTCTCTGAGTCTGTTTTTTCATCTGCACAATGGGAATAATAGTACCTAACATGCAGAGTTGCTGTGAAGATTGAGTGAACTAGTTTATATAAAGCATATGGCACCCAGTAGATACTCAATATAATTATGTTGTTGTATTGTGATATTTAATATACTCCTAATGTTTGATTTGGAGAAGTTGAGATGTATTAGCATTTCTCAGTATACACATATTACCAGTTAACTGATAACCTCTCACTGATAATTGATACATTTCATCACTGATATATTTCATTGATAATCACTCATTTATATTGTTTGAGGGATTGTTGATTTCACTCTTTATGCCCCTAGTTCATCCACTTTTCGTTTAATAAATTAAGCCATTAACATTACTAGACAAAATTATTTTGCCTGGTTTTTCTTCATTTTTTAACATAGTTCTTTTTTCTGTTATAATTTATTTTCTTACTAGAATAGTAATATAACCATAAATGACTTTCATTTCCTGGGTCACATCATCAGATGTAAGATACAGTTATTTTAACATCATCAAATAGTATTTCTATAAGTCTGGACTCATTTGCTTCAAATCAAAACTACAATAATATATCATCTCACAGTAGTCAGAATGGTCATCATCAAAAAATCTAGAAACAATAAATGCTGGAGAGGGTGTGGAGCAAAGGGAACACTCTTGCATTGCTGGTGGGAATGTGAATTGGTTCAACCACTATGGAGAACAGTATGGAGGTTCCTTAAAATCTACAAGTAGAACTACCATATGACCCATCAATCCCACTACTGGGCATATACCCTGAGAAAACCAAAATTCAGGAAGAGTTATGTACCAAAATGTTCATTGCAGCTCTATTTACAATAGCCTGGAGATGGAAACAACCTAAGTGACCATCATCGGATGAATGAATAAAGAAGATGTGGCACATATATACAATGGAATATTTGTCAGCCATAAAAAGAAACGAAATTGAGCTATTTGTAATGAGGTGGATAGACCTAGAGTCTGTCATACAGAGTGAAGTTAAGTCAGAAAGAGAAAGACAAATACCGTATGCTAACACATATATATGGAATTTAAGAAAAAAAATGTCTTGAAGAACCTAGGGGTAAGACAGGAATAAAGACACAGACCTACTGGAGAATGGACTTGAGGATATGGGGAGGGGGAAGGGTGAACTGTAACAGGGTGAGAGAGAGGCCTGGACATATATACACTAACAAACTTATGGTTGGTAGCTAGTGGAAAGCTGCCGCATGGCACAGGGCTATCTGCTCGGTGCTTTGTGACCACCTGGAGGGGTGGGATAGGGAGGGTGGGAGGGAGAGAAGCACAAGAGGGAAGAGATATGGGAACATATGTATATGTATAACTGATTCGCTTTTTTATAAAGCAGAAACTAACACACCATTGTAAAGCAATTATACCCCAATAAAGATGTTAAAAAAAAATTAGCTGTTAACCTTATGGGGATTCCCTTTTGTGTTATTTGTTGTTTTCCCCTTGCTGCTTTTAATATTTTTTCTTTGTATTAAATTTTTGATAGTTTCATTAACATGTGTCCTGGCATGTTTCTCCTTGGATTTATCCTGAATGGGACTCTCTGTGCTTCCTGGACTTAACTATTTCCTTTCCCATATTAGGGAAGTTTACAACTATAATTTCTTCAAATATTTTCTCAGTCCCTTTCTTTTTCTCTTCTTCTTCTGGGACCCCTATAATTCAAATATTGGTGTGTTTAATGTTGTTCCAGAGTTCTCTGAGACTGTCCTCAATTCTTTCCATTCTTTTTTGTTTATTCTGCTCTAGAGTAGTTATTTCCACTATTTTATCTTCCAGGTCACTTATCCTTTCCTCTTCCTCAGTTATTCTGCTATTGATTCCTTCTAGAGAATTTCTAATTTCATTTATTGTTTTGTTCATCACTGTGTGTTTGCTCTTTAGTTCTTCTAGGTCCTTGTTAAACATTTCTTGTATTTTCTCCATTCTATTCCCAAGATTTTGGATCATCTTTACTCTCATTTTTCTGAATTCTTTTTCAGGTAGACTGCCTATTTCCTCTTCATTTGTTAGGTCTCGTGGGTTTTTGCCTTGCTCCTTCATCTGCTCTGTGTTTCTTTGTCTTCTTTTTTGCGTTACTTACTGTGTTTGTGTTCTTCTTTTTGCAGCCTGCACATTCGTAGTTCCTGTTGTTTTTGGTGTGTGCCCCCAGTGGGTAAGGTTGGTTCAATGGGTTGTGTAGGCTTCCTGGTGGAGGGGACTAGTGCCTGTGTTCTGGGGGATGAGGCTGCATCTTGTCCTTCTGGTGGGCAGTTCCACGTCTTGTGGTGTGTTTTGGGTTGTCAGTGGCCTTATTATTACTTTAGGCAGCCTCTGTACTAATGGATGGGCTTGTGTTCCTCTCTTGCTAGTTGTTTGGCGTAGTTTGTCCAGCAGTGTAGCTTGCTGGTCATTGAGTGGAGCTGGGTCTTGGCATTGTGATGGAGGTCTGTGGGAGATTTTCACCATTTGATTTTACATGGAGCTGGGAGGTCTCTTTTTTACTAGTGTCCTGAACTTGGCTCTCACACCTCAGAGGCACAGCCCTGACACCTGGCTGGGGCACCAAGAGCCTGTCTCCCACACGTCTCAGAATAAAAGGGAGGAGAAAAAAGCAAGAAAGAAAGATTGAAGAAGATAAAATAATATAAAATAAAAAAATAAAATAAAGTTATTAAAATACAAAATAAAAACAACTATTATTTTTTTAAGTAATAAAAATAAGAAAGAAAAAAGAAGAGAGCAACCAAAGCAAAAAACAAATCCTCCAATGATAACAAGTGCTAAAAACTATACTAAAAAAAAAAAGACAGACAGACAACCCTAGGACAAATGGTAGAAGCAAAGCTATACAGACAAAATCACAAACAGAAGCATACACATACACACTCACAAAAAGAGAAAAAGGGAAAAAAATATATATATCATTGCTCCCAAAGTCTACCTCCTCAATTTGGTATGATTTGTTGTCTATTCAGGTATTGCAGAGATTCAGGGTACATCAAGTTGATTGTGGAGATTTAATCCCCTGCTTCTGCTGCTTCTGGGAGAGATTTCCCTTTCTGTTCTTTGTTTTCACAGCTCCTGAGGTTCAGCTTTGGATTTGGACCCGCTTTTTGTGTAGGTCGCCTGAGAGCACCTGTTGTCCGCTCAGACAGGATGGGGTTAAATAAGCAGCTGATTCGGGGGCTCTGGCTCACTCAGGCCAGGGAGAGAGGGGGTATGGATTGCAGAGGAGCCTGTGATGGCAGAGACCGGCGTGACATTGCACCAGATTGGGGTGCACCGTGCGTTCTCCTGGGGAAGTTGTCCCAGGATCACGGGATCCTGGCAGTGGTGGGCTTCACAGGCTCCCTGAAGGTGAGGTGTAGATAGTGACCTGTGTTTGCACACAGACTTCTTGGTGGCAGTAGCAGCAGCCTTAGCATCTCATGCCCGTCTCTGGGGTCTGTGCTGATAGCCACAGCTCACGCCCGTCTCTGGAGCTTCTTTAAGCGGTGCTCTTAATCCCCTCTCCTCACGCCCCAGGAAACAAAGAGGCAAGAAAATGCCTCTTGCCTCTTCGGCAGCTCCAGACATTTTCCTGGACTCCCTCCCTGCTAGCTGTGGCACACCAGCCCCTTCAGGCTGTGTTCACACAGCCAACCCCAGTCCTCTCCCTGGGATCTGACCGAAGCCCAATTGTCAGCTCCCAGCCGCCACCCGTCCCGGCGGATGAGCAGACAAGCATCTCAGGCTGGTGAGTACCGGTCGGCACTGATCCTCTGTGTGGAAATCTCTCCGCTTTGCCCTCCACACCCATGTTGCTGCGCTCTCCTCTGTGGCCTGAAATCTTCCTCCCTCCGCCACCTGCAGTCTCTGCCTGCGAAGGGGCTTCCTAGTGTGTGAAAACCTTTACTCCTTCACAGCTCCCTCCCACTGGTGCAGGTCCTGTCCGTATTCCTTTGTCTCTGTTTTTTTCTTTTTTTCTTTTGCCCTACCCAGGTACGTGGGGAGTTTTTTTGCCTTTTGGGAGGTCTGAGGTCTTCTGCCAGCATTCAGTAGTTGTTCTGTAGGAATTATTCCACATGTAGATGCATTTCTGATGTATTTGTGGGGAGGAAGTTGATCTTCATGTGTTACTCTTCCACCTTCTTGAAGCTAACTCCTTAGGTAAGTTTATTCCTAGGTATTTTATTCTTTTTGTTGCAATGGTAAATGGGATTGTTTCCTTTATTTCTCTTTCTGATCTTTTATTGTTAGTGTATAGGAATGCAAAAGATTTCTGTGCATTAATTTTGTATCCTGCGACTTTACCAAATTCATTCATTGGCTCTAGTAGTTCTCTGGTGGCGTCTTTTCTATGTATAGTATCATGTCATCTGCAAACAGTGACAGTTTTATTTCTTTTCCAATTTAGATTCCTTTTATTTCTTTTTCTTTTCTGATTGCTGTGGCTAGGACTTCCAAAACCATGTTGAATAAAAGAAGTCAGACTGGACATCCTTGCCTTTTTCCTGATATTAGAGGAAATGCTTTCAGTTTTTCACTATTGAGAATGATGTTTGCTGTGGGTTTGCCATATATGACCTTTATTATGTTGAGGTAGGTTCCCTCTATGCCCACTTCTGGAAAAAAATTATAGTAAAGGGGTGGTGAATATTTTGAAAAGTTTTTCTGCATCTACTGAGATGATCATATGGTGTTTATTCTTCAGTTTTTTAATATGATGCATCACATTGACTGATTTGTGTATATTGAAGAATCCTTGCATCCCTGGGATAAATCCCACTTGATCATGGTGTATGATCCTTTTAATGTGCTGATGCATTCTATTTCTTAGTATTTTGTTGAGGAAGTTTATGTCTATGTTCATTAGTGATATTGTTCTGTAATTTTCTTTTTTATGATATTTGTCTGGTTTGGGTATCAGGGTGATGGTGGCCTCATAGAATGAGCTTGGAGGTGTTTCTCCCTCTGCAATTTTTTGGAAGAGTTTGAGAAGGATAGTTGTTAGCCTTCTCTAAATGTTTGATAGAATTCTCCTGTGAAGTCATCTGTTCCTGGACTTTTGTTTGGTGGAAGATTTTTAATCACAGTTTCAATTTCATTGCTTGTGAGTGGTCTGTTTATATTTTATGTTTCTTCCTGGTTAAGGCTTGGAAGGTTGTACTTTTCTAAGAATTTGTCCATTTCTTCCAGGTTGTTCATTTTATTGGCATAGAGCTGCTTGCAGTAGTCTCTCATGATCCTTTGTATTTCTGCAGAGTCAGTTGTAACTTCTCCTTTTTCATTTCTAATTCTGTTCTTTTGAGTCTTCTCCCTTTTTTTTCTTGATGAGCCTGGCTAAAGGTTTGTCAATTTTGTTTAACTTCTCAAAGGGCCAGCTTTAATTTCATTGACCTTTGCTATTGTTTTCTTCATCTCTATTTCATTTATTTCTGCTCTGGTCTTTATGATTTCTTTCCTTCTGCTAACTTTAGGTTTTGTTTGTCCTCCTTTCTCTAGTTGCTTTGGTGTAATGTTAGGTTTTTTATTTGAGATTTTTCTTCTTTCTTGAGGTAGGATTTTATTGCTATAAACTTCCCTCTTAGAACTGCTTTCTCTGCATCCCATAGGTTTTTGGTCATTTCGTGTTTTTGTTTCATTTGTTTCTAGGCAGTTTTTGATTTCCTCTTTGATTTCTTCAGTAATCCATTGGTTATTTAGTAGCACCTTATTTAGCCTCCATGTGTTTGTGGTGTTTACTATTTTTTCCTGTAATAGATTACTAATCTCACAGCATTGTGTTCAGAAAAGATGTTTGACACAAATTTTTCTCAAATTTACCAAGGCCTGATTTGTGACCCAGGATGTGATCTATCCTGGAGAATGTTCTGTGTGCCCTTGAGAAGAAAGTGTATTCTGCTGCTTTCAGATGGAGTTTTCTATAAACATCAGTGAAGTCTGTCTGGTCTAATGTGTCACTTGAGGCTTGTGTTTCCTTATTAATTTTTCTGTCTGGATGGTCTGTCTATTGATGTAAGTGGAGTGTTCAAGTCCCCCACTATTATGGTGTTACTGTTGATTTCTTCTTTTATGGCTATAGAGTTTTCCTTATGTATTGAGGTGCTCCTCTATTGGGTGCATAAATATTTAGAATTGTTATATCTTCTTGGATTTTCCCTCGATCATTATGTAGTGTCCTTCCTTGTCTCTTGTAACTGTCTTTATTTTAAAGTCTATTTTGTCTGTTATTAGTTTTGCTACTTCAGCTGTCTTTTGATTTCCATTAGTTTGGAATGTGTTTTTCCATCTTCTCACTTTCAGTTTGTATGTGTCCCTAGATCTGAAGTGGGTCTCTTGTAGACAGCATATATACGGGTCTTGTTTTTCTATCCATTCAGCCAGTCTGTGTCTTTTGGTTGGAGCATTTAATCCATTTACATTTAAGGTAATCATCAATATGCACATTCCTATTTCCATTTTCTTTAATGTTTTGGATTTGTTTTCATAATCGTTTTTTATTCTCTTTTGTTTCCCACCTAGAGAAGTTCCCTTTAGCATTTGTTGTAAAGCTGGTTTGATAGTGCTGAATTCTTTTAGCTTTTGCTTGTCTTTAAATCTTTTGATTTGTCCATCAAATCTGAATGAGAGCAAACTTCATGTCTCCACCAGGGTTGCTGGTCCCTTCCAGTTTCTTCTTTTCTTTTTTTCTTTCTTTTGTCCTACCCATTTGAGTGGGGATTTTTCTCATCCTTTTAGGTGTCTGAGGTCTTTCAGTAGTGTTCAGCAGGTGCTCCATGAGAATTGTTTCATTTGTAGATGTATTCTTGATGTACTTCTAAGGAGAGACAAATTCTATGTCCTCCTATTCTGCCGTCTTGACTCTGCCCCAAGCATGGTCTTCTAACTATAAGTATTCTTTTTTCTTTAAATTGGTAGAACCATGGCCATTCTATTTTAATTTTGTGCAGCACTACTTTTCCTCTCTGAGTACTGTTACCTCTTTGGAGCACTCAACTGCAGGGTGCACAGAGCTTTTACAGAATGTTTCAGCAAGCAGGCAGTCCTGGGATACCAGCAACAACTGTCTTCATCAAATATGTCCTCATCAACCAAATGAGTAATGATAATGTGGGGCCCAAGACCACTCACCCAGTGGAAGAATCCCAGCTTCGGACAGGGGACAAGCATAGTACAGGTAATATCTGGATATTGCTTGACACTTAACAGACTGTTCTCAATAAGTATCCTTTCTTTGCTGAGTTTCAAAGCTTCCAATATCTTGACAGCTGGGAAGTGAAAGGCAGAGGGAGGGAGCGCCGGGCAAGAGCAGCACAAGTGTATGTGCCCATGGGGGTGGCCCCCTGAGGGACCCAGGAGCAGAATAATCAATTCTTTTTCTAAGCACTCTACGCTTGGCTCACAGGCCCAGATTCTCACATACCAAACAACCCTGGACTTTGTGACATCCTCTCCTGGCAGAAAACAAGGTGATTGTATAAAGCTGGGCTATAATGCAGATTACAAATTACCTTTCCTGTGAATTAGTACTCTTTTTCAAGATTAGCATTTTCCTTTCTATCTCTGATCCCTTCCACCCTAGAGAGTAGGCCCTCAGGCTCTTTGTGTCTTCTGGAACTTCCTGAGACCTCCCTGGAGGAGCTACATGCTCAAAAAACACTACCCATTAGAAAACCTATGGTTGTAAGTAGACAGATTCCCTATCTTATAAAGGCAACCACTCCAACCTCATTTTCTGACCCACTCTCTATCCTAGCTTCTTTTGTTTCTCATGGAAATCAGGCACAGTCAACTGTAAACTTTTCCTAGGCAAAGGACAGAGGCTTCATATTCTTGCCTTAGTTTCCAAGCACTGGGCTCACAGATGGAGGAAAATTATCTTTCTCTAATTCATCCTTAGGCAATAGATAATATTTGTCCACCCGCGGGTATGCACCCCATTTTCTGCCAGCTCTTTTTACACAGGTAGTGGCTTCAAACTTTAGTCTCATTAGATGGGATATATGTATTCACCTGTCATTCATTTTATATTGGACAAGGAGGCCCAAAGTCTACAACAGTACTCATCATCCGTATTGGAGTCCCTGGCACCACACTTCAGCATTGCCACCACTGTTGTGAGCCACATTAATGTTTCATCTGGTAACATCCTGTTTTTTCTCACTTTATCTATCTACATGATAGGTCAGGCTCACTGAATTTCCAGCCTCAACACCCATTCCAAGTTGGTCGTCTGTGGACATCAGGATACCTGCTAAATATGTAAAATGAAGGGTAAAGAATGTGGCGTTTTTCTTAGAGTCTTTGTAGACAAGTGCTAAGAATGACATGTCTGACTCTTAACCCTTTTGCTCTGCCACCACTCCCCATTTCCTGGCATTTTCAGCAAGGTAATCAAATATTTTAGGTTGTGAATCTCCTGAGAGTCATGATGGGGGGGGTTCTGAATTTTTGTGTGCCCATCACCTGGACTACTTTGCAGAATAGCTTATGTAGAGAGAAACAGATCTTCCACAAAATCTAAGCAACCATGATTAGAGCCCTTTAATTTTAGGTATCATGGGTAAAAGATTTGGTTTCCAGGAGTCCGTTCCTACAAGTTCTGCGCTCTGGTTTTAAAAACAAGATACTTAGTTCATTAATACTATGGCTTGCCATTATGGATTGTTTCCAGACAGGCTGCCAAATTTGGACATCTTTTGAAGTATGCAGAAGTTTCACAGTGGATTTAATGCCTTCAGTCACACTTGGCAAACAAAACAAAAGAAAATCCAGGTCCAAATTAGTTCTAAGGTCTTTTCCCTTTTAATAATCACAGTCATTGCTAACGCTCTCACAAATATTTCCTGATCCTCTGAGAAAAGTCAAATATGTAAAACAATCCCACATGATTCTATTTCCCTTGCACAGATCAGTGAAACACTTGGCATAATACCTGACTGACTACTTCCAAATTATGTCATTCTTAAAGTAAATCTTAGTTACCCTAAAAGAATATTTTTCAAACTGCAGATCATAGCCCATTAAGTACTGAAATCAAGTCAGCAGGTCACAAACAGCATTTTTATAAAATGAAGAAGAACAGGATGGAGTAAGAAATATAAAAATATATGTCATTTAAAAAAATAATTATTGTGTGAAGCTTTTGTTGTATATGTTGTATATGTATGTATATATGGTTGTGTACAGAACCATAAAGTCTCTTTCATGCCATAGATGAGTCTCTTGGTTGGAGGGCCCTTTTCTCTTAGCTCACCATGCTCTGTATCTATCCCCTACCCCATAAATTGAGTCAGCAAAGATTTATGTAGGACAACATAGCTGGCTATAGCTGGTATAGATACTGTCTAGAGATGGGAACAAGTTTTCAGACATGTTTGCTAAAACAGAGTATCAGGTACTCTGGGAATTCCAAACAGACCTAATTTCCTCCATGGAGATAAATAATTTCCATTTCCTACAAGTTGAGTACCTGAGATGGCATAACTTTACTGTAAATCTTGGCCCTGTAGCATAGCTTGAAATCTTTAAATTATAATCTAAGAAAACCACTACCTACTTATGCCTGGTAACATCTAATCTGAAAGTGTTATTCAATCCCTTCTCCAAGAGAAGCCAGAGGTTGGAGACAGTGAAGACCAAGGAAGAATATGGTATCTTAGAAATTAGTGTCAGCAATGATACAGGAATGACTGGGATCTTGTTGCTCATACAGCTGGGTTGGCTAAGGACAAGAATGTATGAGGCTTTGTCTGGACTTTTCTGAGATTCTTCTTTGCATGAGTCCCTCTTGAATAGCATTACCACAGTACTAGTACTTTTCTAGATATTTTTTCAAATTGGCTAAATTCAGGTGGCTTGATTCTTTAAATAGCCAGCATCCATGTTCTGCCAGTGCCTGACAAAGGCAATGCTGTCATTTAGAACTAGCAATACTTCTTGTTAGTTCATGTAATCTACCACCTTTCCATCAGGTGCTGAGAGGTATCAGAAACTTGTTTTTCTCTGAAGTAGTCTTTTAAACTGATAAAGATATTTCCCTTTATCTTCATCAATTATTGAAATGTTATTATTCATGTTTCACAAATATAACAGAGTAATTTACTGGCTTCCTAATAAACCATACTATAATTTGTAATAGTAATTGTGAGAGTGATAATCCATGCCCATTCAAAACTTCACTTTTTCTCATTACCGCAATAGGTAAAGGGTATGGACAGAAGGATTCGGTAATAACTCCATTAGTTGATAGTTCTTTAATATGATTTCTCAGATCATTAATCTCTGATAAAACAATTCTCCAGATCAATGGCTATCAATTGGGGGAAATTTTGCCACTCAGGGGACATTTAGCAATGTCTGAAGAAGTTTTTGGTTGTCAAAACTGTGGGGTTGTTGTTACTGGTGTCTAACGAGTAGAGGCCAGGAATGCCACTCAACATCATAAAACACTCAGGGAAGCCCCCTCATCTACCCCCCCAACACAGAATTATTTGGCCCAAAGTGTCAGTAGGGCCAAAATGCTAATGTTAATATTAAGAAACTCTGTCCTGACCCTGATATTTGACCTTAACATTTCTTGTGTTGTTCAAAGTTATAATGAGTGTTTCCTTTTATATACCCCTTCATTTACATGGAGACTATACTATAGCTTTAATCCTGGTCTTCCTTCTCAACCTCTTATTCTATGTTTCAGAACTTGAATAGATCTCAAACTCAAAATTAACTCAAATCTTAAACTTGAAATTTTCTAGGATGATAGCCAGAAGGAAGAGAGATTGAGAGTTGTTTTCCTTTCTATTTCTCTCCAATTCTGGTGAGCTGGTGCAAATAAGATAAGTAAGGGGATTTTATTAAGGATATATCAGGAGTCTACTGCTGGAAATAATATTCTGAGACTTTAAAAGGCTAAAACTAGGCTCAATCAATGCCATGTACACCACAGGAGGGTTGATTCAACTTAGTAGCTGATATGGGGGGGAAGATAATGAGTTCAGTTTTAAATATGATGAGTTTGAGATGCCTGTTGGTCATTCAAGCAGAAATGTCAAGTAGGTACTTGACTATATGGAATTGGAGGTAGAAATAGAAATGTGGGCATCAACATTTATAGGTGGTAATTGAAGCCACAAGAGTAGGTGATAACAACTAAGGAAAGAGTATAGATTTAAAAGAGGAAGTAGTTCCATAACCGAACTCTTAAATCCAACATTTGATGTCAGATAAAGGATTAATTCAGAGCCAATGGTATTTCCTCTATATCAGGCTGTGTTCCAGACATAAGGGAAATTGCATTTAATCATTCAATAAATTTTATATTAAGCACCTATTATATGCCAGGAACTATTGTAGGCACTTGGATACATCAGTGAACAAAACTGACAAAAATCCCAGATCTTAGGGAGCTTATTGTATAATAAGCTTCTTTATAATGAAACAAGGGTTCTGGATGTCTTCCCGGTCATAAAGCCTCTGGTTCTCTGAGAACTTCAATCCCCACCTTCAATATTAGAAGGAAATCTAGATACCACCCTATTCTCCCATTTTCCCCACTCCAGCATTTTTGTTCAATGTTGCATGTGACTTTAATTTTCCTGTAAATTTGCTAGTTGCTTTGAACAAGTGAAATAGAACAATCTGGAAATCAGAAAGTCATTGACCTTGGACAAAAGGAAGGAGAAAGAATGTCACATCAAAAAGAATGAGAGGCATTCATAATGAAATAAATAACATTATAGACCCAAATTAAGATAAGCGGACAAAGATTGACAAAGTATAACAAAGATGGGACAATATAGCTACAAAGTACTGGGAGTAAGGGTAAAGTAATGAGCTTGGTTTGAAAATGCCAGGGAAGAGAAGTCAACTGAAACAATCATCTTTCTAATTCTGTATCTTTGCTCTTGTTATCTTGGACTGAGTTTGACCCCCATCGGACAACAAATTGATCTGAGTCAGACCACATAATAAATGCCTTGAATCAAAATTTGATGATAAAATTTTACACTTTCTCAACACTTTTGAAATAACCATATTATCATAGGGGAGGGGACTCACTGAGAGAAAGAGCCCAGTAGCACTTAATGACAGCTTTTCTGCCTCTCTTTAAAATAGCTTTAGTTGTGTGAAGCCTCTATCTGCATCTCTGAAATTTTATACCAACCAAAGGGCCATTTTTAAACAAATATGAAAAAAGAAAAAAAAATAAACAAATATGAATCTCCAGAGCCTTATGTGGCAATCCAAGGGCATTTGTAAACTAATTTCAGTTCCTAATGACTTCCTTTGTCCTTTTCAATGGCCCTGGCTGCTAAGAAATGGAAATCTGTCTCAGTTCTCAGAGGGATATTAGTATACCAATAATTGAATCTCAAACGGAGAACTCATAAGAATCTCCAGGAGTCAGGGGCTTTTTCAAACTACACATTCCCTCTTCTTACCACTTGTATATTATGATACATACTTCCTACTCTTATATCAAAAAGTCACTGCTTTGGCGAGACACTGTTACTTATAATAAAGGGACTCATCCCTCAGGTGTGTTAGCATAGAAAGGTTGAAGAAGACTGACCTGTCTGATATATTTAATACATTCTACAAATATATCTCTGTAATGAACTCCTAGTCCAAGCAGTAATGAGTTTTCCACAGTTGTACTATTTCCAGACTAAAATTTTAAAACACATTTCAAAAGTCTAGAGATGAAATTGCTCAGACAGAACTTTCTGGTAGAACTTTCTACCTGCCTGGCTAGAACCTGGTTTAGGAATAAAGAGTACTGGCTATTGATAGGTCCTGTTCCAGTCACTGTTGCTATGTAACAAACAATCCAAATTTAATGGTATGCAACAACTTATTTATTATGTACACAGATTCTGTGATTTAGGAATTTGGAAAAGATACATCAGGGATGGATTATCTTTGCTCCACAGTGTTTGGAGCATCAGCTGGGAAGACTCAAAGGCTGAGGCCTAACATCACCTGAAGCCTCACTCACTCCCATGCTTGGCAATTGACACGGACTGTGACCTCTGATCTCAGCTGGGATTGCCTGCTAGAACGTGTAACCTCTTCATGTACCTGCTTAGATTACATCAACAGCATGGTGGCTGGGTTCTGAGAGCATGTGTCCCAAAAGTCACAAGTTGAAGCTCTATCACCTTTTATGTTCTAGCCTTGGCAGTCACACAGCATCACTTGTGCTATAGTTACAAGCTCACTCAGATTAAATAGGAGGAAGCATAGACCCCAGCTCTTTTTTTTCACCCTTCCCCCACAGCTTTATTGATATATAATTAACAAAATTGTATATTTAAAGTATACAATGTGATGATATGATATATGTATACATTGCTAAATGATTACTACCACAATCAAGTTAATTAACACACATCACCTGCTCAGTTACCTTTTTTTGGTGAAAATGCTTAAGATCTACTTTCTTAGCAAATTTCAGGTGTACATCACAGTATTATTAACTATAGTCACCATGCTGGACATTAGATCCTTAAAACTTATCCATCTTAATAACCAGAAGTTTCTGCACTTGGACAAGCATCTCCTCATCCTCACGCACTGCCAGCAGCCCCTGATGACCACCATTCTACTCACTGTTTCTAAAAGTTCAGCTTTTCTTTTTTTAAAGATTTCACATGTAAGTGATACCAGAAGGTATCTTAGACCCAGCTCTTGATGGAAGAAATATCAAAGTCACATTTTAGGAAGAGTATGTAGTATGGGAGATATTGCTCTAGTCAACTTTGGAAAATACAATCTGCCACAATCTGCCCACTGGTTACAACAATTAACATCTTTCCCACATGCAAAATATACTAATCCTCTTCTCCAAATCTAACCCCATTATGACAGCAGGTTAACTACAAGATTTCTTTCTCTAAATCAGGTCCAGGTATAGATGAAGATCCTCAGATTTGGTTTTTTGGGTATAGTTCCTTGAGTATCTCTTGTAATGAAGATATGCAAACTAAAGTTGCAAGTTATCTACTCCATATACCCAACATACAATTGTGGGGGAGGACTAGCCTAATCACTATAGACATTCTGATGGAAATGAAAGGAGGGAGAAATGAAAAGAATTCAGCAATCACTGGTCCTTAACAACTCTGAAATCTAATGTGAACATGTTGCCAGTTCCTTCTTCTGTCCTGCTGCTTTGACATTGCTCTCTACCACTCATCATTCTACCCTCTGGTTGCTTGGTTCAACCCTCTGAGTCATCTTTTCTTGTTTCATTAAAAAAACAAAAAAGCTCATATTTGCAGCTGAGTAGTTTTCTCAGCCTGCTTCCTCATGGAGTCCAAAGGACTTCATTTTGTACTACTCTCTCTATCCCTTTCAATCGAAGCTGATACAATTCCTTGAAAAACTCTGGGCTTTTTTATACTAATTTGTAAACCACTCCATTAAACAAAAGCCATAACAAAAGAGATTTCTCTAGCTTTGGCTCCCTCTAAAGACTGCTGTGGGGTAACTACCTTAAAATTCTTATATGCCTTATTGTTTAGCAAAAAGGGTCTGTAAGGTATGTCCTTAAGATCCTTAGAAGGCCTTTGTCTATCTGAAAGATTCTAGGAGGAGCTGCCTTACTTCATTTTGAAGTTCTAACAACAGAGTTAACACTTCCAATCTGGTTTTGATCTTTGGCCTAAAGCCTTTACTAATTTGAGACTCACTGGAGAAGCTGGACAAAATAGACTATTATTTTCAAATTCAAGAAGTCCTACATTCTTTATAATAAAAGTTAATTCTTTAGCTCACATCTCCCCTTCCACATGTTTTATATTCAGTGAAAAAAGGCAGAAGCCCCTTTCAATTATTTGCCTGTATATCTCTATATGTACATAGATCATCAAGTTTATTAGGTATATTTCCTATTTTCCATGTTACCATAGAAGAGCATCGCTGACTTTCTGCTAATACATAAGCAGAGCTCCTTTTCCATCAGCTTCTGATTTTCTTTAAGCCTTTACCAACATCCCCTTTAAGGCCCTGTATGCTTTTTCTATTACTCTCTCCAAGGCCCTTCCATCTACTGCTTTGTCTTAAAGCCTATGCCATACATTTTTGTTTTTTGTTATAGCAGCACTCCACTTATAGGTACCAACTTATATTATAGTTAACTCTTGCTGAGTAACAAATACCCTCAAACTTGGAGACACAAAACAACAACCATTTTATTATTCTCACAGACTCCTAGGGTTAGGAATTTGGAAAGGACAGAACAAGAATTTCTTGTTTTTGTTAAAAAATGTTTAAGGCCTCAGTTGGAATACTCAAAGCCTGAGGGGTAAAACCATTTGAAGGTTCATTCATTCACATATCTGGCTATTGGCTGGGGCCTCAGTAGAGGCTGCTGATCAGAACTCCTAGAAGTGGCTTCTCCATGGGGCTACTTGGAGAATTCTTTTTATTTAGAGAGATAAGCTTGAGGGCACCCATCACCTTGTGTCCAAGGGACCAGTCATTACAACTTGGAATAATCAGACCAATCAGAAAGTGCAGCTCATCTCTGATGCATTAGGCAGTGTTCTGGTGGCAATCCACGTACAAAACATCCATGTAATAGGTAATCAGAGCCTCTGGATGGACACATTGTCATGCAAACCTGGATGATATGGGGTAGCAGAGGCCACTTAACCCCAAGAGATCTTCCACCACGGAAACCTTATAGTCATCCATCAGTAGTTGGAAATAACTTATCAGATATGAATGAATGGCAGATGGTTACACATAGCCTTGTGTGAGGCACTCTGTGAAGGACACCAAAGTTGTAGAGTAAACTGGGAGCCCATTGTACAGAATAATTGGTTGAAAATGTCAGCTCAAAAACTTTGCACTCAAGTTAAATGCTTCTGGGCAACATTACCACATGGTCTTCCTAAGATGCTGATAGTGAACTTTATGGCATTTCTATTGATCTTGTATCTAGAATGATGTCCTTCAATAAATCACAAATATCCCTGAATCTAGGAAAATTCAACAAGTCATAAAACTCCTAAGATATCCTTATCAAGGTTGGTATAAGTTTGGGAGTAAAAGAAGTGGTCATGCGTCTGCATTGGTGAGAGTATAAAATGGTGCTGCTCTCCAGTGCTGATTCTTGCTGCCTGTCTCTGAGGAGCTTCTGTTCCAACCATTCTCAGAAATACCCCTCTTACAGTATTCCTACTACTTAATTGGGCATCCCACAGCCACATTTTAATCTGGGACACTATGTTCAAATAGTGTCTGGTCTCACTATTCCATCCCCTGTCACCGCCTCTGCTTTGAGGAAAGTTCAAAGTCTCCTACAGTATGGTTCTTTCTCTCTCTTCTATTCTTTGGGACCCCTTCCTCCCTTTGATAAACAAGTTCCACAAATTCTGAGATCTCAGCCAGTGTAATTCTCAAAGCATAGCCATCAGCAAATGGCTGAGGGGAGGAAACAAAGATTTTGCTAAATTCTTGAAATGGAAACAAAATACAAATTAATATTTAAAGAAATTATCCTGCCACAGTTATTTTAAATATGAAATTAATATGATTAAATATAACAGGATAGTACTTTTATGGGTAAAAATTAGCATAAACTCAAAAAATAATGTTTCTTTTTTTTTTTTTTGCGGTACATGGGCCTCTCACTGTTGTGGCCTCTCCCATTGCGGAGTACAGGCTCCGGATGCGCAGGCTCAGTGGCCATGGCTCACGGGCCCAGCCGCTCCGCAGCACGTGGGATCTTCCCAGACCGGGGCACGAACCCGTGTCCCCTGCATTGGCAGATGGACTCTCAACCACTGTGCAACCAGGGAAGCCCGATGTTTCTGTTTTTAAGAGTTACACAAATAATATTTTTCACAGAACAAAACATACCACATGAACCAAAATAGCATGTATTTTATTACTTTCTAAAAATCTCCAGTGTGGACCTTATACAGGAGAAATCAAGTGCTGAATGGCAATTAATGTTACAGTATATTTAGAAGT
Source organism: Aethalodelphis obliquidens (assembly GCF_003676395.1). Taxonomy (NCBI): domain Eukaryota; kingdom Metazoa; phylum Chordata; class Mammalia; order Artiodactyla; family Delphinidae; genus Aethalodelphis; species Aethalodelphis obliquidens. The sequence goes on along the minus strand of NW_020838050.1, from coordinate 397,612 downwards.
GGACTAGAACATTAAAAAAAAAGGAGACTGAAGAAATAATTCTATTTTCCCTTCAATTTGAATCAGCAATGAATCCATACATGAAATAGACTAAACAATATATAATCCAACAAATAACTATGGGCATATATTTAAAAATATCTTCTTATTTTCATTTAGACAATTTAACCCTGAAACCAAGGGAAGAAATTCCAAAGATATGTTTAGTTTATTTAAAATAATGAATATATGTAAACTTACACTATTGTCACTAAAATGTGTAAAAATTGAGCATGCCCATTTGCTTGAATGGTTATTCACTTCAATATAAATTATAATTTCCTAGGTTTTAAGTAAATGGGAAATGAATGAAGCATGTCAGCTATTGTTTGACAAACTAATTGAACATAGACTGACAATAAAAACAAGATAGCAACAAACAAACAAAAACAAAGAATGATTCCTTTAAAAATAATAGGGAAAACCTTGCATTAAATGTTTTCCACCATGTCCTTAGAATTTAAGAACACAGAGATGTGTATAAATAATTCTCCCACAATGACTCTTAAGAGGTAATTTTTTAATGGTTCTTCTCCAGTGGATCTTCTTTTCTCTCTTCCTCCCTGCACTCTTTCTTCCTTTGCTGTATGCTGTAAAGCATTTTAGCACCTTTGTTGTACAGCTATTTGTTCATTTATCCTCTTGAAGGCATATACATTTAGTGAGTACAATAACATAGTTGCCAATTTCCCAAAACAAAAATTGACTTGATGTTCACTACTTCATCAGAACATTTATATCTACAGTTTGAAAATTGAAGAAAACTAGTTTCAACTTTATGTTATCACACTTCAAATATGTCTAAATTTAAATGAGTTTTAGTTGATGGCTTCAAGTAATTTACAATAAAATAAAACAATTTGGAGGGTTACATGGTGCTTATTATAGAGCAATCTGATATATAAGGCCAGAAACAGAAAAGTGAGGGAAAAAAACCTAGCATGACACAAAGTTAAGAGAATCATTTCTATGAGCATCTTAAAAATCCAGCATTTAACTTTAACCTCTGATTAAAATGGTATCAGTATACTAAATTGAATTTTTTAGTAGTGAATACATTTGTTTTCGATGCACAACCTATTTGACAGGTCACCACTATTTTCTCTGTGAAAGGTGATTGTTTCTAATCAACCCTCATTGATGGACAGTTGGACTACACCAAAAAACTGATCTATCTCTTCTTGAAAATAGGTTGTAGTCTCATATGGGCAGCGTGGAGTATTTATCAAGTTTTTTATTAATTTTGTTTTCTTTTTGGCCGTGCTGCATGGCTTCTGGGATCTTAGTTCCCCAACCAGGGATCCAACCCTAGCCCACGGCAGTGAAAGCACCAAGTCTTAACCACGGGACTTCCGAGGATTCCCTGTTAATTCTTTTTTAATAAATTATTTTTACAAGGATAACCAGCATTAGTGAGCTTTCTAATGAGATAGAAGAAGCCTGGAGCATTAAGATAAATTAAGTTACATAAAGCCAAAAGATAATTGTTTTAAACTAAAGATGCCACTGTGTTAGCATACCATGATATTCACACAACTTGTAGAAGTGTCCCAATATACATTTAGTAGTTTATAGGCTATGGACTAACATCTATGCTTCTGTAATATAAAGCTGATGGTAAAATATTTAAAAATAATTAAGATTTTAAAAGTTTCATATTTCATGCAAAAACAGATATTAACCATACCAAACCACAAATTAAGTTCAATAGATAGGACTTCCCTGGATGGGAAGTGGTTAAGAGTCCTTCTGCCAATGCAGAGGACATGGGTTCGACCCCTGGATGGGGAAGATCCCACATGCTGTGGAGCAACTAAGCCCCTGTGCCACAACTGTTGAGCCTGCGCTCTGGAGCCCACACATCACAACTACTGAAGCCTGTGCGCCTAGGGCCCATGCTCCGCAACAAGAGAAGTCACTGCACACCAAAACGAAGAGTAGTTCCTGCTCGCCGCAACTAGAGAAAGCACGCGCACAGCAACGAAGACGCAACGCAGCCAAAACTAAATAAATTTATTAAAAAAAAAGTTCAATAGATAGAATTTAGTAAGTTTAAGGGAACCAGAAGCCTTTATCCCTAAAGTGAGAAACTTTGAAACTCTTCAAATAAATGAGGACACCTACTGGAAGTTGGAAATCTTTTAATAATTTTAGTCAAAGAGAAAGCTCATCTGCAATTTTATTTGAAAACTTCTTTGCTGGCAAAAGAAAGAGGATAGCATAGGCAAGTATTTGTCAAGTTCTAGGAGAAAAACCCACATTCCTTGGAATTACCTTAGACCAAAAAGGAAAAAGAAGAAAACGTGAAAGTAGAATTTCTCTTCCCTAAGTTTTCTATTTTCTTGAGGTAATTGAAAATTACTAGAGAATTCAAGTTTAAGATTATAGATGAATGGAGGATCCAGTGAATAAGCATAAAAAAAGTATCTGAAGTAGGCTGATGGCCAGCAATTGAACAAAATTTATATTTACCAAATATGCCACATAGTTACTAACATTTCTGTATAAGTTGTATAATTGTTAATATCACAACCATAGATACATTTTTTAGTACAAAACCAAAAAAGCCTGCTGTGCATTCAATAGATGAAATTGGGCATGTCATTTAACTCCCTGGACTACAGTTTATTCATCTGTATTCCAAGGGCATTAAACTAAAAAATCTTCAACAGCCTCCTTTAAGCTTTAAGATCTGAGAGCCTAAAAATAGGATTTCCTCAAATAATTATTTTAAAAATAGGTAGACATTTTGCAATTAAAATCATAAAAGTGTATTATATTCCTTTTTCCCCTAGAAAGCAGCCTTATTTATTTTTACCTTTGGAAACATACTTTCCAGATCCTTCATATCAGGGATTGCTCAATAATTCACTATTTTATTAATCTCTAGCCTGCTGTGAATAAACATAGGATACGGGAAGCTTTGGGTCTTCAGGATTATAATTTTTCCAGAGTCTCAGGTAAGTGCTGTCATCAATCTAAGCAAATTCCTCAGATCAATCCTATATAAGGCTCAAAATAAGTGTATTTATGTATTTTGGCTCACTGTAGTCTTACCATTTATTTTTCCCTGTGAAAATACCAAGTGACAATGTATTTAAAAACCAGATTTTAATTATATAATGGAAGCCTTACCTCATTATTTTCAAACAATAGTAGGTAGTTTTCTGACTTTTTTTCATTTTTTAGAAATATAATAATAATAATGGTAATGGATGAGGCCAAAATTAAACATAATTTAATATGGAAAAGAAGATATTCATTACTAATCAATCAGTATTTTTGAGATCCCATTGCATGCAAAGCTGTATATGGAGAAATACTTTGAATTATGCAACATATATATCATTTTAAGCTAGAATATATAGAACATTTGATGACCTCTTTTACCTTAACTGCCTAACATCCCTTTTCTCATAAATACTTACTACTTTCTTTTGGATTCTCTGTCTCAAACAATTTAATGTTGGTGTCTTCCATTTATAATTGTTCATATCTTCCTGTGTCATTTCCCAGTGGTTACTAAATGGGCATGCTACAGTCTCTGTAAGTTTTGAGGATGGCAGTAGGCATTCTTAATACCCAGGAGAAATTAGAGAGCCCTGTAGAGAATTATCCAGCAATTAACATTCATAGTCATGAATAAATAATTTAAAAAAGAGAAATAGCTCCTCTGTTGCCTCCTCGCTTCCAAGATGACCAAGAAAAGAAGGAACAATGGTCATGCCAAAAAGGGCCGCGGCCACGTGCAGCCTATTCGTTGTACCAATTGTGCCCGTTGCGTGCCCAAGGTTAAGGCTATTAAGAAGTTCGTCATTCGGAACATCATAGAGGCCACAGCCTTTAGGGACATTTCCGAAGCAATTGTTTTCGACGCCTATGTGCTTCCCAAGCTGTATGTGAAACTGCATTACTGCGTGAGTTGTGCCATTCACAGCAAGGTAGTCAGGAATCGTTCTCGGAAAGCCCGGAAGGACCGAACACCTCCATCCCGATTTAGACCTGCAGGTGCAGCCCCACGACCTTCACCAAAGCCCATGTAAGGAGCTAAGTCCTTAAAGACTAAAGAAATACTGTTCCCTGGAAAGACAATAAAGTGGAAATTATACTTTAAAAAAAAGAGAAATAAGCCAATGTATTTTTTTAATGAGCCAAAAAACTTCTCTCTTTGACAATTAAACAAAAAAATTACTTAAGGAATAATTTATCAATTTTAGAAAAATAGTTTTTAAAGTTAGTAAATTCTATAGGAGATATGTAGAGTGTAATGTGCTAAGAAAATATTTAGGTAAGGAAAAATAAGTATATAAAATTTTAAATCAACGTGAAGTTATATGACTGAGTGGTTGGGGAGAAAATAGAAAATATCAAAGCTTGCTTGTGTCATATGAGTGGTACAATTTAAATTCTATAGTGTAATAAGAAGATAGAATCTTTTAGGGCTGAAATGATTGGATAAGGCTTTTGTCAAAGAAGTGATATTTGATTTGGGTCTGAACAGTTTGATAGACATTTGATAAGCAGAGATATAAGACAATGGGGCTGCAATCGGAGGTAAAAATATAGCAAAGGCAAAAAGCCTAGGGCAGGTTGGTTTCTACAAAAGACTATCCTGGTTAATGGTTGGAAAAAAGAACATGGTGGTGGGGGTCAGGAATTAGAGAAATGTTTCAACCTTAGAAAATTTTTGTATGCATGCATGACTATTGTTTCAATCTAATAGGACATAAATCACAGATGCAACAGGTTAGACTGCAAGGAAGGCAAATGGACCAAAAAAGAAAATTGCTCACAAACTTAAGAGGAATCTTAGACCCCACTGACCTGCACGTTTCTTCTTTGCCTCCAAACTAAGCCTTACCTCCCAAGACTCCTCACGATCATTTATTTCAATCCACCTGGACTAGTCATTCTGTTCCCTGAAAAAGTACAAAGTTTTCCTGCCTCTGCATTTGCTATAACAGTCTATCCAACTGTTCAGAGCCAAGTCAAATACTACCTCCTCAACAAAAACCTTCTCCAGTGATGTCAGTCCTAAACCATAGTTCTCGTCTGTTTTATTATTGAACTTAGATTGTACCACTCACATGATGCAAGCAACCTTGATTTACAAATGTTTGCATCTGCTTGCTTTATCCTACACAATTATAAAAATTCTTAAGGGCAGAAACCATGTAATGCAACTTTGCATACCACAGCGTTTTGCAGTTTCATAGGCTAGGCTATAAAAACAAAATCCAACTCACAAAATAATGCTAAATACGAATTTGTTGAGTGTGTTCCAGTGTTGACACATTTTTCATTCTCTTCATGTTTCTCCTTATCCTTATGAAGCAATCCTTATATTGAACCCAAATTTTATGTTTACTTTCTAACTCTTGGAAAATAAAACGATTGAAACATATCTAGTCTCACTCAGTAATGCCTTCACCATAAGAGTTAAAGAGGCATCTAGGGAATCTAGGGATGATCCCAATAACTGTGGGAAAAGGAAGCCATTTAAATGTCTTTCTGATTTACCTACTTGAATCAGAATGTAATATGAGGTTGGAGGAGGGAAATTGAGCTGCAAACAGTCTCTATTACCTGATCTGTTTAATTCCACACTGTAGGTGCTGGGGAAGAATGTGTAAAGGTAAAAATGATGGGTTCTTCTGTTAGGCTGTATTTTAGTTTGAAGGGATGGTTTGGTATTCTAAAACAGCTATGAATAGTTTTAAAACTGATGATTGCAATGTTTTAATCCACATGAACACAAATGAGTTTATTCCTTTAAGTAACTGTTCAAAGGGTTAATTTCCTTTTTTTGATTAACCTTCCAGCATAGGGATTTCGGCTGTGGTTGAAACAAGTTTAAACCCAATTAGCTGTTACAAAATCCAAAGTAAGGCATTCTGAAAAGGTGCTTCAGGATCCTACATTTTTACGCATAAATATCCTCAAGTACCTCATTCACGAATCCTCACCCACACTCTCACAAACTTTAGGTCTCAGGAACTAACTTGGGAACGCAGATAGAAGCCTCTTTTAGAGTAGAAAGCCACCTAATGATGGCTAGGACTAGGGTGATGTTAGGGGGCACTCTCCTTAGGCACAAGTTATGAGTCACCCCAAAACTTGATAATGAAGATAAATTTTTAAAGCACTATTTTAAAACCTAACTAATGGAAAAAAAAGTCCATGATGAACAAAATATCAATTTTAAATAAAATCAAGATCCTGCCCTGCACTTGTATGGTTCACCTCAATTGCCTCATCCTAATCTCCTGAGTCTGGGGCACATTCTTAAATTTGCACCAGAGGTGAGTGCTTTAATTGCTTTATCCGAGTCCAGGCTCTTGAGTCCCAAACATTTTCATGTATGGCACCTTCCCTAATCCCTTCACTAAATGCCACCTTTGGATTCATAAGCCATTGTATCAGCACTTTTCCTCGGGATAGACCTCTGGTATTACAAACCTCACGCGGGGTCCCATTGAATTCCTGGTGGACTACCACCAAGTGGGATAAAGGTATCTATTAAATGTCCCCACCTTCAGGTTCCTCCTCCTCTTACAGCTCCCAGTTTGTTGCTCTCCATCTGCGGGAGACGCGCCGTTTGGCACCCTGATCCTGCCAGTACTACAATTCTGCTTTGGCGGAAAGTTCCCACAACCTGAGAAACAGCTCCACTCTTTTCTACTTTCTGAATGAGTGCTCCTCTCAGTTCATCTACATCCTTCTGCCAAAGGTAGAATGGAAAGACTGGAGCCTAGGTTCAATAATGTCTCTAAAGCACTTTGTCTCCAGGAAGTAAAGTGGGGCTTTTAGAGACCGTGGAGAAAGCAAGTGCAATGACTTTCGCCTGTCATTACTACATAAAAGGAAAACAACAACAACAAAAAAAACCGATCAAGACAATTCCAGCCTTCCCGCCGGTTTTATGCTTCAGCACTTTGCATCCACGAAGTCTGGGGGCTCCTCTACCCCACCAGCGGTCGGAGCTGGCAGCGTACAAGGGCTTCGGGCAAGTCCGTGGGCCACGCCCCCTGGGATGGTCACCTCCTCTTATTGGCCTGACAGCCTGTCACTCCAATTTGGCTCCCACTCCTACTAACCATTCACGTAGTTTGGTTGCGTCTGGTGCGTTTAATGTTGCCAATAACGAGGGATTTTTTTTTTTTTTTGGAGGCGAGCACAGGTCGTGCTGCAATTAGTTCATTCATTGAAAACTCAGTTGCTCTCTGAGCTGTCGGGTAGAGACTGCTTTCGGCTTTTTTCCTGCTGTTAAGATCTCCTCTAGAGAGCTGCAACAATGCCCAAAAGAAAGGTAAGTGAAATAGGAAGATAGAAGGGGGATTAGAGACTGAAATACATATTTCCTAATCGGCAGAGATTTTTTTAAAAAAGCATTTTGACTTCTAGTTTGATTTTGTGATGTGCTGAATGGAAGGGGAGGGAAGGGCAGGTATCGGTTGGTGTAAGGTTGAGGATGGTCTCTCACGCAACTAGTAGTTCACTTTTGACTTATTTTGTTTAAGGCTAAGAATCACTTGAGAGGTGTCTCCATGCTGAATTACAAACAGTCATAGCGCTGTGCTGTCGCTTCCTACCCCACCACCCCTTCCTCCGTTTACCCTATTGGAGAAGACTTCTCCCAACCACACTTCCAGGCACTAGTTTCCTCCTCAGCCTCCAGCTTTTCTCCGGGAACCGTCCAGTTTGGGGGAACGAAAGCCATGGCTTTCTCCCGTATTTGCCTTTGTTCTTCCCGTTTTCTTTTTCCTTTTTTTCCCTCCTCCGCTTCTTGTCATGCCAGATGGCTATGCAATGGTAATCCTGTGCCATTAGGCGGCGCAGACTTCAAACTGTCCTAGAGAAGGGAGAGATTCACAGCTGTAATTAGCAACTTTGGAGCTGAGAGATCTGGGACTCTCCAAGCTCACTCACTGTCTAAAGATGGAAGGATGACAAGGGAAATGCGTCAGATAAACTATTGCTGATGTTAGGGTAGCATGGATTTGTTCACTTTGGACGCGCAGAATTGATATGAGCTATTCAAGGGCTACAAGTCTCCTGCAAACCCTCACTTAAAAGATCGTGGTTTCTCTCTTGGACGGGAAATAAATTCACGCTCGGTGTTTTTTTTTTTTTTTTTTTTTTTTTGGGGGTGGGGGGGAGTTCCCTTAGAAGTGAAATCGATTGCTGTTTCGTTGCTTGATAAAATTGTAAAACACTGTGTTAAGTAAGGCGTTATGATTGTTTTGGTACTATTCCTATCTATTCGTCCGCCTTCCATATTTTTAGAACATAGGAACAAGACTGAAATTCCCCGGTCCTCTGGGGCTGTATGACTCGTGCAATAGCTCGATAATTCCCAGGCTAAAGGGCTGCTCAGATACGGAAAGCAATGGTTTATAATCAGCATCCCCCTGCCTGAGATTCCCGCCGCTGCCCTTTTCTAGGCTTGTGCAATGGGTCTTGCTATTTTACAGAGCTGACAGCAACCTTGTAGCAGGTAGTGGCGGGAAGTTTTAAAATCCGCAGCCGGCTTCTCAGAATAACGCATTGACGTTGTAACAAAGAGGGTTCCCCCACACCAGGGCATTGTGGGGGTTGTAGTTGTATGCACAACTTGGAGGGGAGAATAGTCCATTTAGAAGAGAGGATCAGATAAGTACAATTGCATCTCGAGCATAAAGCTAAACGGACAGGGAGATTGCATGAAGCTCTGCCTTCATTCTGCCCGCTCCCACACTTTTTGGCTTTAACCCTGGCTACAACAGGTGGATTTTAAAATTAAAAAGATTTGTTTTTAGGAAATGCAATTTACACAAAATGATGAAATTGACTATCAGTTGTATAAACTTATGTCTTGGGAATTCATTTACATCTTGGTGCAAATTTGCACTTTAGTAGACAGCAGGCTACTAGGCACTAACATGTGGCTACTTGAGCAGGAATCCAGGAAAAAGTAAAGCTGTTATATTGCAACTGCAATCTATAGGCAATATTTTCGGATATATCAGTATATGTTTATATCGATGACCTTATTTCTGTGTGGTTTTCTCCCCTGTATAGGCTGCAGATCAAGGTGATATGAGGCAGGAGGTGAGTTTCTTTAGTTTTAGAATCTGAAAAAATTCACCTGGTTTATAAACTTGACACATAAGCAGCTAAAAACTAAATGCTGGTTAGTATATTTGTACCATATGAGTACCAATATGGTATGCCAGTGAACCCTCTCAGAAATATAGTAGGTATTGAAAACTCCAAACTCCATGGAACTTAGGACCTTGTGCTTAAGATCTGGAGAGAGCTTCTTCCTTTTAAGCCAAAGAATTGCTTTGTCAGTTTGCAAGAAGGGGCTGTATTTTCATTTATAAATATACTCCTTGTTACTAGCCATTTTGTGTTCCTTTAGCCTAGCAATTGAAATTTAGTTTGGGATTCTTTTTTCCTTAGCTGTATGAAGGGTCCAGAGGAGGGAAAAATCAAAACTTATATTTTTACTATGATATTTTTAAATCAAGTACACAATGCTTCTTAATGACAATGTGTACTTAGTGGTACACTAAATATTTTCACAATATAAATATTTCTAGTTTTCTGTATCCATAATTCTCTTAACTAATAATTATTTTTAACTTATAGCCAAAGAGAAGATCAGCCAGACTGTCTGCTGTAAGTAGTCTTTTTAAAAAGCTGCCCATGTATTGTAAAATGTAATTTTAAAATTCAGAGAGTCCTAGACAATACTAGTTATTTAATACAAGATTTGTTTTTGATGTTTTAAGAAAAACTTTCTCACCAGGAAATGTTTTTATGTTAGTGTTCAATTTAAACTATACCCATTTATTTTAATTATGAGGCTGAACTTCATTGTTAGTGATCTGTCTTCAATTATGATTTCTTCTTTCTTTTCCCCCAGTTGCCTGTGCCCATTACACCAGAGTTGAAGTCCAAAAGAACATCAACTCCAAGGGTAAATATTCAGCATACAATGTTGAGAGAAACTTGCTTTTCTTCAGAAATAGTTTTTCGGAAAGGCATACAGTTGATCATTTTGCTTTATTTTCTTTTCAGTTAGTGATATATTACATTATACATTATACCATATGGTACATGTCAGCCCTTTGAGTCAGAAATATTTGTTTGTGTTCTGTGGTTGTCTGCTGTGTTTCGGCATTTTCATTAGGAAGAGACAAAACAAAATTTTAGTTGGCTAGATCCATAAAACATACGTGCTTTTGACGTCATATAGTCATAATACCAGTACTCCTGGGGAAACAAAAGGTGTAAACTCTAGTAACAAAAGTAATGCTTTGTGATAATAATAGTAACTAACATTTGATAATACTTTACAGTTTGCAAAGTGCTTTCACATACATTATTTTCAAATTCACATAGTTGATCTCATATAGGCTTCTGTACTCTAATGTTGTGGTTAAAGACATTAGAAATAGCCTCAATATTAAGTTCACTTTCTCCCTATATTTATATTTATTTATTTATGTGTAAATATGTGTGAATATAATATGATCGTATTTCATTTTTAGAACTGGTTTATTGAGATATGATTGATGTTTTAAGGATAAGTTGAATTCTTAACATCATAAAATGTTAAAGCTAGGAGGGGGCTTCCCTGGTGGCGCAGTGGTTGAGAGTCTGCCTGCCGATGCAGGGGGCGCGGGTTCATGCCCCGGTCCGGGAGGATTCCGCATGCCGCGGAGCGGCTGGGCCCGTGAGCTGAGGCCACAGAGCCTGCGCGTCCGGAGCCTGTGCTCCGCAACGGGAGAGGCCACAACAGTGAGAGGCCTGCGTACGGAAAAAAAAAAAAAAAAAAAAAAGATATTGCTAAAACTATGGCCATAGGTTTAGTAATCATAGTAAGTGACAACTGAAGAGAAAAGTTCTTTTTGGTTTTTCTCTATTTTGCATTTCCTGGTCACTATTTATAAAATTAAGTACTCAATTTATAAGTTGTTAAAATAGTAAACACTGTTTATTTCCTTTCAAAATAAAAGACAGTGATAGAATAAAACAGATAATATAGAATCATGGACTTTAAAACACTTTACGCTCCTTGGCTCTCAGTTTCTCATGTATTCAAAGAATAATAACATATCTATATTGCATTTTACAGTTTCTACAGTAATTTCACATATATTTTATCATTTGCTCCTTATTACATCCTTGTAGGTAGGTGGTATTACTCTCTTTTACATAAGAAGAAATAAACACAAAGAGATTTCTGCTTTTGCTCAAGATCACATCAAGTAAGAAACAGATCCAGATTTAAAACACGTTTGCTGGATGCTGAACCCAGTGCTCTTTCTACTACATACACACTTAGGCAAAGAGCTTTCTTGGTAAAGAAATTATGATTCAAGTCATTCAGAAACTTGTAGACCCAAATATTGAATCACTAATGTCCCCAGGTGACCTCTTTCAAATATATCTAAATTGCTGCTCTCCCTAACATAGTATTTCTCTTAATTATTACCAATGGAGGCTCAGCAGTCAAAAACCCTGTTGCTAATTATTAGACATGACAGGGATAAACTGGTCCCCTCTAGTCAAAGAAAGTTAATTTACCAAAGTGTAACCTGATGCTAGCAATTGGCCCTGAGTAGCCACTGGTCAGCATTCTAACTTGTTGTTTCTCACCTAAAAGAGACTTTCTTTGATTCATATCAGGAATATTATTCATTTTAATACCATTTCAGGTTTATAATGACACTGAAAGTGTCAAGTGATAATTTTGTTGATATTAAGTTTATATGGATATTTTAAAGCTTTTCCGTAAATTATTACAACAGCTGGTAAAATAACAGGCCATTTAATCAACACCTCAGTTAAATTGTGTATTTATTTTTTTATTGTTTTGTTTTGCTGGACAGAAAATGAAGGCAAAAAATGATATGATGGGAAAAAACACAGATGCAAGTGCCAAAGCCATAGCCAAAACCATAGCTGAAACCAAGAAAGAAGTTGTTAAAGAAGAATACAACAGTGAAACTGCTGAAAATGGAGAAACCAACCTTATAGAGGTATCTTCCAATATTAACAGTTTTGTCCATTTGGATGTTTAACAATGGGTGCCACTGGAAGAAATCTTGTTTGTCTTGTAGTTTAAACATTGAGAAACATTAAATGAGTATGGCTTCATAGTGTCAGTCTGTCCAGGCTGCTGTAACAAAATACCACAGATGGGTGGCTTATAAACAACAGAAATTTATTTCTCACAGTTATGAAGGCTGGAAAATCCAAGATCAAGGCACCAGCATTTTTGGTGTCTGATGAGGACATGCTTCCTGGTTTATGGATGGCAGTTTTCTCGCTGTGTCCTGACATGATAGAAAGGGTGAGAGAGCTCTCTGGGGTCTCTTTTATAAGGACATAAATCCCTTTCATGGGGGCTCTACTCTGATGACCTAATCACCTCCCATAGGCCCCAGCTCCAAATATCATCACATTGGAAATTAGGTTTCATCATATGAATTTTGGAGGACACAAACATTCTGTTTATAGCATCTAGTATAATGGTATATAAGGGGAAAAGAAAGAAAACAAATTTAAAATTGAGAATTTATAGGTATGGGTAGTGAGAGCAGTGTGTTAGCATTGATATTAATAGAACAATGCCAGAGATTATGACTTATTAATAATCTAATGACTGTCTTATTAAATATAGACCAATCCTCTATTGCTTTTGTCAGCACATGGGCTATTTGTAAATATCTTTGCAAGATCATATATGATTCTTCTTTCCTCTTCAGATTGCAAAACAAATCATTATGTATGTTTCCAATAGGTCTTGCTTTACATATTTAGCATACCATGTTTCTAGGTACTGTAGTTAAAAAAATGAAAATGGGATTTAGTGCCAAATCTATAAACCAGACTTATGCATGTAGGGAAAATCTTTTCTAAGTGATCCTATGATATATGGTAGAAGACTTTTCACATAACTTTTTACAAAGTAAACCTAAATCTCACCATTATAGAAATAAAATGTATTACTTCTTCAAGGAATATATTTTGTTTACATGCATGCTACTCATTTTTTCTGTATTTACTCTGTTTCCTCATATTTGTAATGAAAATCATTTATATGAATAAGTTTCCCCGAATTTATTGTTCCAAATATCTATTTGTGCATGTTTGTGTGGAGATACTTTAATTAATCCTATTTCTTATAAGGTTTCCTTATGATGTGTTGTTTAGGAGACCTTTTCCACAGGAAAATTACTTTCTTATAGATGAAGTATAATTTTTTCCATAAAACAGATATAATCCTAAGTATTTAGGGAAAATGGTTCCAAATTTACAAATATAATCTTGGTTTTTTTCTCTCTCTATATAGACATCAGCTTCTGAAAAAGAAATAGAGGAAATAAAAGAAGAAAAAATTGAAGATATCAAAGAAGAAAGAGGAGAAAAGAAAGGAACAGTGGCAGCAGAAGGAAAAGAAGATGAAAAAGAAGATCAGAAAGGAGATGGAGAAGATCAAAACAAGGAAGAAGAGAAAGGAGAAGATGGAAGAGGGAAAGAATATGAAAAAGAAGATGAAGGTGGAAAAGAGAAAGAAGAAGATGGAAAAGAGGAAGAAGACAAGAAAGACACAGGAGATGAAAAGGAGGGTGAAGATGGAAAAGGGAAAGGAGAAGATGGCAAAGAATCTGAAGATGGAAAAGATAAAGGAGAAGATGAAAAAAAGGGAGATGATAGAAAACAGAAAGGAAATGGAAAAGAGAATGAAGATGGAAAAGAGGATGAAGATGGAAAGGGGGATAAAGGTGTAAATGAGAAGGAAGATGAAAAGGAGAAAGGAGAAGATGGAAAAAAGGAAGAAGGAAAAGAGGAAGAAAATGGAAAAGGAGACAGGAAAGATGGAGGAGATGGAAAAGAAGATGAAAGCAAGGCTGAAATTGGAAAAGAAATAGCCGAAAGAAAAGAAGTCAAAAAAGAAGATGGAAAAAAAGTAGAGTTTCAGAGTGTTTTTTAAAGCTGCCCTATATGGTTTCATAATTTGGTAATATGTACCTTCATGTTGTAATGTTAAGAGAGATGAATATTTTTATCAAATATTTTATAAACACAGCTTTTCTTTAGCATCAATTTAATTTCAAAACATCTTCATACTGGTTATTAGTCACAAAGTTTCTAACATGAAACCTTTATCTATAAATTTTGTAATTATAATAGTGGAATATATAGAAAAAATATGTTTTCAACTTTGTCAGTGAATACACTTTTTCTGTAAGTTATGTGTTAAATCTTTGACTTTTAATTTTACTCCTATATATGATAATTTCACAAAATGGAGAGATCCCAAAAGAGTTTCCTCAAACATTCTTGTGGTTCTCTAGGTTACTTTTATAAAGAAGGTGAACTATTTTCATGTAATGCTAAGAATTAGAATTATCTTTCCCAAATATAACTTTGATATTAGCTTGGGAAAAAATAAAATTGTAATTCCATTTTTAAAAGAAATACAAATGTTTATTTCAGAAGGGCAGTTCTGACAATATGTGTATTCAAAAAATTTTACTGGATTTATCTTAATAAAAATTCTCTTCAAAGATTATTGTAGTTTGTTATAACTCCAAAAATGTAATTAGTGAAATATTATAATGCTTCAGTTTTTCTATTGTGAGGTTCACAAAGACATTAAAAAATTTTTTGCACTGAGATAAAATAAACATAACATAAAATTCACCATTTTAGCCGTTTCAAAATATACAATTCAGTGGTTTTACTATATTCACAATGTTGTGCAACCACTATCACTATCCACTATCTAGTTACAGAATATTTTCATCACCAAAATAAGAAACAAAGTACCAATTAGCTGTCTCTGTCCATTCCCCACAACCGGCACCACCACTGGTCTCTGGCAACTGTTAATTTACTTTCTGTCTCTATGGGTTTGCCTATTCTGGACACTTCATATAAATGGAATCATGTGACATGTGGCCTTTTGTGTCTGGCTTCTTTCACTTAGCATAGTTTTTCATGTTCACCCATGTTGTAGCATGTATCAGTATTTCATTTCTTTTTGTGGCTGAATAATATATTGTACTACATTGTTTGTTGAAGAATATTTGAGTTGTTTCCATGTTTTGTCAATTAGGAATAATGCTATGAACATTTGTGTACATGTATGTTTTCATTTCTCCTGGTTATATACCTAGGAGTAGAACCACTGGATTATTTTAGTAATTCTATGTTTAACTTTTTGAGGAACTTCCAGTTTTCCAAAGTGGCTTCAGCGTTTTGTATTCTCACCAGCAACGTGTGAGTGTTCTAATTTCTCCACATCCTTGCCAACACTTGTTATTGTCTGTCTTTTTTATTATAGAAATCCTAGTGGGGTGATTTGGGGGTGATCAAAATCATGGTAATTTTTGTTTGCATTTCCCTAATGATGTTGAGCATCTTCTCATGTGTTTATTGGCGATTTGGATAACTTCTTTGGAGAAGTATCTAACAAAGTCTTAACCCATTTTTTACTTGGGCTGTCTTTTCAGTGCTGAGTTGTAAGACATGTATATATTTTAGATACAAGTCCCTTATCAGATGTAATAATTTGCAAAATTTTTTCCCATTCTATGTATTATCTTTTATTTATTATTTTTAATTTTTTTATTGGGTTATATTTGTTTTACAATGTTGTGTTAGTTTCTGCTGTACATCAAAGTGAATCAGCTATATGTATACATATATCCCACTTTTTTTGGATTTCCTTCCCATTTAGGTCACCAGAGAGCATTGAGTAGAGTTCCCAGTGCTATACAGCAGGTTCTCATCAGTTATCTATTTTATACATATTAGTGTATAATCCAAATCTCCCAATTCATCCCACCTCCCTTTCCCTCCTAGTGTTTATATGTTTGTTCTCTATGTCTGTGTCTCTATTTCTGCCTTGCAAGCAGGTTCATCTGTACCATATTTCTAGATTCCACATATATGTGTTAATATATGATATTTGTTTTTCTCTTTCTGACTTACTTCACTCTGTATGACAGTCTCTAGGTCCATCCATGTCTCTACAAATGACCCAATTTAGTTCCTTTTTATGGCTGAGTAATATTTCATTGTATGTATGTACCACGTCTTCTTTATCCATCTGTCAGTGGGCAGTTAGGTTGCTTCCATGACCTGGTTATTGAAAATAGTGCTGCAATGAACATTGGTGTGCATGTATCTTTTTGAATTATGGTTTACTCTGGGTATTTGCACAGTAGTGGGATTGCTGGGTTATATGGTAATTTTATTTTTAGTTTTTTAAGGAACCTCCATACTGTTCTCCATAGTGGCTGTATCAGTTTGCATTCTCACCAACAGTGCAAGAGCTTTCCCTTTTCTCCACACCCTCTACAGCATTTATTGTTTGTAGATTTTTTTGATGATGGCCATTCTGACCAGTGTGAGGTGATACCTCATTGTAGTTTTGATTTGCATTTCTCTAATAACTAGTGATGTTGAGCATCGTCTTATGTGCTTATTAGTGATTTGGATAACTTCTTTGGAGAAATGTCTAACAAAGCCTTAACCCATTTTTCACTTGTATTGTCTTTTTAGTACAGAGTTGTAAGACATGTATATATTTTAGATACAAGTCCCTTATCAGGTGTAATAATTTGCAAAATATTTTTCCCATTCTATGTGCTGTCTTTTAACTTTCTTGATAGTATCCTTTGATGCAGAGATTTTTTTTTTATTTTGATTAAATCCAATTTATCTACTTTTTCTTTTTCTGTTTGTGTTTTTGGTGACATATCTAAGAATCTGTTACCAAACCCCAGGTCACAAAGATGTATACCCGTATGAAGAGTTTTATAATTTTATCTCTTGCATTTAAGCTTTTGATCCATCCTGTGTTAAATTTTGTGTATGGCATGAAGTAGGGTCCCATATTCATTCATTTACAAGCACCATTTCTTGAAAAGACTATTTCCCCATTTGATGGTGTTGGCACTGTTCAGAAATCAATGGACCACAAATGTATGGGTTTATTTCTGGACTCTCAATTCTATACCATTGATCTATAGGTCTTTCTTCATGTCAGTATCAAACTTTTGACTACCATAGCATTAGAGTAAGTTTTGACATCAGAAAGTATGTGTCCTCCAAGTTTGTTCCCAGTCCTTTACAATTCCTTATGAGTTTTAGGATCAGCTTGTTCATTTCTACCAAAAAAAAAAAAAGGAAAAAGGCATTTGGCGTTTGATAAGGGTCATAATAAATATGCAGATAAATTTGGGGAACATTGCCATATTAACAAAATTGTCTTCCAATCCATGAACACAGGATGTCTTTCCATTTATTTAGGGTGCCTTTAATTTCTTTCCACAATATTTTGTAGTTCTTCATGTACACATCTTGCACTTCCTTGATCAAATTTATTCCTAAGTATTATATCCATTTTGAAGCTGTAACTGGAATTATTTTCTTGATTTTAATTTAGCATTGTTCATTACTAGTGTGCAGAATACAACTGATTTTTGAATATTGATCTTATATCCTACAATTTTCATGAACTTGTATATTATATTTAACAGGTATTTTGTGTTTTCTTCAGCGTTTTTCCTATTTATAAGATCATGTCATCTGTATATAGAGATTGTTTTACCTCTTTCTTTCCAATTTGGATGCCTTTATTTCTTTCTTTCTGCCTAATTTCCCTGGCTTCTCAAATATTAATAATAAAAAAAGGAAATACACAAGTTCAGAAGTCCAGTTTTCAAAGGATAGACTTCTGCTTCTACCTCTTTCCCAAGGCTGGCAGGCCCTGCACCATTTCCTACTCTGTCTCAGAACTTACTACAATGCTACAGTAATAAAAACCAACTTAAATGGGCTGGTTAAATATCTAGGTAACTTGCCTGGATCCCCCAGTTTCTAGCCATATTCTGCAACCACAAAAATTGTACTCAACTTCCAGCACAGAAATGTGTTGTTTTAAGCACCTTGATCCCCTTCACTGCTAAGGCTAAAATTAAAGTAACAATCCTGCATTCCTCTTTAAAAACACATCCCAGGTGACTGGCAGAACTGTGGTAATGAGTAATCTTAATTTTCCTGTGAAATTATACCCTCTACATAAAGAAGGTAGGCGCCTTCACCTTACAACATTATCTTAACTCTATAATAAAGTGTTCATATGACAAAATGCCATGGTATACTATAGGAGGATCATTGTTTCACACTATGATACTAAAGTAAATTTTCTTCCTCTGGTCTTGTATTGTTTTATTTCTTGATGTTTTAATTGGATCCTACTTTCCCTTTATCATCAAAACTTTGCTTCACACAATTTCTCTTCTAAAAAACTCAATGATAGTAAGGTGTGGGGGGAGGAGTGGAGTAGGGGAGTGCTAATTTATAGAGACAGCACATCATGACTATAAGTGAAAGCGAATATAAATTATAAATCTACAAAACAGAACAATCTTCACTAAAGATGGGGAGAAATAAATAAGGGTATAAAAAATCTTCAGGGAACCCCACAGAGAAATGGTGTTCAAGAAGTACTTTTGGAGTTTCTTCAGTAATATGAAGCATCTTTTGTTAAGTATCTGATTGGCAGCACAAGTTTTTGGTAGCATATTATTGATTCAACACAATAATTGATTTTCTGAGTATGTAGTGCTGAAGTTTTCATCTAAACTTTTCTGTTGTTACTTTAAAGGGCTTGCCCCATTCATAAGCTTGAGGGCATGCCTCAGAATAAAAAAAAACTAATGGGAATAAACTTTGAAATTATATTGTAATTAGATGGGAAGCTGATTCAGTTTATTGTTGTACCATGAAAAAAAACACGAGTATTTATACACAGTTCTTCAGGGGAATATCTGCTGTATAAGGACTGCCCTTAATGCTTCCCATTAATATTTAAAATGTTTCATGCTGAACATTATTAATCCTTATAAAAATTCCATGTTTAGGGTGGTATGAAGAAAGGGAGACATAGAACAAAGGCATGTCAGAGCTGGAGTCTAATCTCATAAATCATAGGTGTTATTAATTACCTACTGAGATCACACAGATAAATCTTGATATTATCTTTAAAAATTGGGTTTTGAAAATCCTCAAATAATAATGTTTTGGTCCTAAAAATTTAATTGTCTTCAAGATACAATTGTGGCAATTGTCCAAAATTTAAAAGCAGAACTGTTGGAACAAGTTGCTTAGCATATAAGGAACGGAGAAAAAGCCCACCAAATCGGCTGCAGTTTACAACCTCCTGTGCTAAAATTAAGTTAAATCTAAACCGTGCAGTAGGTAAGTGACTTGTGTGAAGGTATTTTTCTAGAATACAGAAGAGGTTTTTTAATGTGATATTTACACAATAGATATGATTGTTTTTTATCTTAAAATACATGGATTTAATATAATTAACTATCAATTTATTTGCCTGACGTGAATAGTCTTTCAGATTATGTTGACTTTCTTAGGTTGGAAAATAGTAAGTAGGAAAAAGTCCAGCTTTATATGGAGTAACAATCATTTTCTTTCACATATTTTCTCTGTAACTACAGCTCATTCTGGTTGTTTATTACATATTTTATAAACTCTCTTTTTTTAAATGTTGTTTTTCCCATGAACATTATCTTTACATATTTATATCAAGTACAACATAATAGTGTTGATCAAAATGGTTTTCCTTTCTTTAGAAGTTAAAAATTAAATTCATAAAAATTAATTATTCCTTAAAAACCTAAACTATGATTTACTATGTTACTTGACAACATATGCATTTAATTCCTTAGTAACTGCAATCTGCAGTCCAGGCTTGGTGTAATTTACTAAATAATATGAATGAACTCCAGTGGTTATAGAAATTGAGTTCCAGATCAGATAATGGGGGAGGGTGTGTGTGTGTGTGTGTGTGTGTGTGTGTGTGTGTGTGTGCGCGCACATGTGTGTGTTTTCTAGAGAAGAGAGGAAGGGGAAATCACAAAGTGAGATGAATGATTTCAAAATATTTTAGTATCAGTGGCTTAAAAGGCTATTTTTTCACATAGATTAGGAATTCTGACCAAGGCTGAAATAACTTCTTCAAATATTTAACACATATAAAAGTGTTTACTATGTGCCAGGCACTTTCTTAAGCATGTTACATATGTTACACATATATGTAAAGAAACATTTACATATAACAACCCTATGAGGCAGGTACTATTATTATCTTCATTTTCATAGATAAGGAAACTAAGCACAAAGGCTGATCAATTTATTTTATTTGTGACAAATCCATGGTTTCCAGGATTTGAACTAAGTTATACCATCTCTCAAATAGGCTTAATCCACAAGCATTTTCCACACAGTAGGATTTTTTGTTTGTTTTGTAAAAATACTCTTAGAAATTCAATGAGAAATGACGTCACTCACCAGTGTTACAACTTAGATTCTTTAATTCATTTAGTCAATAAATATTTGTTGAGTACCTACTATGTGTCAATTAGGTTACAGGGGTTATATCTGTGAAGAAAATAGGGATCTTCCTTGCCCTCATAGATCTTACAGTGCACCAGAAGAAACCAATATATTTTTCAATCACATAAATAATTATATAATTATAATTTTTGTTAATGCTATAGAGGAATAGTAAGGTGGCTAAAAGATGGAAAGACAGAGACCTGGGAGAAGCTAGTACTTGTAGGTGATTAGAGGTGTCAATCCACTTACCTAGACACTTAGGTTGATTGAACTCAGCTGGGAGTTTCTCACTTACGATTTCCCATGTAATTATAGACACATAGTGTTTGGGGTTGGAGTCAACCGAAAGCTTAACTGAGCAGACATTTAGGATGGTTTCTTCAATCACCTGTCTACACTTCAGCTTGGATACTGCTTGGATGATTTTTCACATGGCTAACTTATTGGGATGTTTTTTTTAACCCATGCAGCATGGTGGTCTCAGGGTGGTCTAACTTCTTATAAGGTGGCTGGTGGCTGGATACCCCTAAAATGTGTGTTGCAAGAAACCCAGACACCAGTTACAAGTTTTCTAATGACCTAGCCTGGGAAGCCATGTATTACTTCCCCATTTTATTAGTCAAAAAGAAAATGAAAAAATCAACCCAAATCCAAGAGAAGGAATATAAACAAGGACATGAATACAGGGGGGCATGGCTCATGGGAGAGCCATCTTTGGAGATTAGCTACCATAATTCTCCATTTCCTCATTCTCTGTTTTCAGACTTCCCACTACATGGATGTTGGATCTTCTGGATTGATCCCCTATTTAAAAAAAAAACAAACCTTTTCTCTCCTATCTTTCTTCTCTTTGTCTTTTTCTTCTTTCTTGGATATGTCTTTATATTTTCATCAAAATGTCTATTGAATTTTATACTTTTTTATTTCTTTTTTGCATATCACGCTGTTCTTATTTCTTGATGTAACATTTTCTCTCTTCTGTCTTCTGGTATCAATTTTACAACAATTTGTTTCTGGTTTTTGTTTTGTTTAAGTTTTCTTCTACTTCTTGGGTTGCTATATTCCCTCCAAGGTCCTCCCCTCCTCATTTTTGGCTTATTTTAGTATCTTCCTTTAATGTTAGTGTCTTTCCTCAAATTCCTGGTGATTTAAAATATGTAACATTCAAATTTAAGAATGAGACGCTAAAAAAGCTGGTTAAGTGGAGCTTGTCAATTAATGGCACTATGAGATGATATGTAGGAGTCTGGCCATTTCATGAGCTAGATCTACCAATGTCATTCTCTATGAGCCTTCTCTCTTCAGCTAATGAGTTTCTCTGGAGAGAAATCATTCAAACTCCTGTCTGGATGTGTAAGTTTAACTACAGGTATTCTGAAAACCCAAGAAAAATGGGCGCTGTGTGTTTCTGTATTAGTCAGGATTCTCCAGAGAAACAAAACCAACAGGAAGGATATATATAGATAGAGAGATAGATAGATAGATAGATAGAGAGAGAGAGAGAGAGAGAGAGAGAGAGAGAAAGAGAAAGAGGGGGGAATGAGAGATAAGGGATTGATTCACATGATTATGGAAACTGGCAATTCTAAATCTGTCATATGGGCTGATAGGCTCGAGATCTGAGTCGACATTGCAGTTTCAGCCTGAAGACCAGAGGCTTGGAAAACCTGGAAAACCAATGGTTCAGATGAAGGCAGTCAGTTAGAAAATTCCCTTTTCCCCAGGGAAGACGGTCTTTTTTTTTCTTCAGCTGATTGCAATGAGCCCACTCACATTATGGAGGGCAATCTGCTAACTCAAAGTTCATGGGTTTAATGTTAAGCTCATCCAAAATACTCTCCAATTTGACAGATAAAATTAAATATAATGGTCTCATTGATTATTATGTACCCTTTCAATTAATTCACTGTGATGTTTTCAAAAAGCACCTTACCTTCATCCTTAGTTGTACCTGGTATCATTGAATTCAGACCCCTTTTGTGCCAAAGTCTCTAGTGACCCAACTTCTAGCCTATGGCTGCTTTAACCAATAGAATGTGGCAGAAGTGATGCTGTGCCAGTTCTGAGCCTAAATTTTAAGATGAAGTTTCTCAAATTTGGCACTTTTGACATTTGAGGTTGAATAATTCTTTGTTGTATGGTGCTGTCCTGTATACCATAGGCTGTTTAACAGCATCCCTTGCCTCTGCTAGCCAGAAGCCAGTTGTATCCTCCCTCCCCCCTACTCTTGTGACAACTAAATATATCTTCAGACATAGCCAAATATCCCCTGCGGTAAGGGCAAAATAACCTCCAGCTGAGAACAACTGATTTAAAAAGATGAGTGTCTTTTGCTTCCTAATTCTTGGAACGCTCACCTTTGGAATGTGTGCTCTGGGGAAATCCAGCCTCCATGTGAGAGATCTGACTACCCCGATATAACCATGCTTTGAAGAAGCCTGTGTATGGAAGGAAATGACTGCCTGACCCTCAGATATTTCAGCCATCTCAGCTGAGTTGCCAGACACATATATGAAGAAGTCATCATGGACAGTAAGCCAGTCAAGTTTTCAGATGACTCCAACCCCTACCACCATTTGACTGTAACCACATGAAAGACTCCTGAGAACCACTCAAGTGATCTCTGCAAACTCACAAAAACTTCAGAAATAATAATAAATATTTACTTTATGCTATTGAATTTGGGGATGCTTTGTTAAAAAAGAAATGGAACATGAATTATCAAAGAAACAATGCAAGAACATTTGTAGGACTAAATTTCTGGATTCAAATGATCTATCAAGTGCCCATCATAATGAATTAAAAAAGAAAAATGTCAAAGGACATCATCTGGA
Source organism: Aethalodelphis obliquidens (assembly GCF_003676395.1). Classification (NCBI taxonomy): domain Eukaryota; kingdom Metazoa; phylum Chordata; class Mammalia; order Artiodactyla; family Delphinidae; genus Aethalodelphis; species Aethalodelphis obliquidens. Next base: position 374,309 of record NW_020838050.1, on the reverse strand, counting down.
AGTTTTAGTATATTATGGATTAAAAGGACACCTTCAGGGCTTCCCTGGTGGCGCAGTGGTTGAGAGTCCGCCTGCCAATGCAGGGAACACGGTTTTGTGCCCCAATCCTGGAGGATCCCGCATGCCGCAGAGCAGCTCAGCCCATGAGCTATGGCCACTGGGCCTGTGCGTCCGGAGCCTGTGCTCCGCAACGGGAGAGGCCACAGCAGTGAGAGGCCCGCGTAACGCAAAAAAAAAAAAAAGGACACCTTCAAACTTACAATTCTTATTCCCTCTCCTTTCCTTCTCTCCTTACCCCCTTTCTGTCTTTTGTGCAGGTGCATGCATACATGCATGCATGCCTGTTTGCATGAGCACACGTGCGTGTGTGTACACACACACACACATATAAAAACCAGTTCACATTCAAAAGAGAAGGAATAAGAATGACAAAGGACTTCTGAACAACAGCACTGGAAGCTGGAAAACAATGAATCATGACTTCAGAATTATTAATTTACAACCTAGAAGTCTATATCTAGACAATTTATCAGTCAAGTATGGGAGTAAAATAAGCATGCTTCCATATGTGAAAAGTCAAAAATTTAATCTCCTGTGCACTCTTTCAGAAATCTAATAAGGAAGATAATTATATCAAGTTTGTAATAACAGATTCGACTTCAGTACTTGTAATTAGTCTGTTCATATTTTCTATTTCTTCTTCATTCAGGCTTGGGAGATTGTACCTTTCTAAGAATTTCTCCATTTCTTTTAGGTCGTCCAATTTACTGGCATATAGTTATTTGTAGTAGTCTTTTATGATCCTTAGTATTTCTGTGGTGTCGGTTGTAACTACTCTTTTTCCATTTCTAATTTTATTGATTTGAGCTCTCTCTTTTTTTCTTGATGAGTCTGGCTAAGTGTTTAGAAATATTCTTATCTTTTCAAAGACGCAGCTTTTTGTTTCATTGATCTTTTCTATTGTTTTTTTGTCTCTATTTCATTTATTTCTGCTCCAATGTTTATGATTTCTTTCCTTCTACTAACTTTGTTTGTTCTTTTTTCTCTAATTACTTTAGGTGTAAAAGATTAGGTTGTTTATTTGACATTTTTCTTGTTTCCTGAGGTAAAACTCCAAAAAAACAAATGTCCAGGACCAGATGGCTTCACATGCAAATTCTACCAAATACTTACAGAATAGTTAACACCTATCCTCCAGAAACTACTCCAAAAAATTGCAGAGGATGAAGGAAGCACTTCCAAACATATTCTATGAGACCTCGCTCACCCTGATACAAAAACCAGACAAAGATAACACACAGAAAAGAAAATTATAGGCCAATATCACTGATTAATATAGAAGCAAAAATCCTCAACAAATTACTGGCAACCTGAACCAAACAATACAGTAAAAGGATCATACGACATGATCAAGAGGGATTTATCCCAGGGATGCAAGGATTTTTTAATATCCACAATTCAGTTAGTGTGACACACCACATTAACAAATTGAAGAATAAAAACCATATGATCATCTTAATAAATGCAGAAAAAGCATTTGATAAAATTCAACATTCATTTATGATACAAAACCTTTCCAGAAAGTGGGCATAGAGAGAACATAACTCAACATAATAGAGGCCATATATGACAAGCCCACAGCTAATATTATACTCAATGGTGAAAGGCTGAAAACATTTCCTTTAAGACCAGGAACAAGACAAGGATGTCCACTCTCACCACTTTTATTCAATGTAGTTTTGGAAGTCCTAACTACAGCAATCAGAGAAGAAAAAAGAGAAAAAAAAAAGGAATCCAAATTGGAAAAGAAGTAACACTGTAACTGTTTACATATGACGAGATACTATACATAGAAAATCCTCCTACTAGAGCTAATCAATGAATTTGGTCAAGTTGCAGGATACAAAATTAATACACAGAAATCTGTTGCCTTTCTATACACTAACCACGAAAGATCAGAAATAGAAATTAAAGAAATAATCCCATTTACTGTCACATCAAAAAGAATAAAACACCTAGGAATAAACCTACCTAAGGAGGTAAAATACATGTAATTCCAAAAACTATATGATGCTGATGAAAGAAATCAAAGATGACAGAAACAGGGGCAAAGATATGCCATGTTCTTGGATTGGAAGAATCAATGTTGTCAACATGAATATACTACTCAAGGCAATCTACAGGTTCAATGCAATCCCTATCAAATTACCAATGGCATTTCTCACAGAACTAGAAATAAAGAATTTACAATTTGTATGGAAACACGAAAGACCCCGAATAGCCAGAGCAAACTTGAGAAAAAAAACAGAGCAGAAGGAATCAAGATCCCTAACTTCAGACTATACTACAAAGCTACAATCATCAAGACAGTATGGTAATGGCACAAAAACAGAAATACAGATCAATGGAACTGGATAGAAAGCCCAGAAATAAACCCATACACTTATGGTCGATTAATTTATGACAAAGGAGGCAAGAATATACAGTGGAGAAAAGACAGTCTCTTCAATAAGTGGTGCTGGGACTGGACAGCTACATGTAAAAGAATGAAATTAGAATATTCTCTAACACCACACACAAAAGTAAACTCAAAATGGATTAAAGATCTAAATGTTAGACCAGATACTCTAAAACTCCTAGAGGAAATCATAGGCCAAACACTCTTTGACATAGATTACAGCAATATTGTTTTGGATATACTTCCTAGAGTAGTGAAAATAAAGACAAAAATAAATAAATAGGATCTAATTAAACTTAAAAGATTTTACACAGCAAATGAAACCATAAACAAAATGAAAAGACAACCTACAGAATGGGAGAAAATAATTGCAAACCATGTGACTTAAAAGGGGTTAATATACAAAAAATACAGACAGCTCATATAGCTCAATATCCAAAAAAAAAAAAAAGAACACACACAACCTAATCAAAAAATGGGCAGAAGACCTAAACAGACATTTCTCCAAAGAAGACATACAGATGGTCAACAGGCACATGAAAAACACTCAACATCACCGCACACCAATCAGAATGACCATCATCATAAAGTCTACAAAAAGTAAATGTTGGAGAGGGTGTGGAGAAAAAGGAACCCTGTTATACTGTTGACAGGAATGTAAATGGTGCAGCTACTATGGAGAACAGTATCCAGTTCCTTATAAAACTAAAACTAGAGCTACCATATGCAGTAAGTCCCCTACACACATACTTTCAAGTTGCAAACTTTCAGAGATGTGAACCTGTGTTCACATGTCAAATCACGTAAGCTAGTTCATATATCTGGCTTACATTGTCATGTGTGTGTACCCTCTACACACACATGGTTGTGCTTTTGTGTACTTTACTGTACAGTACTGTATAGAGTACAGTAGTACAGTATCTTTATTTCAAGCCCAGGATGTCCCAAAGCAAGGGTAAAAGCAGCGGTGATGTAGCTGGTACCTCTGTACTTTTCTAGGTACTATACTGTAAGATTAAAAATGTTTTCTTTATTTTTTGTGTTTTTTTATGTATTATTTGTGTGAAAAGTATTATAAACCTATTACAGTACAGTACTATATAGCTGATTGTGTTAGTTGGGTACCTAGGCTAACTTTGTTGGACTTACAATCAAGTTGGTTTTATGAACGCACTCTCAGAAAAGAACTCATTCATATGTAGGGGACTTACTGTAATCCTGCAATCCCACTCCTGGGCCTATATATGGGGAAAAATATAATTTGAAAGAGACATGCACTCCACTGTTCATTGCAGCACTATTTACAATAGCCAAGACAAGGAAGCAATCTAAATGTCCCTCAACAGATGAATGGATAAAGAAGATGTGGTACATATATATACAATGGAATATTACTCAGTCATAAAAAAGAATGAAATAATGCCATTGACAGCAACATGGATGGACCTAGAGATTATCATACTAAGTGAAGTAAGCCAGACATAGACAAATATCATATGATATTGCTTATATGTGGAATCTTAAAAAAATGTTACAAAAGATCTTAAATATAAAACATAAATAGACACACAGACTTAGAAAACAAACTTATGGTTACCAAAGAGGAAAGTGGAGGGATAAATTAGGAGTTTGGGATTAACATATACACACTACTACATATAAAATAGAAAACCAACAAGGACCTACCGTATAATGCATGGAACTATACTGAATATTTTGTAATAACCTATAAGGGAAAAGAATCTGAAAAAGAATATATATATATATATATATATAAAACTGAATCCCTTTGCTGCACACCTGAAACTAACACATCATCGTAAATTAACTATATTTCAATTTAAGTAAAATCATGTAATCATCTCAATTGATGTAGAAAGAGCATTTGATAAAACTCTACATCAATTTAAGATTAAAAAAAAAAACTGGAGACTTCCGGGAAGATGGCGGAAGAGTAAGACACGGAGATCACCTTCCTCTCCACAGATACACCAGAAATACATCTACGCGTGGAACAACTCCTACGGAGCACCTACTGAACGCTGGCAGAAGACCTCAGACCTCCCAAAAGGCAAGGAACCCCCCACGTACCTGGTTAGGGCAAAAGAAAAAACTAAACAGAGACAAAAGGATAGGGACGGGTCCTGCACCAGCGGGAGAGAGCTGTGAAGGAGGAAAAGTGTCCACACACTAGGAAGCCCCTTCGCGGGTGGAGACTTCGGGTGGAGACTTCGGGAGGCGGAGTGGGGGAGCTTGGGAGCCGCGGAGGAGAGCACAGCAACAGGGGTGCGGAGGGCAAAGCGGACAGATTCCAGCGCAGAGGATCAGGCCGACCGGCACTCACCAGCCGAGAGGCTTGTCTGCTCGCCCGCTGGGGCGGGCGGGACTGGGAGCTGAGGCTCCGGCTTTTGTCGGAGCGCCGGGAGAGGACTCAGGTTGACGGTGTAAACACAGCCTGCAGGGCGTTGGTGCGCCGCGGCTGGCCGGGACAGAGTCCGGGGAGGGGTCTGGACCTGCCGAAGAGGCAAGAGACTTTTACGTCCCTCTTTGTTTCCTGGTGCACGAGGAGAGGGGATTGGGAACGCTGCTTGAGAGAGCTCCAGGGACGGGCGCGAGCCGCGGCTAGGAGTGCGGAGCCCAGAGGCGGACATGGGACGCTAGGGCCGCTGCTGCCGCCGCCAGGAGGCCTGTGTGCGAACACAGGTCGCTGGCCACACGCCCTTCCGGGGAGCCTGTGCAGCCTGCCACTGCCAGGGTCCCGGGATCCAGGGACGGCTCCCCCGGGAGAACGCACGGCGCGCCTCAGGCTGCAGGCCCGCCCCACACTCTGTGACCCTCCCTACCCCCCGGCCTGGGTGAGCCAGAGCCTCCGAATCAGCGGCTCCTTTAACCCCGTCCCGTCTGAGCAAAGAACGGACGCCCTCCGGCGACCTACACACACAGGCGGGGCCAAATCCAAAGCTCAGCCCCTGGGAACTGTGAGAACAAAGAAGAGAAAGGGAAATCTCTCCCAGCAGCCTCAGAAGCAGCGGATTAAAGCTCCACAATCAACTTGATATACCCTGCATCTGTGGAATACCTGAATAGACAACGAATCATCCCAAATTAAGGAGCCCTGTGGATGAAAGGCTCTTGGTGCTGCAGCCAGGAGTCAGTGCTGTGCCTCTGAGGTGGGAGAGCCAACTTCAGGACACTGGTCCACAAGAGGCCTCCCAGCTGCACATAATATCAAACAGCAAAAATCTCCGAGAGATCACCATCTCAACGCCAGCACCCAGCTTCACTCAACGACCAGCAAGCTACAGTGCTGGACATCCTATGCCAAACAACTAGCAAGACAGGAAAACAACCCCACCCATTAGCAGAGAGGCTGCCCAAAATCATAATAAGTCTACAGACACCCCAAAACACACCACCAGACGTGGACCTGCCCACCAGAAAGACAAGATCCAGCCTCATCCACCAGAACACAGGCACTAGTACCCTCCACCAGGAAGCCGACAGAACCCACTGAACCAACCTTAGCCACTGGGGACAGACACAAAAAACAACAGGAACTACGAACCTTCAGCCTGCAAAAAAGGAGACCCCAAACACAGTAAGATAAGCAAAATGAAAAGACAGAAAAACACACAGCAGATGAAGGAGCAAGATAAAAACCCACCAGACCTAACAAATGAAGAGCAAATAGGCAGTCTACCTGAAAAAGAATTCAGAATAATGATAGTAAGGTTGATCCGAAATCTTGGAGATAGAATGGACAATAGAATGGACAAATTGCAAGAATCAGTTAACAAGGACCTAGAAGAACTAAAGATGAAACAAGCAACGATGAACAACACATTAAATGAAATTAAAAGTACTCTAGATGGGATCAATAGCAGAATAACTGAGGCAGAAGAACGGATAAGTGACCTGGAAGATAAAATAGTGGAAATAACTACTGCAGAGCAGAATAAAGAAAAAACAATGAAAAGAACTGAGGACAGTCTCAGAGACCTCTGGGACAACATTAAATGCACCAACATTCGAATTATAGGGGTTCCAGGAGAAGAAGAGAAAAAGAAAGGGACTGAGAAAATATTTGAAGAGATTATAGTTGAAAACTTCCCTAATATGGGAAAGGAAATAGTTAATCAAGTCCAGGAAGCACAGAGAGTCCCATACAGGATAAATCCAAGGAGAAATACGCCAAGACACATATTAATCAAACTGTCAAAAATTAAATACAAAGAAAGTATATTAAAAGCAGCAAGGGAAAAACAACAAATAACACACAAGGGAATCCCCATAAGGTTAACAGCTGATCTTTCAGCAGAAACTCTGCAAGCCAGAAGGGAGTGGCAGGACATATTGAAAGTGTTGAAGGAGAAAAACCTGCAACCAAGATTACTCTACCCAGCAAGGATCTCATTCAGATTTGATGGAGAAATTAAAACCTTTAGAGACAAGCAAAAGCTGAGAGAGTTCAGCACCACCAAACCAGTTCTACAACAACTGCTAAAGGAACTTCTCTAGGCAAGAAACACAAAAGAAGGAAAGGACCTACAATAACGAACCCAAAACAATTAAGAAAATGGGAATAGGAACACACATATCGATAATTACCTTAAATGTAAATGGATTAAATGCTCCCACCAAAAGACACAGATTGGCTGAATGGATACAAAAACAAGACCCATATATTTGTTGTCTACAAGAGACCCACTTCAGACCTAGAGACACATACAGACTGAAAGTAAGGGGATGGAAAAAGGTATTCCATGCAAATGGAAACCAAAAGAAAGCTGGAGTAGCAATTCTCATATCAGACAAAATAGACTTTAAAACAAAGACTATTAGAAGAGACAAAGAAGGACACTACATAATGATCAAGGGATCTATCCAAGAGGAAGATATAACAATTGTAAATATTTATGCACCCAACATAGGTGCACCTCAATACATAAGGCAAATACTGACAACCATAAAAGGGGAAATCGACAGTAACACATTCATAGTAGGGGACTTTAACACCCCACTTTCACCAATGGACAGATCATCAAAAATGAAAATAAATAAGGAAACACAAGCTTTAAATGATACATTAAACGAGATGGAGTTAATTGATATTTATAGGACATTCCATCCAAAAACAACAGAATACACATTTTTCTCAACTGCTCATGGAACATTCTCCAGGATAGATCATATCTTGGGTCACAAATCAAGCCTTGGTAAATTTAAGAAAATTGAAATTGTATCAAGTATCTTTTCTGACCACAACGCCATGAGACTAGATATCAATTACAGGAAAAGATCTGTAAAAAATACAAACACATGGAGGCTAAACAATACACTACTTAATAACGAAGTGATCACTGAAGAAATCAAAGAGGAAATCAAAAAATACCTAGAAACAAATGACAATGGAGACACAACGACCCAAAACCTGTGGGATGCAGCAAAAGCAGTTCTAAGGGGGAAGTTTATAGCAATACAAGCCCACCTTAAGAAGCAGGAAACATCTCGAATAAACAACCTAACCTTGCACCTCAAGCAATTAGAGAAAGAAGAATAAAAAAACCCCAAAGCTAGCAGAAGGAAAGAAATCATAAAAATCAGATCAGAAATAAATGAAAAAGAAATGAAGGAAACAATAGCAAAGATCAATAAAACTAAAAGCTGGTTCTTTGAGAAGATAAACAAAATAGATAAACCACTAGCCAGACTCATCAAGAAAAAAAGGGAGAAGACTCAAATCAATAGAATTAGAAATGAAAAAGGAGAGGTAACAACTGACACTGCAGAAATAAAAGAGATCATGAGAGATTACTACAAGCAACTCTATGCCAATAAAATGGACAATCTGGAAGAAATGGACAAATTCTTAGAAATGCACAACCTGCCAAGACTGAATCAGGAAGAAATAGAAAATATGAACAGACCAATCACAAGCACTGAAATTGAAACTGTGATTAAAAATCTTCCAACAAAGAAAAGCCCAGGACCAGATGGCTTCACAGGCGAATTCTATCAAACATTTAGAGAAGAGCTAACACCTATCCTTCTCAAACTCTTCCAAAATATAGCAGAGGGAGGAACACTCCCAAACTGCTTCTACGAGGCCACCATCACCTTGATACCAAAACCAGACAAGGATGTCACAAAGAAAGAAAACTACAGGCCAATATCACTGATGAACATAGATGCAAAAATCCTCAACAAAATACTAGCAAACAGAATCCAACAGCACATTAAAAGGATCATACACCATGATCAAGTGGGGTTTATTCCAGGAATGCAAGGATTCTTCAATATACGCAAATCTATCAATGTGATAAACCATATTAACAAACTGAAGGAGAAAAACCATATGATCTTCTCAATAGATGCAGAGAAAGCTTTTGACAAAATTCAACACCCATTTATGATAAAAACCCTGCAGAAAGTAGACATAGAGGGAACTTTCCTCAACATAATAAAGGCCATATATGACAAGCCCACAGCAAACATCATTCTCAATGGTGAAAAACTGAAAGCATTTCCACTAGGATCAGGAACAAGACAAGGTTGCCCACTCTCACCACTCTTATTCAACATAGTTTTGGAAGTTTTAGCCACAGCAATCAGAGAAGAAAAGGAAATAAAAGGAATCCAAATCGGAAAAGAAGAAGTAAAGCTGTCACTGTTTGCAGATGACATGATCCTATACATAGAGAACCCTAAAGATGCTACCAGAAAACTACTAGAGCTAATCAATGAATTTGGTAAAGTGGCAGGATACAAAATTAATGCACAGAAATCTCTGGCACTCCTATATACTAATGATGAAAAATCTGAAAGTGAAATCAAGAAAACACTCCCATTTACCATTGCAGCAAAAAGAATAAAATATCTAGGAATAAACCTACCTAAGGAGACAAAAGATCTGTATGCAGAAAATTATAAGATACTGATGAAAGAAATTAAAGATGATACAAATAGATGGAGAGATATACCATGTTCTTGGATTGGAAGAATCAACATTGTGAAAATGACTATACTACCCAAAGCAATCTATAGATTCAATGCAATCCCTATCAAACTACCACTGGCATTTTTCACAGAACTAGAACAAAAAATTTTGCAATTTGTATGGAAACACAAAAGACCCCGAATAGCCAAAGCAATCTTGAGAACGAAAGAAGGAACTGGAGGAATCAGGCTCCCTGACTTCAGACTATACTACAAAGCTACAGTTATCAAGACAGTATGGTACTGGCACAAAAACAGAAAGATAGATCAATGGAACAGGATAGAAAGCCCAGAGATAAACCCACGCACATATGGTCACCTTATCTTTGACAAAGGAGGAAGTAATGTACAGTGGAGAAAGGACAGCCTATTCAATAAGTGGTGCTGGGAAAACTGGACAGCTACATGTAAAAGTATGAGATTAGATCACTCCCTAACACCATACACAAAAATAAGCTCAAAATGGATTAAAGACCTAAATGTAAGGCCAGAAACTATCAAACTCTTAGAGGAAAACATAGGCAGAACACTCTATGACATAAATCACAGCAAGGTCCTTTTTGACCCACCTCCTAGAGAAATGGAAATAAAAACAAAAGTAAACAAATGGGACCTAATGAAACTTTAAAGCTTTTGCGCAGCAAAGGAAACCATAAAGAAGACCAAAAGACAACCCTCAGAATGGGAGAAAATATTTGCAAATGAAGCAACTGACAAAGGATTAACCTCCAAAATTTATAAGCAGCTCATGCAGCTTAATAACAGAAAAACAAACAACCCAATCCAAAAATGGGCAGAAGACCTAAATAGACATTTCTCCAAAGAAGATATACAGAGTGCCAACAAACACATGAAAGAATGCTCAACATCACTAATCATTAGAGAAATGCAAATCAAAACTACAATGGGATATCATCTCACACCAGTCAGAATGGCCATCATCAAAAAATCTAGAAACAATAAATGCTGGAGAGGGTGTGGAGAAAAGGGAACCCTCTTACACTGTTGGTGGGAATGTAAATTGATACAGCCACTGTGGAGAACAGTATGGAGGTTCCTTAAAAAGCTACAAATAGAACTACCATATGACCCAGCAATCCCACTACTGGGCATATACCCTGAGAAAACCATAATTCAAAAAGAGTCATGTACCAAAATGTTCATTGCAGCTCTATTTACAATAGCCCAGAGATGGAAACAACCTAAGTGTCCATCATCGGATGAATGGATAAAGAAGACGTGGCACATATATACAATGGAATATTACTCAGCCATAAAAAGAGACGAAATTGAGCTATTTGTAATGAGGTGGATAGACCGAGAGTCTGTCATACAGAGTGAAGTAAGTCAGAAAGAGAGAGACAAATACCATATGCTAACACATATATATGGAATTAAAAAAAAATGTCATGAAAAACCTAGGGGTGAAACAGGAATAAAGACACAGACTTACTAGAGAATGGACTTGAGGCTATGGGGAGGGGGAAGGGTAAACGGTGACAAAGCGATAAAGAGGCATGGACATATATACACTACCAAACGTAAGGAAGATAGCTAGTGGGAAGCAGCCGCATAGCACAGGGAGATCAGCTCGGTGCTTTGTGACCGACTGGAGGGGTGGGCTAGGGAGGGTGGGAGGGAGGGAGACACAAGCGGGAAGAGATATGGGAATATATGTATATATATAACTGATTCATTTTGTTGTGAAGCTGAAACTAACATACCATTGTAAAGCAATTATACTCCAATAAAGATGTTAAAAAAATAAAATAAAATTTAATTAAATTAAAAAAAAAAACTGAACAAGATGAGTATGGGGGAATATACTCCAACATCATAAAAGTCATATATGACAAACTCACAGCTAACATAACACTCAATGGTGAAAAGCCAAAAGCTTTTCCGCTAAGATCAGGAACAAGACAAGGATGCTCACTCTTGCCACTTTTATTCAAAATAGTATTGGATGTTGTAGCCTCAGTAATCAGACAACAGAAAGAGATAAATGCATCCAATTTGGACAGGAAGAAGCAAAACTGTCACTATTTGCAAATGACATGATACTATATATACAAAACCCCAAAGACTCCAGCAAAAATCCTTTTATAATTAATGAAGAATTCAGTAAAGTCAAAGGGTACAATATTAATATACAAAAATATGTTGTATTTCTATACACTAACAGCAAAGTATCAGAAAGAGAAATTAGTAAAATAATTTCATTCACAATTGCATCAAAATGGATAAAATACCTCAGAATACATCTAACCAAGGAATTAAAAGACCTGTACTCAAAAACTATAAGACATTGATGAAAGAAATTGAAGACAATGCAAATAAATAGAAAGATATACCATATCATGGATTGGAAGAATTAATATTGTTAAAATGTTCATACTACAAAAAGCAATCTAAAGATTCAGTGCAATATATATGGAATCTTTAAAAAAATGGTCTGAAGAACTTAGGGGCAGGACAGGAATAAAGATGCAGATGTAGAGAATGGACTTGAGGACATGGGGTGGGGGTAAGTGTAAGCTGGGACAAAGTGAGAGAGCTGCATGGACATATATACACTACCAAATGTAAAATAGATAGCTAGTGGGAAGCAGCTGTATAGCACAGGGAGATCAGCTTGGTTCTTGTGACCACCTAGAGGGGTGGGATAGGGAGGGTGAGAGGGAGACACAAGAGGGAGTGTATACATGTATACATATAGCTGATTCACTTTGTAATACAGCAGAAACTAACACAACAATGTAAAGCAATTATACTACAATAAAGATGTTTATATATATATACATATACATATACATATATACATATACATATACATATATATATATATATATATATATATATATATATATATATATATACCAATTGCACATTTCATGGATCTGGAACAAATATTCCTAAAATTTGTAAGGAACAACAAAGACCACATAAATGATTTTTATAATCATATTACTTAAATATAAAGACTTAAATGTAAGGCATGAAACCTTAAACTTCTAAAAGGAAACGTAAGCAGGACACTCTTTAACATCAGTCATTTTGTTTTTTTGAGATCTATCTCCTCTGGCAAGAGCAACAATAGCAAATATAAATGGACTACATCAAACTAAAAAGCTTTTGCAAAGCAAAGGAAATTATAAACTAAACAAAATGGCAACTTACTGAATGTTCAAAAATATTTACAAAGGATATATCTTTTTTTTTTTTTTTGGCAGTATGTGGGCCTCTCACTGTTGTGGCCTCTCCCGTTGCAGAGCACAGGCTCTGGACCTGCAGGCTCAGCGGCCATGGCTCATGGGCCCAGCCACTCCGTGGCATGTGGGACCTTCCTGGACTGGGGCACAAACCTGTGTCCCCTGCATCAGCAGGCGGATTCTCAACCACTGCACCACCAGGGAAGCCCACAAAGGATATGTCTGATAAGAGGTTAACATGCAAAATATGTTCATAACTCATTTAACTCAATATCAAAAAAACAACAATCCAATTAAAAAAATGGAGAGAGGATCTGAATAGACATTTTTTTCCCAAAGAAGACATACAGGTCGTCAACAGACACATGAAAAGATGCTCAACATCCTTAATCATCAGGGAAATGCAAATCAAAACTATGAGATATCACCTAATACTTGTGAGAATGGCAACCATCAAAAGGATAAAAAAAAATGTTTGGGGAGGATGTGGAGAAAAGAAAACCCTAGTACACTGTTAGTGGGAATATAAATTGGTGCAGTCTCTATGAAAAACAGGATGAAGCTTCCTCCAAATGTTGAAAATAGAACTACCATATGATCCAGCAATTCCACTTCTGGGTATTTATCCAAAAAAATCTAAAACACTAATTCAAAAATATATATGCACTGACATGTTCATTGCAGCATTATTTATAATAGCCAAAATATGGAAACAACCTAAGTGTCCACTGATGGATGAATGGATAAAAAAGATGTGAGATATATATATATATATATATATATATATATATATTCACACACACACACATATACATACAGTGGAATATTATTCAGCCATAGAAAAGAAGGAAAACCTGTCATTTGTAACAACATGGATAAACCAGGAGGACATTATACTAAGTGAACTAAGTCATACAGAGAAAAATAAATACCATATGATCTCTCTTAAATGTGAAATTAAAAAAAAATAAACTAAAAATAAAGCAAGTACATAGATACAGAGAACAGCTTAGTGGTTTTAAGAGGTTGGGGGGTGATGGGAGAGATGGGAGAAATGGCTAAACTTTTCTTTTTAGTTTAGTTTAAATAAATTGAATAGAAATTTTAAAAATAAGACATTCATTTTTATGTTTTCCCACCTTTTGTATATTATGAAAAAAGCTGCTATAAATATTCATATACATATTTTTGTGTGAACATAGGCTTTTATTTCTCTGGGACAAATGTTCAAAAGTGTGATTGCTGGGTTGTATGGTGGTTGCACATTTAATTTTTTAAGAAGCTGACGAACTATTTTTCAGAGTGGCTATACCATTTTACATTCACCATCTGTAAAGTATGGGTTATCCAGTTTGTCCACATCCTTCCAACAATTTGGTGTTGTCACTCTTTTTTCAAAGCCACCTTGATATGCATTCAGTGATGTTTCATTGTAGTTTTAATTCACAATTCTCTTCTAGCTAATGATGTTGAACAACGCTTCATGTGCTTATTTTCAATTTTGTATGTTATCCTATGAGATGTCTCTTCATGTCTTGACCATTTCTAATTAGACTTTTTTAAGCATTTGAGTCTTTATATAGTTCTTTATATGTTCTAAAAACAAGAACTTTTATGAATATATGGTTTGCAAACATTTTTCTCCCAGTCTATAGCTTATCTTTTCACCCCATTAACAAAGTCACAGAGCAAAAGTTATAAAGTTTGATGAAGTACAACTTATTAATTTTACCTTTTATGGATCATCCATTTCATATCAAGTCTGAGAACTCCGCATGGCCCTAGATCCTGAAAAATGTGTCCCAGTTTTTCTAAAAGTTTTATAGTTTAACATTTTATAATTAAGTCTGTGATACATTTTAGGCTAATTTTTGTATGAGATGTGAGGTTGAATCAAGGTTCTTTTTTTTTTTTTTGCCTATAGTGTCCAATTATTCCATCACCACTTGTCAAAAAGACTATCCTTCCTACATTAAATTGCTTTGCACCTTTGTAAAAAAAAAATCGACTGGGCATATCATTTTAGTTCTAGTCCTCGGTTCTCTCTTTTGTTACATTGATCAATATGTCTACCCCTCCACAATATCACACTCTGTTGATTACTGTAGCAATATAAGTAATTCTTAACATAAGATAGGGTGATTATTCCCATTGTATTTTACTTTTCAAAATTATTTTGGCTATTCTAATTCCTTTGCCTTTTTGCATAAATTTTAGAATAAGCTTCTCAACGTCTACCAAAATTTGCTTGGATTTTAATGGGCATTACGTTAAACCTGCAGGTTACATTGGGGAGAATTGACATCTTTACTATGCTGAGTCTTCCAGTCTATGAACACAATATGTCTCTCCATTTATCTTCTTTGATTTATTTCATCATCATTTTCTTCTTTTCAGCATACAGATCCTGTACATGTTTTATTAGATTGATATCTACTTTTAATTTTTTGGAGTGAAAGTGTATAGTACTGTGTATTTTATTTCAGTTTTCACATGTTTGATGCTAGTATAGATAATATGCTTTGAAACACTCAATATGATATCTCTTCATTATAACATATTTTGACACCAGAATTTATTCATCCTATGGTGCATCCACGTAGCTGCAGTAGCACTGTTTTTCCTTTTTACATCATTTGCTTAAACACTTAATAAATTGTTATGCAGGAGACAAATGGAAAAGAAATAAAGATTGAAATTACTCTTACTAAAAGTATAAAAGTCTTCTGAAAGTCCACAGATTTTCCATGAGATACATGCTAACAGTATTACTTATTCTCAAATAGTCTTACCTCTTTACAGCTGTTTATACATACAACACATTTGCTTAAATGTGCATAAAGACAATGTTCTCTTAATGTTCAGCCTTCAATTTTAAAATATTTTCAGTCATTTGTTTGACAAGGCACAGTTATGGATCAGTTTGTTTTCACTGATGAGTAAATTTGAAATTAATACATACTATATGACTTAAAAATTAATAACTTTTAGAGACAATTGGTTTTGAAGTATCTAAACAGAAAAGAAAAAAAATATTTACTATGTTTGAAACATCAAAATATTCATTAAATTCTGTGTACTTACACATTTATTTGACATGTTAATTTTGTTTTTTGAAAAAGATTGAGTCCATTTATTGGCACATGCTATTTCCTGTGGGGGTGGTGTGAGAGGTCTAATTGTAAGAGAGAAAAGTGTGAGCTTAACCCTTTAAGTCCAGACATACAGAGCTAAGTCATATCCAGGGATGCCCAGTGGAGATATAGCTTGGTTGATTAAAAAATAGGAGCTTGGCTGGAAAGGTGGGTAGGTTTCCCAGGAAAGTAGAATAACACAACACAGCTTTACCCAGGTTTCAAAGAACCAGAGGCACAAAGAAGCCTGAGTTGCCCTCTCGCCAAAAGTGAAAGGGTCTTCATCCTTTAGCTGCAAGCCCCTGAGGACTGATGGGCTTGTTCATTCTGTCTTTGGAAAGAAGTAGTCCTGTCTCTATCCACCTGACTAATCCCAGGGACCAGCTAGGAAGAGGTTTGCATTGGGAAGGTCAAGAAGGTAGAGCAAAGAATCCCCAATGACATTTTATAGTTGAATGAGACCTCTGTTCTCAACACAGAGTGTTCGTGTCATTTGCTCTGGCTCTGTTCTAGGCAGGAACAGAGAATGTGGCTTAGGCTTGTCTTTGGAATTTTATTTTTTCCAAGGCTTGAAGGTATGGAAGTAGCATCAACTGCATACTGCCCATACTACATGTTAAATTTGAACTCACTGAATACGGCATCCTATTTTAAAGAGCTTTTAGAGTAAAATAAGCATGAGACTACACAATCCAAAGGTGTTTAAAGTTTCAGGAATTCAGGAACACATTTACTTGATTTCATTTTTGTATTTAGAGATAGATTTTTAGAGCTATAAAGAAAGTTGGAGGATGCTATGGTCTGAAAGTTTGTATCCTCCCAAAATTCGTATGTTGAAATCCTAATGTCCAATATGATGATATTAGGAGGTGGGGCCTTTGGAAGATAATCAGGTCATAAGAATGGAGCCCTTATGCATGGGATTAGTGTCTTTATAAAAGAGGCATCAGAGAGATCGCTTTCCTTTCCACCATGTGAGAACACAAAAAGAATGCCCTATCTATGAACCGGGAAGAGAATTACATTGACTGAAAAAATGCAAGACATGAGAGCTGTAAGATTCAATTTTATTGGGGGACATACTGACGACTATAGATGGGAGATAGCTCTGAGGAACTGCTTCAAAGAGGTAAGGGAAGAGCCAGTATATAGAGAAGTTTCTTTTGGCTGGGAAATACCTGGGGTCAAGAATACATCTTGGTAAAATGTCATGGCTAGTAATGAAGATTAGATATCTCAGTTAATGATTTTAGTGCTTTTCTATGTATGAGAAGATGCAAGAATCTGGAGTCATCGAAATGCTTCCATAGATATGCATCTTAGCTATTTAGGGGCCTGTATATCCAAAAGCACAGAATATTTCATCCTATTTTTTCCATCCTGAATTTCCTTCAGGGTACACTGTTGGTGGGTGACCGCAGTGGCTAATGATATGATTCTTGTAGAACTGAAATGGCAGGTAACATTTTTGTTTACAGTGCTCCCTGTTTGTGATAAATTTCACCAAAATTTGGGAGGCATTTCATGACTAATTTGTCCCATGGTGCTAGGAAAGCTCATTCCTAGGTCAGATGAGGATTAATTTGATATGCCACACAATGGGCTATTTCTGGATTAAGCCCTGTTAATAACTTAAAAAGTATCTGGATCATCTCTCTTACTAGTCCATTGTTATCCAGAAACTTTTCCCTTGTTGATTCTTCCATATCTAGAATTGCACTATTACAATTAATTATACATAGAACTATATATGTTCACTATCATATATACATTCATATATATGTTCATCATATATACATTCAGCCATCATTACTTTTGTCAGAGACTTGTATGCACAATGGGTAATGTAAGAAACAATAATCTTATAAAATAGTGTATAAGTAATATAGTTAGTAGAACTCGTAAGGTCATAAGTAAATATTTAAGCCAAGAACTTCCATCAGGTGTGCCCAGTATATCCCCAATCATCTGACACAGTCTGTCCCATACCAATCCCTTTCTTTAAAGGCAATGATATACAATGGAGAAAAGGTAATCTCTGTAACAAGTGGTGTTGGGAAAGGTGGACAACTACATGTAAATCAATGAAGTTAGAACACTCTGTCACACCATATACAAAAAATAAACTCAAAACAGTTTAAAGAACTAAATATAAGACATGACACCATAAAACTCCTAGGGAGCATAGGCAAAACATTCTCAGACATAAATCATAGCAATACTTAGATCAGTCTCCCAAGGCAAGAGAAAAAAAAGCAAAAACCTAATAAGACCTAATTAAAATTAAAAGATTTTGCACAGCAAAGGAAACCATAAAAAAAAGAAAAGACAACCTACAGAAAGGGAGAAAATATCTGCAAACAATGTAACCAAAAAGGGGTTAATATCCAAAATATGCAAACAGCTCACACAACTCAATATCAAAAAAACATACCAATCAAAAAATGAACATAAGACCTAAATAGACATTTCTCCAGAGAAGACATACAGATGGCCAACAAGCATGTGAAAAGGTGCTCAACATCACTAATTATTAGAGAAATGCAAATCAAAACCACAATGAGGTATCACCTTACACTTATCAGAATGTATATCATTAAAAAAAAGTCTACAAATAATAAATGCTGGAAAAGGTGTGGAGAAAAGGGAACCCTCCTACCCTGTTGGTGGGAATGTAAATTGGTGCAACCACTATGGAAAGCAGTATGGAGATTCCTTAAAAAACTAAAAATAGAGCTACCATAAGATTCAGCAATCCCACTCCTGGGCATATATCCAAAAAAGATGAAAACTCTAATTCGAAAAGATACATGCACTCCAATGTTCATAGCAGCACAATTTACAATGGCCAAGACATAGAAATAACCCAAGTGCCCATTAACAGACAAGTGGCTTAAGATGATCATACAATAGAATATTTCTCTGCCATAAAAAAGAATGAAATATTGCCATTTGCAACAACCTGCATGGACCTAGAGAGTACATTCTAAGTGAAGTAAGTCAGAAAAGACAAGTGTTATATGATATCACTTATATGTGGAATCTAAAAAATAATACAAATGAATCTATATATAAAACAGAAACAGACTCACAGACATAGAAAACAAACTTGTGATTACCGAAGATGAAAGGGGGTGGAAATTAGGAGTATGAGATTAACAGATACAAACTGTTATACATGAACTATATAAGCAACAAGGATTTATTATGTAGCACAAGGAACTATATTCAATGCCTTGTAATAACCTATAATGGAAAATAATGTGAAAAATATGTCTATCTATATATAACAATTACTTGGCTCTACACCTGAAACTAACACAATATTGTAAATCAACTATACTGGCATTGTTCATAAGGCACTCAGCCTAATTTTCTAGTGTTAATGGACTGATTATCTTTAGTATGATTTAATTGTTCCCAACATGCGGCGGGGAGGCTTAAATAACCATAGCATGGTTTTAGCCATATAAATCCATCTCATAACTGAGAGACAGTCCTTCCGTAATCAGGAAGTTATGTTCTTGAGCTTGAGAAATCTTTAAAGAAAATTCATATATATGACCATGGTCAAAGAAAGTATGATTGTATGGTCATGTGGGGGGGGGATGCAATCTAGTAATATCAATAGTTGCCTGAACAGAACTGTAACTTCTTTCTTCTAGAACAAACTTCCTAAGTGCCACTCAGTTACAGCCTTTGAGAGTAGAAATCCACCAAGATAACACCGAAGTGCTGGATGTAGGTAATTGACCATAAAGCCAACAATTGGATTAATTTATAAAATTTGCATAGGATTGTGCCCATGATAGAAAAACATTTGATTCATGTGCAATCATCCAAAATATCAAAAAATACTATAAATAATTATATAGGTCATGTCTGGAATCTTGGGATAGCTGTCTGCTTCTGATGTTGTCTGCCTCTCGTCCTAGGGTGGGTATAATTTATCCTCTGTTTGACCATTGTTTTAAGGTTATTTTGAGGTCAGCAGTCCTCTCTATAGGCCAGTACAGTGCAGGGGCCCTTTTAAGTGGGAAATATGAATGCAAGGCTCAGTTCCCTTCATGTTTGCTGTGCATGACCTAGTCAAGAGTACCTGATAATGGTCCTTCAATCTAGGCTGGAGAGAGCGCTTTAAATGATGTATTTTCCAGTATGCATAATCTCCTGTTGCAGGACATGAAGCACCTGATCCTCATCCAAAAAATAGTTTACTGTGATAAGCTTCAGAAACTTAGAATGTTCTTTTAATAATTCAATTAAACTTTACAATAATGTTACACGGCAACATACAGCCATCTTAGAAGTGAGTCTTAGGAAGTAAATAAAAAATGTCAAAGAAATTAAGGACACTAGAACTTAATATCTACTGAAACATAAGTACTTTTTCTCTCTAAAGTTACCCTTATTTCTACCAAATGTAGCCAAATTAAGACTATTTTGTTTTCAAAATGTCTGGTTTCAATAAACTTGGTCTGATAATTTTTATAAATGTAATTGACCATATAGGCTCTTTTGAATTGGCTGTGCTGGAAATTCTCATAAGGAATCTCAGACTGAACTTTTAAAATGCTTCACAAGGCCGGGAAAGCCACACAGAGGACTTGCCATCAGATTTTTCATTAGAATTCTTTAACTTCTTACCCAGTTCAGTGGTATGATCCAAAAGTTATCAGAAACTTGTTCTTGTCAATGAGTCCTTTTTTGAATGTTTTTGAAGATTAAGAATTTTTGTAAAAGCATCAGAGGTAAAACAATAACTGTCTATAAATGACAGAATACTTAAAAACACACCATTAAAGATCTGATTACAATGCAAGTGCCAAAGAAATTCGGTAATTTTTGTGACACACAATATTAAAATAATAATTAGAATTAAAACTGATGACATTATATCAGGACACATTTAAATTTTAGAAATTTCATATAATTTCTAGAACATTTATATTAATGACATCTATCCATATAACATAACCTAAGAAGGTTTATCATCATTCATTGAACATTTCCCATGTAATTTGACAACACAAATAAGCCTAATTAGTTTAGTATCTCTCTTTCAGATGTTCCCAGGGCCCTCTGTAGCATCACAAAATTAGCTAGAGGTCAAAAGAACTTCACTTAGAATTTGATTTGGAAAGATAATCAAAGATATCAAAGTTTAGAAACACTTGGTCAAATAGGATCATAGTCCACTGTGAACCAATACTTAGTTATCCACCCAAGTAAAGTGACAAAAGATTTCAAAGGCAAATACAGAATGTTACAACACATACCTTAAAAGGTAAAGAAACTTTTAAATCTGTTGTGAAGACCATATCAATATTCCATTAACACTTTGTTCTTGGACTTCCCTGGTGGCGAAGTGGTTAAGAATCTGCCTGCCAATGCAGAGGATACGGGTTTGAGCCCTGGTCCGAGAATATTCCACATGCTGTGGAGCAACTAAGCCCGTGCGCCACAACTACTGAGCTTGCACTCTAGAGCCCGCGAGCCACAACTACTGAAGCCCTCGCGCCTAGAGACCGTGCTCCACAACAAAAGGAGCCACTGCACTGAGAAGACTGCACACCACAACAAAGAATAGCCCCCACTTGCAGCAACTAGAGAAAGCCTACAAGCAGCAATGAAGACCCAATGCAGCCAAAAAGAAATTAATTAATTAATTTTAAAAATTAAAAAATGAAACTTTGTTCTCTTTTTTTTTTTTATTGGGTTATAGCTGTTTTACAAGGTTGTGTTCATTTCTACTGTACAGAGAAGTGGAGTCCCCTGTGCTATAAAAAGATAACTAATAAAAACTTTGTTCTTTTATTTTTTTATTTTTATTTTTAACATCTTTATTGGGGTATAATTGCTTTACAATGGTGTGTTACTTTCTGCTTTATAAAAAAGTGAATCAGTTATACATATGTTCCCATATCTCTTCCCTCCTGAGTCTCCCTCCATCCCAACCTCCCTATCCCACCCCTCCAGGCGGTCACAAAGAACCGAGCTGATATCCCTGTTCTATGCGGCTGCTTCCCACTAGCTATCTACCTTACGTTTGGTAGTGTATATATGTCCATGCCTCTCTCTCTTTGTCACAGCTCACCCTTGCCCCTCCCCATATCCTCAAGTCCGTTCTCCAGTAGGTCTGTGTCTTTATTCCTGTCTTACTCCTAGGTTCTTCATGACATTTTTTCCCTTAAATTCCATATATATGTGTTAGCATACGGTATTTGTCTTTCTCTTTCTGACTTACTTCACTCTGTATGACAGACTCTAGGTCTATCCACCTCATTACAAATAGCTCAATTTCATTTCTTTTTATGGCTGAGTAATATTCCATTGTATATATGTGCCACATCTTCTTTATCCATTCATCCAGTGATGGGCACTTAGGTTGTTTCCATCTCCAGCCTATTGTAAATAGAGCTGCAATGAACATTTTGGTACATGACCCTTTTTGAATTTTGGTTTTCTCAGGGTGTATGCCCAGTAGTGGGATTGATGGGTCATATGGTAGTTCTATCTGTAGTTTTTTAAGGAACCTCGATACTGTTCTCCATAGTGGCTGAACCAATTCACATTCCCACCAGCAGTGCAAGAGGGTTCCCTTTTCTCCATACCCTCTCCAGAATTTATTGTTTCCAGATATTTTGATGATGGCCATTCTGACTGGTGTGAGATGATATCTCATGGTAGTTTTGATTTGCATTTCTCTAATGATTAAGGATGTTGAGCATTCTTTCATGTGTTTGTTGGCAGTCTGTATCTCTTCTTTGGAGAAATGTCTATTTAGGTCTTTGGCCCATTGTTGGATTGGGTTGTTTGTTTTTTTGTTATTGAGCTGCATGAGCTGGTTGTAAATTTTGGAAATTAATCCTTTGTCAGTTGCTTCATTTGCAAATATTTTCTCCCATTCTGAGGGTTGTCTTTTGGTCTTGTTTATGGTTTCCTTTGCTGTGCAAAAGCTTTGAAGTTTCATTAGGTCCCATTTGTTTATTTTTATTTTTGTTTCCATTTCTCTAGGAGGTGGGTCAAAAAGGATCTTGCTGTGATTTATGTCATAGAGTGTTCTGCCTATGTATTCCTCTAAGAGTTTGATAGTTTCTGGCCTTACATTTAGGTCTTTAATCCATTTTGAGCTTATTTTTGTGTATGGTGTTAGGGAGTGATCTAATCTCATACTTTTACATGTATCTGTCCAGTTTTCCCAGCACCACTTATTGAAGAGGCTGTCCTTTCTCCACGGTACATTCCTGCCTCCATTATCAAAGATAAGGTGACTATATGTGCGTGGGTTTATCTCTGGGCTTTCTATCCTGTTCCATTGATCAATCTTTCTGTTTCTGTGCCAGTGCCATACTGTCTTGATTACTGTAGCTTTGTATTATAGTCTGAAGTCAGGGAGCCTGATTCCTCCAGCTCCGTTTTTCGTTCTCCAGATTGATTTGGCTATTCGGGGCCTTTTGTGTTTTCATACAAATTTTGAAATTCTTTGTTCTAGGTCTGTGAAAAATGCCAGTGGTACTTTGATAGGGATTGCATTGAATCTGTAGATTGCTTTGGTTAGTAGAGTCATTTTTACAATGTTGATTCTTCCAATCCAAGAACATGGTATATCTCTCCATCTGTTGGTATCATCTTTAATTTCTTTCATCAGTGTCTTATAATTTTCTGCATACAGGTCTTTTGTCTCCTTATGTAGGTTTATTCCTAGATGTTTTATTCTTTTTGTTGCAATGGAAAATGGGAGTGTTTTCTTGATTTCACTTTCAGACTTTTCATCATTAGTGTATAGGAAAGCCAGATATTTCTGTGCATTAATTTTGTATCTGGCAACTTTACCAGATTCATTGATTAGCTCTAGAAGTTTTCTGGTAGCATCTTTAGGATTCTCTATGTATAGTATCATGTCATCTGCAACCAGTGACAGCTTTACTTCTTCTTTTCCGATTTAGATTCCTTGTGTTTCCTTTTCTTCTCTGATTGCTGTGGCTAAAATTTCCAAAATTATGTTGAATAAGAGTGGCAAGAGTGGGCAACCTTGTCTTGTTCCTGATCTTAGTGGAAATGGTTTCAGTTTTTCACCATTGAGGATGATGTTTGCTGTGGGTTTGTCAAATATGGCCTTTATTATGTTGAGGAAAGTTCCCTCTATGCCTACTTTCTGCAGGGTTTTTATCACAAATGGGTGTTGAATTTTGTCAAAAGCTTTCTCTGCATCAATTGAGATGATCATATGGTTTTTCTCCTTCAATTGGTTAATACGGTTTATCACATTGATAGATTTGCGTATATTGAAGAATCCTTGCATTCGTGGAATAAACTCCACTTGATCATGGTGTATGATGCTTTTAATGTTCTGTTGGATTCTGTTTGCCAGTATTTTGTTGAGGATTTTTGCATCTTTGTTCATCAGTGATATGGCCTGTAGTTTCCTTTCTTTGTGACATCCTTTTCTGGTTTTGGTATTGAGGTGATGGTGGCCTCGTAGAATGAATTTGGGAGTGTTCCTCCCTCTGCTATATTTTGGAAGAGTTTGAGAAGGATAGGTGTTAGCTCTTCTCTAAATGTTTCATAGTATTCGCCTGTGAAGCCATCCAGTCCTGGGCTTTTGTTTGTTGGAAGATTTTTAATCACCCTTTCAATTTCAGTGCTTGTGACTGGTCTGTTCATATTTTCTATTTCTTACTGATTCAGTCCTCTCATGTTGTGCATTTTGAAGTGTTTGTCTATTTCTTCTAGGGTGTCCATTTTATTGGCATAGAGTTGTTTGTAGTAATCTCTCATGATGCTTTCAATTTCTGCAGTGTCAGTTGTTACTTCTCCTTTTTCATTTCTAATTCTATTGATTAGAGTCTTCTCCCTTATTTTCTTGATGTGTCTGGCTAATGGTTTATCTCACTTGTTTATCTTCTCAAAGAACCAACTTTTATTTTTTTGATCTTTGCTATTGTTTCCTTCATTTCTGTTTCATTTATTTCTGATCTGATTTTTATGATCTCTTTCCTTCTGCTACCTTTCGGGTTTTTTTTGTTCTTCTTTCTCTAATTGCTTTAGGTGCAAGGTTAGGTTGTTTATTCGAGATGTTTTGAGGTGGGCTTGTATTGCTATACACTTCCCTGTTAGAACTGCTTTTGCTGCATCCCATAGGTTTTGGATCGTCGTGTCTCCATTGTCATTTGTTTCCAGGTTTTTTTTTTATTTCCTCTTTGATTTCTTCAGTGATCACTTCGTAGTGTATTGTTTAGCCTCCACGTGTTTGTATTTTTTACAGATCTTTTCCTGTAATTGATATCTAGTATCGTAGTGTTGTAGTCAGAAAAGATACTTGATACAATTTCCATTTTCTTAAATTTACCAAGGCTTGATTTGTGACTCAAGATATGATCTTTCCTGGAGAATGTTCCATGAGCACTTGAGAAAAATGTGTATTCTGTTGTTTTTGGATGGAGTGTCCTATAAATATCAATTAAGTCCATCTTGTTTAATGTGCCATTTAAAGCTTGTGTGTCCTTATTTATTTTCATTTTGGATGATCTGTCCATGGGTGAAAGTGGGGTGTTAAAGTCCCCTACTATGAATGTGTTACTGTCGATTTCCCCTTTTATGGCTGTTAGTATTTGCCTTATGTATTGAGGTGCTCCTATGTTGGGTGCATAAATATTTACAATTGTTATATCTTTTTCTTGGATCGATCCCTTGATCATTATGTAGTATCCTTCTTTGTCTCTTCTAATAGTCTTTATTTTAAAGTCTATATTGTCTGTTATGAGAATTGCTACTCCAGCTTTCTTTTGGTTTCCATTTGCATGGAATATATTTTTCCATCCCCTTACTTTCAATCTGTATGTGTCTCCAGGTCTGAAGTGGGTCTCTTGTAGATAGCATATATATGGGTCTTGTTTTTCTATCCATTCAGCCAATCTGTGTCTTTTGGTGGGAGCCTTTCGTCCATTTATATTTAAGGTAATTATCAATATGTATATTCCTATTCCCATTTTCTAAATTGTTTTGGGTTCGTTATTGTAGGTCTTTTCCTTTTCTTGTGTTTCTTGCCTAGAGAAGTTCCTTTAGCATTTGTTGTAAAGCTGGTTTGGTGGTGCTGGAATCTCTCAGCTTTTGCTTGTCTGTAAAGGTTTTAATTTCTCCATCAAATCTGAATGAGATCCTTGCTGGGTAGAGTAATCTTGGTTGCAGGTTTTTCTCCTTCATCACTTTCAGTATGTCCTGCCACTCCCTTCTGGCTTGCAGAGTTTCTGCTGAGAGATCAGCTGTTAACCTTATGGGGATTCCCTTGTGTGTTATTTGTTGTTTTTCCCTTGCTGCTTTTAATATACTTTCTTTGTATTTAATTTTTGACAGTTTGATTAATATGTGTCTTGGCATATTTCTCCTTGGATTTATCCTGTATGGGACTCTCTGTGCTTCCTGGACTTGATTAACTATTTCCTTTCCCATATTAGGGAAGTTTTCAACTATAATCTCTTCAAATATTTTCTCAGTCCCTTTCTTTTTCTCTTCTTCCTCTGGAACCCCTATAATTCGAATATTGGTGCATTTAATGTTGTCTCAGAGGTCTCTGAGACTGTCCTCAGTTCTTTTCATTCTTTTTTCTTTATTCTGCTCTGCAGTAGTTATTTCCACATCTTATCTTCCAGGTCACTTAACCGTTCTTCTGCCACACTTATTCTGCTATTGATACAATCTAGAGTATTTTTCATTTCATTTATTGTGTTGTTCATCATTGTTTGTTTCATGTTTAGTTCTTCTAGGTCCTTGTTAAATGTTTCTTGCATTTTGTGTATTCTTTTTCCAAGATTTTGTATCAACTTTACTGTCATTATTCTGAATTCATTTTCAGGTAGACTGCCTATTTCCTCTTCATTTGTTAGGTCTGGTGCGTTTTTATCTTGCTCCTTCATCTGCTGTGTGTTTTTCTGTCTTCTCATTTTGCTTAACTTACTGTTTTGGGGGTCTCCTTTTTTCAGCCTGCAGTTTCCTATTTCCCATTGTTTTTGTTGTCTGTCCTCAGTGGCTAACGTTGGTTCAGTGGGTTGTGTAGGCTTCCTGGTGGAGGGGACTAGTGCCTTTGTTCTGGTGGATGAAGCTGGATCTTATCTCTCTCGTGGGCAGGTCCAAGTGTGGTGGTGTGTTTTGTGGTGTCTGTGGACTTATTATGATTTTAGACAGCCTTCTGCTAATGGGTGGGGTTGTGTTCCTGTTTTGCTAGTTGCTTGGCAGAGGTTGCCCAGCACTGTAGCTTGCTGGTCATTGAGTGAAGCTGGGTGCTGGTGTTGAGATGGAGATCTCTGGGAGATTTTTGCCATTTGATATTATGTGGAGCTGGGTTGTCTCTTGTTGACCAGTGTCCTGAATGTGGCTCTCCCACCTCAGCGGCACAGCACTGACTCCTGGCTGCAGCAGCAAGAGCCTTTCATCCACACGGCTCAGAATAAAAGGGAGAAAAAGTAGAGAGAAAGAATTAGTAGAAGTAGGAAGAAAGAAAGAAAGAAAGAAAGAAAGAAGGAAAGGAGGGAAGGAAGGAAGGAAGGAATGAAGGAAGGAAGGAAGAAAGAAAGAAGGAAGGAAAGAAAGAAAGAAAGAGAAGAAATGAAGGAAAGAAGGAAAGATGGAAAGTAAGAAAGAAAGGAGGGAGGGAGGAAGGAAGGAAGGAGGCAAGGAAGGAAAAAGAAAGAAAGAAAGCAGATACAGTAAAATAAAATAAAGTAAAATATAATAAAGTTATTAAATTAAAAAGTAATTATTAAAAAAAAACGGACGGATCGAACCTTAGGACAAATGGTGGAAGCAACGCTATACAGACAAAATCTCACACAGTAGCATACACATACGCCCTCACAAAAACAGGAAAAGGGAAAAAAATCATAAATCTTGCTCTCAAAGTCCACCTCCTCAATTTGGGATGAATCTTTGTGTAAAGGAGGGAAGGAAGGAAAGAAAGAAACAAAGAGAGAAGATAAAGTAAAATAAAGTTATTAAAATTAATTATTAAGAGAAAATAGTCAAAAAACAACAACAACAACAACAAAAAAAACGGACGGATAGAACTCTAGGACAAATGGTGGAAGCAAAGCTATACAGACAAAATCTCACACAGAAGCATACAGATACACACTCACAAAAAGAGGAAAAGGGAAAAAAATCATAAATCTTGCTCTCAAAGTCCACCTCCTCAATATCGGATTATTCGCTGTCTATTCATGTATTCCACCGATGCAGGGTACATCAAGTTGATTGTGGAGCTTTAATCCACTGCTTCTGAGGCTGCTGGGAGAGATTTCCCTTTCTCTTCTTTGTTCTCACAGCTCCCATGGGCTCATCTTTGGATTTGGCCCCGCCTCTGCGTGTAGGTCGTTGGAGGGCGTCTGTTTTATGCTCAGACAGGATGGGGTTAAAGGAGCCGCTGATTCAGGGGCTCTGGCTCACTCAGGCCGGGGGGAGGGAGGGGCGCGGAGTGCGGGGCGAGCCTGCGGCGGCAGAGGCCGGCGTGACATTGCACCAGCCTGAGGCCCGCCATGCGTTCTCCCGGGGAAGTTGTCCCTGGATCCCAGGACTCTGGCAGTTGCGGGCTGCACAGGCTCCCCGGAAGAGGGGTGTGGATAGTGACCTGTGCTCCCACACAGGCCCCTTGGTGGTGGCAGCAGCAGCCTTAGCATCTCCCTCCCGTCTCTGGGGTCCGCGCTTTTAGCCACAGCTCGTGCCCATCTCTGGAGTTCCTTTAAGCAGCACTCTTAATCCCCTTTCCTCGTGCACAAGGAAACAAAGAGGGAAGAAAAAGTCTCTTGCCTCTTTGGCAGCTCCAGACCTTTTCCTGGACTCTCTCACGGCTAGCTGTGGTGTACTAACCCCTTCAGGCTCTGTTCATGCAGCCAATCCCGGTCCTCTCCCTGTGCTCTCCGACCAAAGCCCGATCCTCAGCTCGCAGCCCCGCCCGCCCCGGCGCGGGAGCAGACAAGCCTTTCGGGCTGGTGAGTGCCGGTCGGCACAGATCCTCTGTGCAGGAATCTCCCCGCTTTGCCCTCTGCACCCCTGTTGCTGTGCTCTCCGCGGCTCCGAAGCTCCCCCCGTCTGCCACCCGCAGTCTCCGCCCACGAAGGGGCTCCTAGTGTGTGGGCACCCTTCCTCCTTCACAGCTCCCTCCCACTGGTGCAGGTCCCGTCCCTATCTTTTTGTCTCTGTTTTTTCTTTTGCCCTACCCAGGTACGTGGGGAGTTTCTTGCCTTTTGGGAGGTCTGAGGTCTTCTGCCAGCCTTCAGTAGGTGTTCTGTAGGAGTTGTTCCACGTGTAGATGTATTTCTGGTGTATCTGTGGGGAGGAAGGTGATCTCCGCGTCTTACTCTTCCGCCATCTTCCTCTCCGCCCCAAACTTTGTTCTCTTAACAGAGAAAACCAGATTCAGATTTTGCACCATCTTACCTTTAATACTAAAATTCATTTACTCAGTTAAATTTGTTCTAATCTTAGCCAGTCCTGATCATGTACAGAACTTTTTTCTCAGGGTTTCTTATCCACAAACCTTCTATAACTCACTTTTTTTTACCTTTAGATTTTGTCCTATGTTTCCCCTTTTTCTCTCTCCCTCTTTTTAACCTTTCTTTAGGACAAAATTACTTTCTCTTCACTTAACTGTGTTTCCATTCTTTATACCTTCTTTTTCTTTACATACAAATATGTTTTCCTTATTAATATTTGTGGTTTTAATTACAATTCTCAACTCTTAAAAGCCTTAATTTCTAGCAAAATCTAAGAAGTAAACAATTGTGAACTTTTTTTATATTAGCATTCTGTAGATTGGCAAACTTCTAAATGCTATTTATAGTTTTTTAAAAAACATGCTTTCTTATAGAAAATGCCTTAGTGTAGCACCAAACATATTTATTAAATATCTTTAGATATTTAGTCCTAAATATCTTTAGTTTCTCTATAAAAGGAAACCTGTGTTCAGTAATTAATGCTTTAGAATCTCATTTATATGAGAATTACCTAGTTATTCAATAAACTTTCATCATTTAACTTAATTTAGCAAAACTCTAAAGTTTCAAGTTATCAAAAAGATTTGGTGTAAGTATTTTTAAGTAGACATACCATAAAACATAATTATTCTTAAGGAGTTCACCTAAAATCTCTTAATACATATTTAATTTACTTATAAGCATTTCATCATATCAAGTCGTTTCTCTTGCTGACGAATTTTGCAACAAATATAAGATCTTTTTGACTTCTAGTAAAGCTAAGCACAATAAAAGTATTATACTTAATGTTGATGACTCTAAAGACTTGTCTGTATTAAACCAAGAAATTTAAACTAATTTAATACCAAGTAATAATTTAATACTGTGTATTTCCGAGATAACATGAACTTTAAATTCATCTATTTTTTTAACATCTTTATTGGAGTATAATTGCTTTACAATGCTGTGTTAGTTTCTGCTATATAACAAAGTGAATCAGCTATACATATACATATATCCCCATATCTCCTCCCTGTTGCTTCTCCCTCCCACCCTCCCTCTCCCACCCCTCTAGGTGGTCACAAAGCACTAGACTGATCTCCCTGTGCTATGCAGCTGCTTCCAACTAGCTATCTATTTTACATTTGGTAGTGTATATATGTCTATGCCACTCTCTCACTTCGTCCCAGCTTACCCTTACCTCTCTCCATGTCCTCAAGTCCATTCTCTATGTCTGCATCTTTATTCCTGCCCTGCCCCTAGGTTCTTCT
This sequence comes from Aethalodelphis obliquidens, assembly GCF_003676395.1. NCBI lineage: Eukaryota > Metazoa > Chordata > Mammalia > Artiodactyla > Delphinidae > Aethalodelphis > Aethalodelphis obliquidens. The sequence goes on along the minus strand of NW_020838050.1, from coordinate 343,772 downwards.
GAACCATTTTTTTAGATTCCATAAATATGTGTTAGCATGTGGTATTTGTTTTTCCCTTTCTGACTTACTTCACTTTGTATGACAGTCTCTAGGTCCATCCACCTCACTACAAATAACTCAATTTTGTTTCTTTTTATGGCTGAGTAATATTCCATTGTATATATGTGCCACATCTTCTTTATCCATTCATCTATCGATTTCTTTTATATTTCTGAGAATTTATACAAGCACTCAATTTTCTTTAAGCCAACTAAATAAAGCTCTTTTACAAATTAATTTTGGCAATACCACACATCTACAACACACACACGCACACATATAGACACATACACATTGTTTCTTAAGACACGTCTTTGGTCCTATAAATACTAGATTTGTAAAATCAAGGCCAGCTGTTTTTAATTCTACAAAGAGTTGGGTGACCACCTAAATGATATTGAAGGACTGCCATACGCATCCACCTATATTGGCATGTTTTTCTTTCCCTCTGGGTACATTTAATTTAAGGGAGAGGACCAAAACATTCCTATCTAGCTCTGAAGATTAGCTATGGTCACAAGTTTAGTCAGACCAGTGGCCTCTTATCTTGGAAATCCATTGGCAAAAACATATGAGTTTAAGAAATTCTTTAATTATGGCCCTCAGTTTGGCCTTTGACCTGAAGAGGACCAGACTCAGGTGGTTCTGTTTCTAAAGGTAACTGTTTAATAGTCTCTTCAGCTTGGAAAGGCAATCCAGACAGAGGATTACTAGAATAAGCACTCAGATAAAGGAGGATAGAGTGGAGCAGTAAGAGCTATGTCAACCTTATTGTCTTTTGTTTTAGGTACATTTATATCTTTAATCTTGCATTAGCCTTGTATAAAAAATCCTTTAATGAAATTATTTTGAAGGCTTTTGGGGCTTTTGCATACCAATTAAATAGGTACAATTATTTAAGATGAGCACTCTCTAAAATTTTAATGATTTAGAAGTCTTTCCGATTCAAAGGATCCATTGTTTGGCCATTGACCAGTAGGATCTCAATAGCAACTCAAACCAAGAAGCCTTTTTATGGCTTAACCAAGGATGTAAGTGGTGTCCCACAAGAAAGTGGAAAGGATGCAGCTCTCACAAGATGCAGAAAGTTCACTCCCAAGGATAGTCTAAGAAAAAGAACTTCATTTTACAGCAGAAACAACAAAGGTTGAGATGATAAAGCCCTCTTATACATTGAGAGCCCTTATGACAAACTCCCCTGAGAAGTGACACTGTCGGACAAAGAATACTCAGCTTGGAATCCCAGTGTATTCAACTGACCACTAAATGCATGCCAGTATATGTGCCTCTCAGATGGTGGAGACCAGAGAATATTCTCACTGGTCAATAAGTCGTGTTCTCAGGATACATAACAAGGCAAAAGGAAAACCTAATCAGACCAATGGTTTTCCTCCTCATAACAAAGGACACAAAATACAGATACAAAGAAAAACAGTGACCTCTTCTGGGAGGAAAAGGATCAACGAACCTAGAGTACTCTACCAAATTTCAAACCAAGAATTGCTGAGCCCAAGGAGCTAGCCGTACAAATATTTTCTCCCACTAATCTAATTTTAGAAAAGATGAAAAACTCTTAACACTCTTGTTCCCAACAGACCCTGCGGGTAGAGATCCAGGAGACTGACTGACATGGTAAGAATTCTTACCTTCTTCCGGCTTTCTCTAACTGTGCGTGCACACACACACACGCATACACACACACACACACAAACAGTTTTTGGAATGTCAAAAGAGCCCTATCTTGGCCATTTCAGGACATGACTTCCTTTAATTCCCGTTTAAGTAAGTACTTGCAAGTATAAGTTCTGTTCATACATAAACCCGGCTGGGGCATTAGTCATAGGTTATCTAGCGCCCCTCATTTCTCTGTTTGAGAAACTCTGTTCCCCATTTTAACATTTGTTTGTTGGAATAAAATTGCTCATAAAATTGTGTGTGGTCCCAGTATGCTGTTTGTGAGCTTAACTCCTCTAGATATCACCCTAGAGTCATTTCAGCTTTTATGTGTCTCAGCTTCCCTCTCCAGCAGTCTAAAATCACCATGGGTGCTCGAAGTACTGAGTGGCCAACTCTTATATTGTACATCCCTGAATGGCTAAGTTGTTTTTTGTTCTTTTTAAAATAAATTTATTTATTTATTTATTTTGGCTGCTTTGGGTCTTTGTTGCTGTGTGTGTGCTTTCTCTGGTTGCAGCGAGCGGGGTCCAGTCTTTCATTGTGGTGCACAGGCTTCTCATTGTGGTGGCTTCTCTTGTTGTGGAACATGGGCTGTAGGTGTGAGGGCTTCAGTAGTTGTGGCACACGGGCTCAGTAGTTGTGGCTCATGGGCTCTAGAGCTCAAGCTCAGTAGTTGTGGTGCATGGGAATAGTTGCTCTGCTGCATGTGGGATCTTCCCGGACCAGGGCTCCAACCCATGTGCCCTGCATTGGCAGGTGTATTCTTAATCACTGCACCACTAGAGAAACGCTGAATAGGTAAGTTTTAAATTAATGAGTAGGTTTCCCTATGGGACTGCTGCACAGTATGAGGACTCACTTCTACCATTCCTGTATATTTCTCAGTTGCCTGAAAAATCTGTAACTGGCCAGGAGGAGTTGTGTCCCTTTTCTTTGGATCAGAGAGCTCTCATATGGTATCTCCACTTTTATTTCAACGAATGCTATTAAGGTAGCCAAACTGAGGAAAGACACTAAGCCAACCTCTTACCTAGTCCAAACCATTCAATGTCTTTTATCCGAGCAAATCCTACTCGGTGTCTCTCAACTGAGGAGTCAGTTACCTTTTTTTTTAATTTTATTTTATTTTATTTTATTTTTTTTAACATCTTTATTGGAGTATAATTGCTTTACAATGGTATGTTAGTTTCAGCTTCACAACAAAATGAATCAGTTATATATATACATATATTCCCATATCTCTTCCCACTTGTGTCAGTTACCTTTTTATTTATCACCAAATGAAGCTCAGAATCATTAACCAATAATTGGGAGATACAAGACCAGGAGAGTTTTACCCATATTTGTCCAAACTCACTGAGGAGGTGGACAGGCACAAGGACCCTTTGCTAGTACCAAGGCTCCAAGTCCTCGTAGACTTCAGGCGAAGGCGAGAAGTCTTCTCCAGGTCCCTTTGTGATCTCCAAAGTTGTCAACCGGAAAAAAAAAAAAAGCACAACATGAGAGCTGTAAGTTTCAGTTTTATTTGGGCACTTACTGAAGACTATAGCCTGGGAGAAAGTCTCTCAGATAGTTCTGAGGAACCACCCCAAAGAACTAGGGGAGTAGCTAGTATACATATATATATATATATATATTTTTGGCTGGGAAATGCATGTAGTCAAGCATACATCTTGGTAAAATATTACTGCTAGTCACAAGGATCAGATATCTCAGTTAATAATATTAGTGCTTTTCTGTGTATGGGAAGATGCAAGAATCTGGGGTCATTGAATTGCTTCCCTAGACATGCATCTTAACTATCTAGGGGTCCATATATCTAAAAGCACACAATGCTTCATCCTGTTTCTTCCATCCTGAATTCCCCTCAGGATACACTCTCAGTGGGCAACTGCAGTGACTAATGACTTGATCCTTGTAGAACTGGAATGGTGGGCAAAATTTTTGTTTACAGTTCTCACCAGAATGTAACCATGGTAATACCTTGATTGTGGGCTTCCCAGCCTCCAGAACTGTAAGAAATAAATTTCTATTTATTATAAGCTACTCAGTCTGTGGTATTTTGCTATAGCAACCTGAACAGGCTAAGACAGAAAATTGGTATCAAGAAGTGGGGTTGCTGCTGTAACAAATGCCTACAAATGTGGAAGCAACTTTGGAACTAGGCAATGGGCAGAGGCTAGAAGAATTTTGTCATTCCTTGATATCTGCAGGAGATTGGTTCCAGACACAAGTCCATATGTCCATACCTCCCAGAATCCTTATCACTGGAATCCCTCTTGGCTGAGTGATGCACGTGTCACCAAGAAGGACCCTGTGTCAGGATGACTGTCCAGAGACAACCCTGAAACTAACCCATTACCATAAAACCCGAGACTGCAAGCCATGTGGCAGAGCAGTTCTCCCGGGTTCCCTTACCCTGCTGCTCTCCACCTGGGCACCCCTTCCCAATAAAGTCTCTTGCTTTGTCGGCTCATGTGTATCCTCCGACAATTCATTTTTGAGTGCTAGACAAGAGTCCACTCTCGGGCCCTGGAAGGGGTCCCTCTTCCTGCTACAGAAATATGGATAGTAAAGGCCATTCTGATGAGGTCTCAGATGAAAATGAATAATATTTTATTGGAAACTGGAGAAAAGGCAATCCTTGTTATAAAGCGGCAAAGAGGTTGGCTGAATAGTGTTCATGTCCTAGTGTGTTGTGGAAATTAGAAATTGTGATCAATAAAATTGACTATTTGACTGAAGAAATTTATAAGCAAAGTATTGAAGGAGGGGTCTGGTTTCTCTTGAATGCTTATATTATAATTTGAGAAAAGAGAAATGATTTGAAGGTGGAATTGTTAATCAAAAAGGAAGTTGACTTTAAAAATTTGGAAAATTCTCGAGCTATTCATGTTGAAAGAAATAAGAAAACTTGTTCAGAGAGAACACAAGTGGCGTGCCAAATTTGATGAAGAGATTGGTATGGATTGATCGTTTCAGTGGAAATTAGGAGCTATTCATCAAGACAATGCAGAGATTGACTGGCTTTCTAAACAGAATCCAGGACCTATTGTCCAAGACAATGGAAAAATGACCTATTTTAGGGCATTTCAGAGATCTTTGGGACTACCCCTTCTACCGCAGATCCATAGTGCAAGGGCCTGCAGGGCAGAATGATTTCAAAGAATAGGCTGTCTCTGCCATGTACCACCTCACATTGTGACTTCTGCTCCTTAAATTCCAGCTCCAGCCTCCTCAATTATCCCAGGTGCAGCTTTCAAAGGCCAGGAGTGTGGCTATCTCATCTTAGATCTCAAAGGATAGAGCCACAAAGGGCTCCAGGCACACAACACTGGCAGAGGGCCACTATAGGGACAGGGTTACCACAGAGAACTCCCACTAGATCAATGCCCAGAGGATCCAGAGCTAAGCAGGCAGGTCAACCTCTGAGACAACAAACCAGTAGAGCCACCTGTGCAATTGCAACCTGGGAGAGTCACAGGCACAGGACTACAACCCATAGCTGGTATGTGCACCCAGCAAAACTTGTGGGCCCCACCACCACCCCAGAGTATCTGGAAGTTGTGACTGTTATCTAAAATCTGGATTTGCCTCTTGATGGGTGTTGAGCCAAAAGACACAACCAAGCCAAAGAGTGGGAGAAGGAAGGGTTTATTACTTGCAGCAGGTAAGGAGAACACCTGGGATATTTCCCAAAGCAGTGTCTCCCTGTAAAACATAATTGGGGAAATTTTAAGCTAAGAGTGTATGCATATTCATGGGGGGGCTTAAGCAAAGGAGAATTCAGCACAGAATTGAGGCAAAGGTTGACAGTGTCCAGGCTCTAGTTGATTGAAGTCACAAGGGTCAGAAAAGGTCAGTATTACCATTCCTTAATTTCCAGTTAATCTGGTGGTTGAGTGCTCGAGGGGGTTTGAATTTTGCAAAACAGCTCAAGAATGTGCTTTGGGCTAATCTTTACCTTTGAAACAGAACTGGGTGTCTTTACAACTGATATATTGTATCCGATATGGTTACGTTATCTCCCTGGCCTGGTAATAGCTGTTTTTACCTTCTTTTATTCCCTTAAAATTATTAACTATTGAGACCTATTCTTCTGCAAGCATTGTGGCTATGCTTAGATGACAAAGTGGATTAGGCCTAAAATGGCTTCTCTCATGTTAAGAAAGTTATATCTGGTTCTTTTCCTCTGGAGACCCCTTACCCTATATGCTTACAAGACCACAACCCCAGTGGGTCTTAAGGTTTTGGACTTGCTCAGGAATCATTATCCCTTTACTCTTTCCTATTTCTCCCTTTTGTGTTTTTTAATTTTTTTCTTATTTCTTGAAATATATTGGACATATAACATTGTCTAAGTTTAAGGTGTACAACAAACATGTTGATTTGATACATTTATATACTGTAATATTATTGGCAGTGTAGCATTAACTAGCACCTCTATCACATCTTATAATTATCATTTCTTTTTTGTGGTGGGAATACTATTTCTCTCTTTTAGAATAGGAGAGTTCATCCTATGCCTGTCACATCACTTTATTTTAGAAGCACATAACATGCTTGCTTTTACAGGTTTATAGCTGGAGAGCAGCTTGCCTCAGGATGAATGATGTCACTCATATCTGATTAAAATCATATTTAGATGAGATTTTGGATGTGTACTCTTGAGTTGATGACACATGAGAAGGACAAGAATTTGGGGGGACCATGGGTGGAATGCTATGGTCTAAAAGTTTGCATCTCCCTAAAATTCACAGGTAGAAATCATAATACATAATGAGATGATATTAGGAGGTGGAGGCCTTTGGGAAGTGATTAGGTCATAAGGGCTGCCCTCATGAATGGAATTAGTGCCTTTATAAAAGAGGCTTCAGAGAGATCTCTTGTCCCTTCCACCATGTGAGGACACAGTAGGAAGGTCCTGGCTATGAAACAGGAAGAGGGCCCTCACCAGAATGAAACCATGATTTTATCACCTTCATTTTTTATTTCTCAGCCTCTAAAACTGTGAGAAATAAATATCTGTTGTTCTTAAGTTTCCCAGTCTTTGGAATTTTGTTATAGTAGCTTGAACAGACTAAGACTGAAGACATTTAATTCAATATATTATTTTATAATGAGGTAACTGAGATTAAATAAATTGTCCAAGATTCTACAGCTCTTAAATGGCAGCACTGGAGACTTGAACCCTGACTTCTTGATTCCCAGTCCATTGTTCTCTCAATTAATGGCTATTGTGATGAATAAATGATTTAGCATTGTTTAGCCAAGTCTTGGGCTGTTTCATCTAAACAATTATTTCTCACAAAACCGGATGCATCATGCAATTCATTTGATTTAATAACTGGCCAAGGATAATAGAGTGGCCATCCTGCAATCTAGTATTTTCATAAAGTAAATTAGGTTTTAATAGATCATATACCAAGTATTTGAACTAAGTTAAAATTTCAGACAGATTAATTCCCTACCTTCAGAGAGAAGTGGAGAAATGAAGTAATTTTCTCACTATTCAGAGGAAAAATCCTTTATCTGAAATTGCCAGATAATTAAGGCAAGAATTTCTCCCAGCCCTAAGTGGCCAATTGCTATAATTCCCCACTTCCTGTCACTTATTAAGTCTGGACTCTGATGACTAGTATATGTTCCAATAATAACATGATGGGTCTTCTCCAATCAGCAAAAGAGATGATATGCCATCTACCTATGTACTGAGTTTGAAATTTATTATTTAGATCTAATATCATTAATAAAGACATTTCAGAGTTTCTCACCTAGTAGTTTTTAATCAGTTACCATGCTGAGTAGCCAATATGACACAATGGTTTGCAAAGATGAGGAAATGATTTTCAGCATGAAAAAAATCCGTTAACAAAACAGATTTAACTAGAAAAACTTTCAAGTTTGAAATAACAGAGGACTGATTCTTGCATCTGAGGTAGCATCTTGTTATCTGAGAATTGTGCATTTTTACTGATTTTGATAATCTTCTAGAGAAGAAAATACTTTTTTACAACCTTGTAAATCTCTAAAAAACAGAAAGGTAGCTCAATGAAAATAAACACAATATTTTGTCATCTCAAGGACTATGTTACCAGGTATTCAAAGTGCCTAAGGACATGGCCTTATTAATTTTCCCCCACATTCTTTGAAAATATGTGATTGTTAGCATTCTACTACTGTTTCACAACCTCTGAGATCAGTGAAAACACAAGCGTACTTCTCGCCTTTATTTTAGGTTTCTAGTAATTGGTTTCCTAGATACCGTCATTTTAATTCTATCTCAAACTATGTGTGAATTCCTTACAAATCTACTTGTTGCAAGTTCTGTCTTAAGTCGGGGAGGGGGTGGGCAGGGGAAGAAATCAACAACTATTAAATTAATAAGTACATATGTATGTCTACATACATGTATACATGCATTGGCAAAGGTCCTGTGAGAGATTTGTAGTCTCTAAAATTAATTTATTAGATAAATAAAATGAGAATCAGAGAGGTTAGGAGACGTGTCCAAAGTAAAAAGAAATGGTAAATGTCAGTCTGGACTAGAATTCAGCATTTCCAATGCCAAGTCTGGTGACTTTGGGCTACCACTGAGAGTACCCTTAGTGCTTCTTAATACTCACTCAGCCAACTATGGATAGGGTTTGAATGAAGCATATACAGACAGATTTCAATTATCCCTGTATGACTTAATACATAACATTAAAAAAAATCCATGGCAACCTATGTGGGCAAGAGAAAAGGAACAGAATGCACTTAACAGTTTCAAGGCTGGTAACCCAGGTGGGAAAGAAAAATAATGTAATTCACACAGCGTCTTAGGGATATGATATAGAAACAGGTGCATCTAAAACTGAAACTGCAAGTCATGTACATGAGAATAGAATGACTTCACTGATAAGAGTAGGAAAGGTGCTGCAGGTGGTACTGTGATAGGAGGACTGGAATGCTTTGGAATGCTAAGTATGCTCTATAAGAATCAGTCAATAAAGTATGCTATTATTGGTTTACAGACAATTAGAAGTTAGAAGTAAAGCATGATTACTGTTGCTATGTTTGCATCCAAGCTTTACAAGTAAGCAAATAGAAAAGTATACCAAATTGGTGCAAAAGGAATTGGAAGCTAACTCTCTCAATTCTTAGATATTGAAATTGAACGGCAATCCTGTCCCAAAATGTCAAGCAGAATTAATCTTTCCCCAGTACAGATGATCCCTGATTTATGATGTTTCAACTTACAATATTTTTGGCTTTACAATAGTGCCAAACAGACATGCATTCAGTAGAAACTAAACTTCGAATATTAAATTTTGATATTTTCTCGGGTTAGTGACATGCAGTAGGATACTCTCTCATGATGCTGAGTAGCAACAGCAAGCCATAGCTCGCAGTCAACTATGTGATTGTGAGGGTAAACAACTGATTTACTTACAACCATTCTGTACCCTTACAAACATTCTGTTTTCACTTTCAGTATAGTATTCAATAAATTACCTGAGATATTCCACATTTTATTATAAAACTGGCTTTGTGTTAGATGATTTTTCCCAACTTTAGGCTAATGTAAGGTAGGCTAGGCTAAGCTATTATGTTCAGTTGGTTAGGTGTATTAAATGTACTTTTTTTTTTTTTTTTTTTTTTTGCAGTACGTGGACCTCTCACTGTTGTGGCCTCTCCCGTTGTGGAGCACAGGCTCCGGACGCGCAGGCTCAGTGGCCATGGCTCACGGGCCCAGCCACTCCGCGGCACGTGGGATCTTCCCGGACCAGGGCACGAACCCGTGTCCCCTGCACCGGCAGGCGGGCTCTCAACCACTGCGCCACCAGGGAAGCCCAAATGCATTTTTGACTTATGATATTTTCAACTTATTATGGGTTTATCGAGATGTAAGCCTATCATAATTTGAAGAAGATCTCTATATTTTTAGGCCACCATTCTCCACTGTGCTTATATAATTGAAGCCATTTTAGAATTTCCTAAAAGAAACATATTAACTACTGTGTGCCTGAGATTGTGTAAGATATTGAGACACACTGGCATAAATGATAATGTGTTCAAAAATCTAAATATAAATAGAATGCAGATTATCTTCTCCTATTAGTCAAGCAAAATGGATTTGAATCCTAGTTTTGCCACTTACTAGCTGAGTGGCCCTGGGCAAGTAATTTAATCTTTCTGAATCATAGTTCCATCAACTGAAAAATAAGGATACTTATAACAGCTCTTTAGGGTTTCTATGAGAATTAAATTAGGAACATATAAAAAGTAACTAGGCTGCGCTTGGCACACTGTAGTAAACTGGATGTTAGTGTGTTCTGACTGCTCCACTGACCAGCTGTTCCCCCATTTCTCTCCCTCTCCTCAGGCCTCTGTATTCCCTAAGATACAAAATATTGAAACTAAGCCAATTAATAACCCTACAATGGTATCTTAGTGTTTAAGGGAAAGGAAGAGTTGCACATCTCTCATTTTAAGTCAAAAGCTAGAAATAATTTAAGCTCAGTGAGGTAGGCATGTTAAAAGCCAAGACAGGCTGAAAGCTAGGCCTCTTGTGTCAAATCGTTAGCCAAGTTATGGATGCAAAGGAAAAGTTTTTGAAAAAAATTAAGTGCTACTCTAGCAAATACACAAATGATAAGAAAGCAAAATGGCCTTATTGCTGATATGGAAAAAGTTTTAGCAGTCCAGATGGAAGATCAAACCAGCCACAATATTAAGCCCTTAAGCCAAAGCCTAATCCAGTGCAAGGTCCTAACTCTTTCAAGTCTATGAAGTTTGACAGAGTTGAGAAAACTGCAGAAGTAAAGTTTGAAGCTAGCAGAGATTGGTTCATGAGGTTTAAAAAAGAAGCCATCTCCATAACATAAAAATGCAAGGTGAAGTAGCAAGTGCTGATGTAGAAACAGCAGCAAGTTACCCAGAAAAATACGGCTAAGATAATTAATAAAGTTAGCTACACAAAACAACAGATTTTAAACGTAGATGAAACAGCCTTATATTGGAAGAGAGTGCCATCTAGAGAATTCAAACCTAGAGAGAAGTAAATGCCTGGCTTCAAAGGACAGGCTGTCTCTTTTGTTAGGGGCTAATGCAGATGGTGACTTTAAGTTGAAACCAATACTCATTTACCATTCTGAAAATCCTAGGGCCCTTAAGAAGTATGCTAAATTTACTCTGACTGTGCTCTGTAAATGGAACAAGAAAGCATAGATGACAGCACATGTAAACCAACATGTTTTACTGAATGTTTTAATCCATTGCTGAAATGTACTACTCAGAAAAAAGTTCTTTCAAAATATTACTGCTCATTGACAATGCACCTGGTCACCCAAGAGCTCTGCTGAAGATGTACAACAAGATTAACGTTTTCATGCCTGCTAACACAACATACATTCTGCAACCCACGGATCAAGGTGTGATTTCAATGTTCAAGTCTAATTTAAGAAATACATTTTGTAAGGCTATAGCTGCCATAGACAATGATTCCTCTGTGGATCTGGGCAAAGTAAATTGAAAACCTTCTGGAAATAATTTCTTATTCTAGATGCCATTAAGAATGTTTGCGATTCATGGGAAGAGGTAAAAATGTCAACATCAACAGGAGTTTGGAAGAAGCTAATTCCAAAGTTCATGGATGACTTTGAGGGATTCAAGACTTCCGTGGAGGAAGTAACTGCAGGTGTGGTGGAAATAGCAAGAAAACTAGAATTAGAAGTGGAGCCTGTGATGTAACTGAATTGCTACAATCTCATGATAAAACTTTAGTGGATGAGGAGGTGCTTCTTATGGATGAGCAAATAAGGGGTTTCTTGAGATGGAATTTACTCCTGGTAAAGATAATGTGAAGATTGTTGAAATGACAACATAGGATTTAGAATATTACATAAAGTTAGTTGGTAAAGCAAAGGCAGAGTTTGAGTATTGACTCCAGTTTTGAAAGAAGTTTTTCTGTGGGTAAAATGCTGTCATACAGCACTACATGCTACAGGAAATTGTTCATGAAAGAAAGAGTCCATCAATGAATCAAACTTTATTGTATTACTTTAAAAAATTGTCACAGCCATCCCAACCTTCAAAAACCATGACCTTGATCTGTCAGCAGCTGTCAACATTGAGGCAAGACCCTCCACCAGCAAAAAGACTATGACTTGCTAAAAGCTCAGATGGTTACCATTTTTAGCAATAAAGTAATTTTTAATTAAGGTATGTACATTGTTTTTTAGACAAAATGCTATTGCACACTCAATAGACTACAATATAGTGTAAACATAACGTTTATATGGGAAGCCAAAAATTTGCCTTGCTTTATTGTGATATTCACTTTATTGAGGTGGTTTGGAACTGAACCCACAATATCTATGAAGTATGTTTGTATTCCTAAATCTTTACTACTTTAATTAGGTTACCATTTGGCTAAAATGGCAGCATTGTTGGATAACATAAACCTTGAGAATAACCACCATATTTAAAGAAACCAGCAGCACAGTCTCTGAGAATTTACATACATGTGTATTCATTCGACACCCTTATAAAGTACTGTTTATTCATAGACACATCTCAGGACATTTGTCAAATGTTGAAGTAAGATATGCAACCAAAATCAATACTGTGTGCTTAATACATATAAAGTCACAGATAATACATATTTTATTTATCTAATCAGAGAATTGCAAATATTATATATTAAAGCAAGCATGTGCTTACTGTAAAGGAAATAAAATGTGTTCTTTTAATCATATTATTCCAGATAGTGACTTTCTCCTTGGAGAATATGTACCTGCCAATTCAAATACAAATCTGCTAATTCTTTTTTTTTTTTTTTTTTTTTGTGGTACGTGGGCCTCTCACTGTTGTGGCCTCTCCCGTTGTGGAGCACAGGCTCCGGATGCGCAGGCTCAGCGGCCATGGCTCACGGGCCTAGCCGCTCCGCGGCATGTGGGATCTTTCCAGACCAGGGCATGAACCCGTGTCCCCTGCATCGGCAGGTGGACTCTCAACCACTGTGCCACCAGGGAAGGCCCAAATCTGCTAATTCTGACCAGATTTTAAAGATGACCAAAGTACAGAAGAGGCCTCTTTCCCAGTTTTATCCTTTTTTCAGAGAGAATTTTCCTATAGGGTCTTACATTTTAATTGATCTATATGCAGCCTTTAAATATCAAATAAGGATCAATCAAATATAAAGGTTGGAAGAAGAGGGAGAAAAGAAACTTAGGGAAAATTGGAAACATAGAGTAAATACAAGGGATTTAAAAAGGCATTAGTGTAGTTAGTTTCCTGCAGATAAAGAAATGAAGACCTTCTCCTTTATACAGTGTTTTTGAGCTCTTTGAAAATTAGCAGGCAAAGCAGAAAAAAATCCTTCAGTGGAATATTATTATATTTATGGGCCTAATGCTGAATTCTGTTCTGAGTCAGTCATCATAGAATATTTTACCTAAACAAGTTTTATAAGATGATATAGTTCAGCAGTTCTCACATTTTTGGTCTCAGGATTCCTTTACATTAAAAAAAAATTGAATGATTAAACAAAAAGCTTTTGTTTAAAACTGATGAGAATTTTTAAAAATAATTATGTATTATTCCATTAAAATAGCAATAATACATTCATTACATGGTAAGATGAATTATATTTTTAAGATAAGTAATTATAGTCCAAAATAAAAAAAATTACTAAGCAGCATCATTTTACATATTTGCAAAGTTCCTTCATATTTAGCTTAATAAAAGATAGCTGAGTTTTCAATATGCTTCTGCAAGCAATCTGTTGTGACATCATGCATTTTGTAACCTTTGGAGAACACCAGTGTAAACTGATGATGGGAATAAAATTGACAAATAGTTCAGAGAATGATTAAGATAAGGGTTCTATTCATGGATCACTTGGAAGTGTTTCAGGATCCTTAAAAGTCTTTCTACAACTGAGGAAACAATTTCTTTTTTAAGTTTATGTCCATAAAATATTTTGAATATTATGTACATAAATACACAACAGAGAAATATGGTATTATTACTGTATTTATGGACTTAATATATTGCTTCTGTTCTGTGACATCAGTTAATAATAAGTAGGATTAAGTGTACCTCGACTGACTATAGAAATTTTCTTTCAACAAGCAGAAAAACTTAACTCATTATTTTTCATCTGTGTGTCATGCTAACATGTGACAAAGATCAGTACTTAAAATTGGCTGCCTACCTCTGAAAAGTTACTAAACAAAAGTAGAGAATTTCTATATGATATAAAGACAATTTACATAAGACGAAATTTAAGCTGTCAGGAGATAATTATGTAATAAGTTTTCTTCAGTTTTTCCATATGACCTTTAAAGGACCTGAGCCTCTGCAACACTCCTCTAATTTCTAATATGTGCTCTTTTATTTCTGGAATTATGACTGAATATTTGAACTTGTAATTTTGGGTGATATTCCTCAAAGTGGCACAAAGTTGCCTCATCACTGCTGTTACTTTCTGTCCCTGCTAGTAACATTTTGTTTCCTGTTGATGCCCACCCTTTCCCTCCTGACCAACAGTGGCATTTTTCTGAAAAAAAATTAGACTTTGTCTAACTTTAAAACTGTTCATTAAAAGACATCATTAAGAAAATAAATAACCAAACCACAGACTAGGAGAAATATTTGCAAAACATATATACGAAAAAGGACTGGAATCCAGAATATATTTAAAAATCCTCCAAATCAATAATAAAAAGGCAATTAAAATGGGCAAAATATTTGAGCAGATACATCACAAAGGAACATATATGAATGATCATAAGCATATGAAAAAATTCTCTACATCAGTATTCATCATAGAAATGAAAAGCAAAACCACTATGTAATGCTACTACACACTTAGTAGAATAGCTAATATTAAAAAGGCTGACAATAAGTTGCTAGCAAAGAGTATAAAGCAACTGACGTTCGTGGTGGGAATATAAAATGATACATCTACTCTGGGAAAAGCTCTGCCAGTTGTAATTATTTTATATTTTAATTTTTATTTTTCCAGTTTCAGTAGATAAAATTGACATATAACATTGTATAAGTTTAAGGTGTACAGCGTAATGATTCTATACACGTATATGTTGTGAATTAATTACCATGATAAATTTAGTTAGCATCCATCAACTCACATTTGCTACAATTTTTTTTTCTTTTGATTACTCCTAAGATTTAGTCTCTTAGCAACTCTCAAATTTACAGTACTGTATTATTAAATATAGACAATATGCTGTACATTATATCCTAGGAACTTATTTATCTTACAACTGGAGGTTTGTAAATAACTTATGACTACCTTCTACCATTTCCCCATTTCCAACCACCCCTCTTCTGGAAGCCACCAATCTACTCTCTGTTTCTATGAGTTTTTTTAGATTTCATATATGTGAGATCATACAGTCTTTCCATGTCTGAATTATTTCACTTAGCATAATGTCTTCAAGGTCCATCCATGTTGTTGCAAAAAACAAGTTTCCTTCCATATTTTATGGATGAATAATATTACATTATGGAATAATATTCCATATATACCACATTTTCCTTATTTATCCATAGACACTTAGATAGACACTTAGATTGTTTCCATGTCTTGGCTATTTTAAATAATGCTGCAAGGAACGTGAGAGTGCAGACATCTCTTAGACTTAGTAATTTTATTTCCTTCAGATATATACCCAGAAGTGGGATTTGTTGCCTCTTATGGTAGTTCTATTATTAATTTTCAGAGGAACCTCCATACTTTTTTCCGCATTGTCTTCACCAATTTACATTCCTACCAATAGTACATAAGGATTTCCTTTTCTCCACATTCTCACCAGAGCTTGTTATCACTTGTCTCTTTGATAATATCCATTCTCACAGATGTGAGGTGGTATTACATTGTGATTTTGATTTGCATTTCCTTGATGATTAGGAATATTGAGCACCTTTTCATGTACCTATTGTCCATTTGAATATCTTCTTTGGAAAAATATGTATTCAAGAGGTTTGCTCATTTACAATTGCATTTTTTTCCTATTAAATTGTATCAGTGCCTTATGTATTTTGGATTTTAACCCCTTATTGGATATAAGATCTGTAAATATTTTCTCCCATTTTGTATGTTGCCTTTTATTTTGTTGATCTTTTCTTGCTGTGAAAAAGCTTTTTAATTTGATGAGGTCTCACTTGTTTGCTTGTGCTTTAGGTGTCATACCCAAAAAATCAGTGTCAAGACCAATGTCAAAGAGTTTTGTCCTATTTTTTTCTAGGAGTTTTATGGTTTCAGATATTACATTTATGTCTTTAACCCATTTTGAGAATTTTTTTTTGTGTTGCATAAGATGAGGGTTTAATTCCATTTGTTTTGTATATGGATGTCTAGTTTTCCCAGCACTATTTGTTGAAGAGACTATCCTCTCCTCTTTGTGTGTTCTTAGTGAACTTGTAAATGATTAGTTGACCATATATGCATGGGTTTGTTTCTGGTCTCTATTCTGTTCCATTGATCTATGTGTCTGTTTTTATGCCAATACCATACTGTTTTGGTTACTATTGCTTTGTAATATAGTTTGAAATCAGCAAGTGTGATGTCTCCAGCTTTGTTCTTCTTTCTCTGAATTGCTTTAGCTCTTTAAGATTTTTCATGTTTTCAAACATATTTTAGGGTTGTCATTTGTATCTTTGAAATATGCCATTGAAATCTTGATAGAGATTTCATTGATTCTATAGATGGTTTTAGGTTGTATGGACACCGAAATAATATTATTTTTTTCAGTACAATAACAGGATATCTTTCCATTTATTTGTGCCTTCTTTGATTTTTTTCATCAATATCTTATAGTTTCCAGTGTATAGAACTTTCATCTCCTTGGCTAAATTTATTCCTAAGTATTTTTTTCTGATGCTAGAGTAAATTGAATTGGTTATTTATTCTTGAAATAATTCATCGTTAGTGTATAGAAATGAAACTGATTTTTGTATCTTGTTTGTATACTGCAACTGTACTTAATTCATCATTAGTTCTTAGTGTTTTTTGGTGGAGTCTTTAGGCTTTTCTATAGGTAATATCATGTTATCTGCAAACAGAGGCAATTTTACTTCTTCCTCTTTGATTCAGATGCCTTTTATTTCTTTTTATTGCCTGATTTCTCTGGCTAGTACTTCCAGCCCTATTTTGAATAGGAGTGATAAGAGTGGTCACCCATGTCTTATTCCTCACCTTAGGGGCAAAACATGCAACATTTCATCATTGAGTATGAAGTTACCTGAGGTTTGTCACATATGATTTTTATTTTGTTGAGGAACATTCTTTCTATACTCAATCTGTTGATAGTTTTTTATCATTAATGGATATTAAATTTTGTCAAATGCTTTTCTGCATCTATTGAGATGATCAAATGATTTTTATATTTTATTCTATTAATGCAATATATTATATTTATTGATTTGTGTATGTTGATCCATCCTTGTGCCCCAGGGATAAATCCTAATCACTCATGGTGTGTCATGTGCTGTTGAATTCGTTTTGCTAGTATTTTGTTGAGAATTTTTGCATCTGAATTAATTAAGGATATTGGCCTGTAGTTTTCTTTCCTTGTAGTGTCTTTATCTCTCTTTAGGATCAGAGTAATGCTAGCCTTGTAAAATGAGATTGGGAGTGTCTTTAATTTTTTGGAAAAACTTTAGAATTGCCAGTAATTCCTCTTAAATATTTGGCAGAATTTACCAGTGAAACCATTTGGTCATAGGCTTTTCACTGTTGGGAATTTTCTGATTACTGCTTTAATTTTCCTGTTCAATATTGGTCTGTTCATATTTTGTTAATTTATAATTCAGTTTTGGGAGGTTGTGTGTTTTTACACATTTATCCATTTCTTCTAAACTATCTAATTTGTTGGTGTATTATTGTTCATAGTAGTCTCTTCTGATCTTTATTTCTGTCGTATCAATAGTAATTTGTCCTCTTTCATTATAATTTTATTAATTTCAGTAATCTTTCTCTATTTTTCTTAGTTAATCTAGGTAAAAGTTTGCAAATCTTATCTTTTCAAAAGCCAACTCATATTTTTATCATTTTTCTATTATATTTCCAGTTTCTTTTTTATTTATATTTCTTTTAATATTATTTATTTTCTTTAGTTAATTTTGAGCATAGTTTGTTCTACTTTTTCTAGTTCCTTTATGTGTAAATTTGGTTGTTTATTTGAGATCTTTCTCTTCACTTTATGTATCTGTTTCTTGCTATATACTTTCCTCTTCAGGTTGCTTTTACTGCCTGCCATAAGTTTTGGTACATTGTGATTCCATTTTCATTTGTTTCAAGATATTTTGTTAAATTTCCCTTTTGACTTCTTATATCTGTTAGTTCTTCAAGAATATATAGCTTAATTTCCATGTATTTGCATATTCTTCAGCTTTCCTCCTCTTATTGTTTTATTTTTTTTTAACATCTTTATTGGGGTATAATTGCTTTACAATGGTGTGTTAGTTTCTGCTTTATAACAAATGAATCAGTTATACATATACATATGTTCCCATATCTCTTCCCTCTTGCATCTCCCTCCCTCCCACGCTCCCTATCCCACCCCTCCAGGCGGTCACAAAGCACAGAGCCAATATCCCTGTGCCATGCGGCTGCTTCCAATTAGCTATCTGTCTTACGTTTGTTAGTGTGTATATGTCCATGACTCTCTCTCGCCCTGTCACAGCTCACACTTCCCCCTCCTCATATCCTCAAGTCCGTTCTCCAGTAGGTCTGCATCTTTATTTCTGTCTTCCCCTAGGTTTTTCATGACATTTTTTTTCTTAAATTCCATACATATATGTTAGCATACGGTATTTGTCTTTCTCTTTCTGACTTACTTCACTCTGTATGACAGACTCTAGGTCTATCCACCTAGTTACAAATAGCTCAATTTCGTTTCTTTTTAAGGCTGAGTAATATTCCATTGTATATATGTGCCACATCTTCTTTATCCATTCATCCGATGATGGGCACTTAGGTTGTTTCCATCTCCGGGCTATTGTAAATAGAGCTGCAATGAACATTTTGGTACATGACCCTTTTTGAATTTTGGTTTTCTCAGGGTATATGCCCAGTAGTGGGATTGCTGGGTCATATGGTAGTTCTACTTGTAGTTTTTAAGGAACCTCCATACAGTTCTCCATAGTGGCTGAACCAATTCACATTCCCACCAGCAGTGCAAGAGTGTTCCCTTTTCTCCACACCCTCTCCAGCATTTATAGTTTCTAGATTTTTTGATGATGGCCATTCTGACTGGTGTGAGATGATATCTCATTGTAGTTTTAATTTGCATTTCTCTAATGATTAATGATGTTGAGCATTCTTTCATGAGATTGTTGGCAGTCTGTATATCTTCTTTGGAGAAATGACTATTTAGGTCTTCTCCCCATTTTTGGATTGGGTTGTTTTTTTTTTTGTTGTTATTGAGCTGCACGAGCTGCTTGTAAATTTTGGAGATTAATCCTTTGTCAGTTGCTTCATTTGCAAATATTTTCTCCCATTCTGAGGGTTGTCTTTAGCTCTTGTTTACGGTTTCCTTTGCTGTGCAAAAGCTTTGAAGTTTCATGAGGTCTCATTTGTTTATTTTTGTTTTTATTTCCATTACTCTAGGAAGTGGGTCAGAAAGGATCTTGCTGTGATTTATGTCATAGAGTGTTCTACCTATGTTTTCCTCTAAGAGTTTGATAGTTTCTGGCCTTACATTTAGGACTTTAATCCACTTTGAGCTTATTTTTGTGTATGGTGTTAGAGAGTGATCTAATCTCATACTTTTACATGTACCTGTCCAGTTTTCCCAGCACCAGTTACTGAAGAGGCTGTCCTTCCTCCACTGTACATTCCTGCCACCATTATCAAAGATAAGGTGTCCATATGTGCGTGGGTTTATCTCTGGGCTTTCTATCCTGTTCCATTGATCTATCTTTCTGTTTTTGTGCCAGTACCATACTGTCTGGATTACTGTAGCTTTGTAGTATAGTCTGAAGTCAGGGAGCCTGATTCCTCAAGCTCCGTTTTTCGTTCTCAAGATTGCTTTGGTTATTCGGGGTCTTTTGTGTTTCCATACAAATTGTGAAATTTTTTGTTCTAGTTCTGTGAAAAATGCCAGTGGTAGCTTGATAGGGATTGAATTGAATCTATAGATTGCTTTGGGTAGTAGAGTCATTTTCACAATGTTGATTGTTCCAATCCAAGAACATGGTATATCTCTCCATCTATTTGTATCATCTTTAATTTCTTTCATCAGTGTCTTATAATTTTCTGCATACAGGTATTTTGTCTCCTTAGATAGGTTTACTCCTAGATATTTTATTCTTTTTGTTGCAATGGTAAATGGGAGTGTTTCCTTGATTTCAATTTCAGATTTTGCATCATTAGTATATAGGAATGCCAGAGATTTCTGTGCATTAATTTAGTATCCTGCTACTTTACCAAATTCATTGATTAGCTTTAGGAGTTTTCTGGTAGCATCTTTAGCTTTCTCTATGTATAGTATCATGTCATCTGCAGACAGTGACAGCTTTCCTTCTTCTTTTCCGATTTGGATTCCTTTTATTTCCTTTTCTTCTCTGATTGCTGTGGCAAAAACTTCCAAAACTATGTTGAATAAGAGTGGTGAGAATGGGCAACCTTGTCTTGTTCCTGATCTTAGTGGAAATGCTTTCAGTTTTTCACCATTGAGGATGATGTTGGCTGTGGGTTTGTCATATATGGCCTTTATTATGTTGAGGAAAGTTCCCTCTATGCCTACTTTCTGCAGGGTTTTATCATAAATGGGTGTTGAATTTTGTCAAAAGCTTTCTCTGCATCTTTTGAGATGATCATATGGTTTTTCTCCTTCAATTTGTTAATCTGGTTTATCACATTGATTGATTTGCGTATATTGAAGAATCCTTGCATTCCTGAAATAAACCCCACTTGATCATGGTGTATGATCCTTTTAATGTGCTGTTGGATTCTGTTTGCTAGTATTTTGTTGAGGATTTTTGCATCTATGTTCATCAGTAATATTGGCCTGTAGTTTTCTTTCTTTGTGACATCCTTGTCTGGTTTTGGTATCAAGGTGATGGTGGCCTTGTAGAATGAATTTGGGAGTGCTCCTCCCTCTGCTATATTTTGGAAGAGTTTGAGAAAGATAGGTGTTATCTCTTCTCTAAATGTTTGATAGAGTTTGCCTGTGAAACCATCCGGTCCAGGGCTTTTGTTTGTTGGAAGATTTTTAATCACAGTTTCAATTTCAGTGCTTGTGATTGGTCTGTTCATATTTTCTATTTCTTCCTGATTCAGTCCTGGCAGGTTGTGCATTTCTAAGAATTTGTCCATTTCTTCCAGGTTGTCCATTTTATTGGCATAGAGTTGCTTGTAGTAATCTCTCATGATCTTTTTTATTTCTGCAGTGTCAGTTGTTACTTCTCATTTTTCATTTCTTATTCTATTGATTTGAGTCTTCTCCCTTTTTTTCTTGATGAGTCTGGCTAGTGATTTATCTATTTTGTTTATCTTCTCAAAGAACCAGCTTTTAGTTTTATTGATCTTTGCTATTGTTTCCTTCATTTCTTTTTCATTTATTTCTGATCTGATTTGTATGATTTCTTTCCTTCTGATAGCTTTGGGTTTTTTTGTTCTTCTTTCTCTAATTGCTTGAGGTGCGAGGTTAGGTTGTTTGAGATGTTTCCTGCTTCTTAAGGTGGGCTTGTATTGCTATAAACTTCCCCCTTAAAACTGCTTTTGCTGCATCCCATAGGTTTTGGGTCGTTGTGTCTCCATTGTCATTTGTTTCTAGGTATTTTTAAATTTCCTCTTTGATTTCTTCAGTGATCACTTCATTAATAAGTAGTGTATTGTTTAGCCTCCATGTGTTTGTATTTTTTACAGATCTTTTCCTGTAATTGATATCTAGTCTCATGGCGTTGTGGTCACAAAAGATACTTGATACAATTTCAAGTTTCTTAAATTTACCAAGGCTTGATTTGTGACTCAAGATATGATCTATCCTGGAGAATGTTCCATGAGCACTTGAGAAAAATGTGTATTCTGTTGTTTTTGGATGGAGTGTCCTATAAATATCAAATAAGTCCATCTTGTTTAATGTATCATTTAAAGCTTGTGTTTCCTTATATATTTCCATTTTGGATGATCTGTCCATAGGTGTTAGTGGGGTGTTAAAGTACCCTACTATTAATATGTTACTGTTGATTTCCCCTTTTATGGCTGTCAGTATTTGCCTTATGTATTGAGGTGCTCCTATGTTGGGTGCATCAATATTTACAATTGTTATATCTTCTTTTTGGATCGATCCCTTGATCATTATGTAATGTCCTTCTTGTCTCTTTTAATAGTCCTTATTTTAAAGTCTAATTTGTCTTATATGAGAATTGCTACTCCAGCTTTATTTTGGTTTCCATTTGCATGGAATATCTTTTTCCATCCCCTTACTTTCAGTCTGTATGTGTCTCTAGGTCCGAAGTGGGTCTCTTGTAGACAGCATGTATAAGGGTCTTGTTTTTGTATCCATTCAGCCAATCTGTGTCTTTTGGTGGGAGCATTTAGTCCATTTACATTTAAGGTAATTATCGATATGTATGTTCCTATTCCCATTTTCTAAATTGTTTTGGGTTTGTTACTGTAGATCTTTTCTTTCTCTTGTGTTTTTTGCCTATAGAAGTTCCTTTAGCATTTGTTGTAAAGCTAGTTTGGTGGTGCTGAACTCTCTCAGCTTTTGCTTGTCTGTAAAGGTTTTAATTTCTCCATCAAATCTGAATGATATCCTTCCTGGGTAGAGCAATCTTGGTATCCGGTTTTTCTCCTTCATCACTTTAAATATGTCCTGCCAGTCCCTTCTGGCTTGCAGTGTTTCTGCTGAGAGATCAGCTGTTAACCTTATGGGGATTCCCTTGTGTGTTATTTGTTGTTTTTCCCTTGCTGCTTTTAATATTTGTTCTTTGTATTTAATTTTTGACAGTTTGATTAATATGTGTCTTGGCGTATTTCTCCTTGGATTTATCCTGTATTGGACTCCCTGTGCTTCCTGGACTTGATTAACTATTTCCTTTCCCATATTAGGGAAGTTTTCAACTATAATCTCTTCAAATATTTTCTCAGTCCCTTTCTTTTTCTCTTCTTCTTCTGGAACCCCTATAATTCGAATGTTGGTGCGTTTAATCTTGTCCCAGAGGTCTCTGAGACTGTCCTCAGTTCTTTTCAATCTTTTTTCTTTATTCTGCTCTGCAGTAATTATTTCCACTATTTTATCTTCAAGGTCACTTATCCGTTCTTCTGCCTCAGTTATTCTGCTATTGATCCCATCTAGAAGACTTTTAATTTCATTTATTGTGTTGTTCATCGTTGCTTGTTTCATCTTTATTTCTTCTAGGTCCTTGTCAACTGTTTCTTGCATTTTGTCCATTCTATTTCCAAGATTTTGGATCATCCTTACTATCATTATTCTGAATTCATTTTCAGGTAGACTGCCTATTTCCTCTTCATTTGTTAGGTCTGATGCATTTTTATCTTGCTCCTTTATCTGCTGTGTGTTTTTCTGTCTTCTCATTTTGCTTATCTTACTGTGTTTGGGGTCTCCTTTTTGCAGGCTGCTGGTTCGTGGTTCCTGCTGTTTTTGATGTCTGTCTCCAATGGCTAAGGTTGGTTCTGTGGGTTGTGTAGGCTTCCTGGTGGAGGCGACTAGTGCCTGTGTTGTGGTGGATGAGGCTGGATCTTGTCTCTCTAGTGTGCAGGTTCACGTCTGGTGGTGTGTTTTGGGGTATCTGTGGCCTTATTATGATTTTAGGCAGCCTCTCTGCTAACGGGTGGGGTTGTGTTCCTGTTTTGCTAGTTGTTTGGCATAGGTTGTCCAGCACTGTGGCTTGCTGGTCGTTGAGTGAAGCTGGGTGCTGGTGTTAAGATGGAGGTCTCTGCGAGATTTTCACCATTTGATATTATGTGGAGCTGGGAGGTCTCTTGTTGACCAGTGTCCTGAAGTTGGCTCTCCTACCTCAGAGGCAGAGCCCTGACTCCTGGCTGGAGCACCAAGAGCCTTTCATCCACATGGCTCAGAATAAAAGGGAAAAAAAGTAGAGAGGATTAGTAGAAGTGTGAGGAAAGAAAGAAGGAAAGGAGGGAGGGAAGGAAGGAAGGAAGGAATGAATAAAGAAAGAAGGAAAGAAAGAAAGAAAGAAAGAAAGAAAGAAAGAAAGAAAGAAAGAA
>NW_020838050.1:239719-319833 GCF_003676395.1 Aethalodelphis obliquidens | reverse complement strand
GAAAGAAAGAAAGAAAGAAAGAAAGAAAGAAAGAAAGAAAGAAAGAAGCAAAGAAGGAAAGAAGGCGAGAAGGAAATAAAGGAGGGAGGGAGGGATGGAGGAAGAAAGGAAGGAGAGAAAGAAGGAAAAAGGACAGAAAGAAAGAAGAGACAGTAAAAATAAAATAAAGTATAATAAAGTTATTGAATTAAAAAATACTTATTTTGAAAAGGAAAAAAAAAGGGACGGATAGAACCTTAAGACAAATGTTGGAAGCAAAGCTATACAGACAAAATCTTACACAGAAGCATACACATATACCCTCACAAAAAGAGGTAAAGGGGGAAAAATCATAAATCTTGCTCTCAGCGACCACCTCGTCAATTTGGGATGATTCGTTGTCTAAAGGAGGGAAGGAAGGAAGGAAGGAAGGAAGGAAGGAAGGAAAGAAAGAAAGAAAGAAAGAAAGAAAGAAAGAAAGAAAGAAAGAAAGAAAGAAAGAAAGAAAGAAAGAAAGAATAATAAAGTTATTAAAATTAATTATTAAGAAAAAAAATTTTAAAGAACCATGGATGGATAGAACCCTAGGACAAATGGTGGAAGCAAGACTATATAGACAAGATCTCACACAGAATCATACACATACACATTCACAAAAAGAGGAAAAGGGGAAAAAAATCATAGATCTTGCTCCTAAAATCCACCTCCTCAATTTGGGATCATTCCTTGTCTCTTCAGGTATTCCACAGATGCAGGGTACATCAAGTTGATTGTGGAGCTTTAATCCGCTGCTTCTGAGGCTGCTGGGAGAGATTTCCCTTTCTCTTCTTTGTTCTCACAGCTCACAGGGGCTCAGCTTTGGATTTGGCCCTGCCTCTGCATGTAGGTCGCTGGAGGGCGTGTGTTTTTTGCTCAGACAGGACGGGGTTAAAGGAGCCACTGATTCGGTGGCTCTGGCGCACTCAGGCGTGGGGGGGCATGGAGGGGCACTGTGTGCGGGGTGGGCCTGCGGCGGCAGAGGCCAGTGTGACGTTGCACCAGCCTGAGGCCCGCCGTGCGTTCTCCCGGGGAAGCTGTCCCTGGATCCCGGGAACCTGGCAGTGGCGGGCTGCAGAGGCTCCGTGGAAGAGGGGTGTGGAGAGTGACCTGTGCTCGCACACAGGCCCCTTGGTGGCGGCAACAGCAGCCTTAGTGTCTCCCGCCCGTCTCTGGGGTCCGTGCTTTTAGCTGTGGCTCGCGCCCTTCTCTGGAGTTCCTTTAAGCAGCGCTCTTAAACTCCTCTCCTCGCGCACCAGGAAAAAAAGAGGGAAGAAAATGTCTCTTGCCTCTTCGGCAGGTGCAGACTTTTCCCCGGACTCCCTCCCGGCTAACCGTGGTGCACTAACCCCTTCAGGCTGTGTTCAAGCCGCCAACCCCAGTCCTCTCCCTGCGTTCCGTCCGAAACGGAAACCCAAACTTCAGCTCGCAGCCCCGTCCTCCCCGGGGGTGAGCAGACAAGCCTCTCGGGCTGGTGAGTGCCGGTCGGCACCGATCCTCTGTGCAGGAATCTCCCCGCTTTGCCTTCCGCACCCATTGCTGTGCACTCCTCCACGGCCCCGAAGCTCCCCGCTCCGCCTCCCGCAGTCTCCGCCCGTGAAGGGGCTTCCTAGTGTGTGGAAACTTTTCCTCCTTCACAGCTCCCTCCCACTGGTGCAGGTGCCATCCCTATTCTTTTGTCTCTGTTTTTTCTTTTTTTCTTTTGCCCTACCCATGTACGTGGGGAGTTTGTTGCCTTTTGGGAGGTCTGAGGTCTTCTGCCAGCCTTCAGTAGGTGTTCTGTAGGAGTTGTTCCACGTGTAGATGTATTTCTGGTGTATCTGTGGGGAGGAAGGTGATCTCCGTGTCTTACTCTTCCGCCATCTTCCTGTCAGTCCTCTTCCTCTTATTTATTTCTAGTTTCATACAATTGTGGTGGGAAAAAATACTTGGTATGATTTCAGTCTTAAATTTACTAAAACTTGTTTTGTGGTCTAAAATATGATCTACCTTAGAAAATGGTCCATACGTACTTGAGATGAATGTGTTTTCTGTTGTTATTAGATGGGATGCTCTCTATATATCTGTTTGGTTTATAGGGATTTTCAAATCTGCTATTTTCTTATATATTCTCTGTCTGGATGATCTTTCCATTGTTGAGAGTTGTGTATTAAAGTCTCCAACTATTATTGTACTGCTGATTACTTCTACATTTAGTTCTGTTAGTATTTGCTTTATATATTTTGATGCTAAACTTTTGTGTGCAAAATTACTTACAATTGTTACTTCCTGCTTATGACTGATCTTCTTTATCTTCTTGTCTTTGTCTCTTCTTTGTCTCTTGTTACCATTTTTCACTTAAAGTGTATTTTGTCTGATGAAAGTTTAGTTAACCCTGTTTTCTCTTGGTTATCATTTGCTTGAAATATCTTTTCCCATCCCTTCCCTCTCAGTCTATGTGTTCTTTAAAACCAAAGTGAGTGTCTTAAATGCAGCATATTGTTGGATTTCATATTCTTATCCATTCAGACATTATATGTCTTTTTATTGGAGAATTTAATCCATTTATATTTAAAATACTTATTGATATGTAATAACTTACTATTGCCATTTTATTTATTATTTTCAGCATGTTTTATAGTTCATTTGTTCCTTCCAATCTTGCTGTCTTCTTTTATCATTTGATAACTTTTTTTTTTTTTGTGGTACATGGGCCTCTCACTGTTGTGGCCTCTCCCATTGTGGAGCACAGGCTCTGGATGCGCAGGCTCAGCGGCCATGGCTCATGGGCCTAGCTGCTCCGTGGCACGTGTGATCTTCCTGGACCGGGGCACGAACCCATGTCCCCTGCATCGGCAGGTGGACTCTCAACCACTGCGCCACCAGGGAAACCCTATCATTTGATAATGTTTTATAGCAGTATGCTTAGACTCCTTTATCTTAATGTTTTGTTTATTTACTACAGATTTTCCTTTGTGATTGCCATGAAGCTTATATAAAATTAATTGTATATATAATTATATATTATATAAATTATATATACACACACATATATATATATATAAAATGCCTTATTATAAGCTGATAACAACTTAACTTCGATAATATATGTAAACTTTAAACTTTTACTCCCCCTGCTACATTTTGTTATTGATGTTACAATTTACATATTTTTATCTTGTGTATCTAATAACAAATTGTTGTTATTGTTATTTTTAATAACTTAAAAAAAATCTTTTAAACTAGTGTTGTAAAACTAGTTGCTAAACTAGAGCACCACCATTACAATATTAGGGAATCTGACTTAGACTACTATATATTTACCTTTATTAGTGAGTTTTATACATACATTCATGTTTTTATGTTGTTAATTCACATTTTTTTTTCTTGAAAAACACCCTTTAACATTTCTAGTAAGGCAGGTCTAGTGGTGATAAACTTCCTTAGTTTTGTTTTTTCAGGAAAGTCTTTATCTCTCATTTTTGAAGGAATGTTTTGATGGGTATAACATCATTTGTGGACAATATTTTTCTTTCAATATTTTCACATATATCATCCCACTCTCTCCTGGCATAAAAGTTTTTATTGAATTATCCACTCATACTATTATGAGGGTTCCCTTGTATGTGATGAGTCACTTTTCTATTGCTTCTTTCAAAATTCTTTTTCTTAGAGTTTTGACAATTTAATTGTGTTTCAATATAGCTCCCTTCATTTTCAAACTATTTGGGGCCTTTCATACCTCATGAATCTGGATGTCTATTTTCTCCCCACATTTGGGAAGTTTTCAGCCATTATTGCTTTAAATAATACCTTTTGTCCCTTTATCTTTCTTTTCTCCCTCTGGAATTCTCGTAATGCATGTATTGTTTTGTTTGATAATATCACATAAGTCCACTTTTTTTTCATTCTGCCTTCTTTTTGATACTCTGACTGGATAATTTCAAAATGACTTTTCTTCTAGTTCATTTATTCTTTCTTCTGTTTAATTGAGTCTGTTCTTGAAGCTCTCTATGTCATTGTATTCCTCAAATCTAAAATTTTGGGGTTTTTTAATGATTTCTATTTCTTTTTGAACTTCTCATTTTCTTCATGCATTGTTTTTCTAATTTTATTTGTCTATCTGTGTTTTCTTCTGTTTCACTAAACTTCTTTAAGAGAATCATTCTGTTCATAAGGTCAGTTCCTTCATTTGACTTATTGGAGCTTTATTAGTTTCCTTTGGTGGTGTCATGTTTATCTAATTCATTGTGATCCTTGATTCCTTGCATTGTTATATGTTCATATGAATAAGTGGTCTCCTCTTCAGGATTTTACAGATTTACTCTGTCAGAGATGGTTCTTCACTCAGCTTGGGGCTCTGGACAGGTCACTGGGTAGCACATTTACCAGATTAGTCTTGCAATTCATGCCTCAGTTTGGGTGAGGCCACTACCTGAAGTCTGAAGTCAGAAGGATGCCACTATTTGAGAACAGTTGGATAGGAAAACTGGGTTGGTTTCCTGCCCAAGCACAGCTGTAATATGAGCTCTGTGGTCACCTGGATTCTCTGGTCAAGTTCCTAGCCAGGTGGGGATTGATGTTACACTCAGCAGTTGGATAAGGCTGCAACTTTGCTTCCCTGCTCAGGCAGGTCCATGAAACAAGCTCCACAGCCATTACTGCTCAATGTCTGAGTACCCAAATCAGGTAGAACTGCCCACCGAGCTCCCTGGTCAGACAATTCCACTGGCTTTGTGCTGCAGATGGACAGATATGTTGGCTGGGTTCTATGCTCATTTGCTACTGTACATGGGGCTCTAAAATGGGCTACACAGCTTCCTGGGTGTTCTGCTTAGGCTTCCTGGTCAGATGGAACTGGGAGCTATGTTCATTGGTAGGCAGGACTATGACAGTTTCTTATAAAACTAAATATATGTTTTCCTTATGACCTAGCAATTCTACTGCTATGTATTTACACAAGAGAAATAAAGCATGCATCCACAAAAAGATGTATACCAAAATGCTTTTAGTATTTTTATTCATAACTGTTAAAATCTGGAAAAAGGACAAGTGCTCAACAGTAGAAGAATAAATAAACTGTGGTGTAGCCTTACAATAGAGTACTATTAATTAGTATATAAACTAGCTACTGACAGATGCAACAACATGGAAGAATCTCAAAAACATGGTAAGTGAAAGAAGCCTTTCACAAAGAAATACATACTGTAAGATTCCATTCATATGAAAATCTAGAATAAGAATTGACAATATTTATCTGTAAAGGGTAAGATAGCATATGTTTTAAGTTTTGTGGGCCATGTGGTCTCTGTTGCAAAAACTTAAATCTCCTGTTGTAGTGAGAAAGCAGTCATAGACAATAAGTCAATGAATAAGCATGCCCATATTCCAATAAAACTTTATTTACAAAAGTAGACAGTGTGTAAAGTTAAGCCCATGAGCTGTAGAGTTTGCCAACTTCTGACCTAGAAGAAACAAAACTAATCTGATAGAATACAATCAGAATAATGGTTTTATCTGAGGGATGTGTAAGTAGGTATTTACTGAGAAAAAACATAAGGGAACTTCATGGGGTGAATGCAATTGTTAGAATTCATGGAATGATACATTCATGATCTATCTTTTAAGTCATGTAAATTTTACTTCTATGGTAGGCAGAATTTTAAGATGATATGCAAAATTCATTGCTTCCTGATGTACATGAACTATATAATCCTTGGAAATACGAATATTATGTCTTTCATTCTTGTGATTAGGTTATATCATATAGTAGTTGACTTTAAGAGAGATTACATAGGTAGGCCTGACCTAATCACATGGTCTCTTTAAATCTGGGTCTAGATGTAAACAATGGAGGAGTCAGAAAGAATGAAAGCAGTAAAGAGATTTGGTGCAAGGGATATTCTCTCCTGCTGAATAGTGAAGGTCACATCACACGTAATATGGGTGGTCTCTGGGACTTGATAACAGCCCCTGACTGATAGCTAGTAATTACTGGGACTTCAGTCTAAGAGTTGCATGGAACTGAATTCAGCCACAGCCAGAATGAGCTTGGAAGTGGATTCTTCCTCAGAGGCTTCAGATGAGAACTTGGTCTGTTTTATCATTGATTTCAGTGTTTTATTACCCTGAGCAGAGAATCCAGGTATACCATGCTGGGCTTCTGACCTACAGAGCTGTGATCTAATAAACAGGTATTCTTTCAAGCTTCTAAATTTGTGATAATTTTTAGTGCAGCAATAGAAAACTAATACAGACTTAAAAGGAAAAAACTTAACTAAATATTGAATTGTAGTTAATGATATAAATGCTGGAGTGTTTGGGAGCAAAAATACTGATATGTGCCATTTACTTTCAAATGCATCAAAGATAATTTGAATTGATGAATGGATAAAAGAATGAGAAATGGATATGTACTAAAGCAAATATATTAAAATGTTAACTGTAGTCTCTAAGTGATGGCTATTTGGTTTTTCACTGTGGTGTCCTTTCAAATTTTCTGTATATTTGAAAATATTCATAATCAAGTGTTGAAAATATGTAATGAAAATCTGCTATTGTCTGAATGTTTGTGTCTCCTATCCAAATTCATATGTTGAAATTAAAATCCACAAGGTGATATTATTAGGAGGCGATTAGGTGAAATTAATGCTTTTATAAAAGAGGCCTCACAGAATTCTTCCACCATGTGAAAAGACAGCAAAAAGGCAACTGTCTATGAACCAGGAAGTCTTCACTGGAAACCAAATCTGCTGGCAAATTGATCTTGGATTTCTCAGCCTCCAGAACTTAAGAAATAAATTTTTGTTGCTTATAAGCCACTGATTTTGTGGTATTTTGTTATAGCAGCCTGAATGGACTAAGACAGAAAATTGGTATCTAGAAGTGTGAGTGCTGCTAGAACAAATATCTAAAAATGTGGAAGTGGCTTTGGAACTCGGTAATGGGTAGCAGCTGGAATAATTTGGGTGTGCATATTTTAAAAAGCCTATGATGATGTGAACAGAACTCTAGCGGCAATTCTGGTGACAGCCCAGAAGGAAAAGAGGAGCTGTAGGGAAAACCTCAACCTTCTCAGAGAATAACTAAGTCGTCATTAACAAATGTTGATAGAAATATGGATGGTAAGATATAAGATGGAAATGAGGAACATGTTATTGGAAACTCGAGGAAAGACAATCTTTATTATAAAGTGACAAAGAACTTGGCTGAACTGTGTTTGTGCCCTAGTATTTTGTGGAAGGTAGAACTTGTGAATGATGAATTTGGACATTTGGATGAGAAAATTTCTAAACAAAAGATGAAGAAGCAGCCTTCTCTTGAATGCTTATAGTAAAATGCAAAGAGAGAAAGTACTTAAGTGTGAAATTGTTAATCCAAAAGGAATCAGAACTTAACAATTTGGAAAATTCTTAGCCTCTTCATATTGAAAGGCATGAAAAGAATTGTTCAGGAGAGAATTCAAATCATGGAGCCACCCAGAGGCTTGAGCACATGAGCAGTTAGAGGGTAAATGTGAAGGTAAGACCTCACTAAGGCAATGCCCAGTGGAGCTGTGGGTGTGGGCACCCAGCAATGCCATGGGTGTGGAGACACCCCAGTGTGTCAGGAAGTGGGGACGCACACTATTGTATCCAAACGGTGGAACCTTTTCCCCAGTGGACCTGGTGGGCAGAGCATCAAGTTAAGGAAGTTTATTCTCAAGTCTTAAGATTTGATGTTGTTTGCCCTGTTGGGTTTTGGACTTGCTTGGAAACTGTCAACCCCTTTCTTTCTTATTTCTCCCTTTTTGAATGAAAGTGTTTAATCTATGCCTGTCCCATCATTGTATTTTGGAAGCATATAACATGTTTGATTTCTTAGGTTCAGAACTGGAGAGCAATTTTAATCAGGATGAATTATAATTTGAGTCTTAGTTATGCTTAATTTAGATATTTACATGAGAATTTGGACTTGAACTTTTGAGTTTATGGCTAGAATTATTTAAGACTTTTGGGGCTATTGGGATAGAATGAATGTATTTTGCATGCAAGAGGGATATAAATGTTGAAGGCCAGGAGTAAAATGCTGTGGTCTGAATGTCTGTGTTGCCCCAAAATTTATATTTTTAAATCTTAACCCCCAAGTTGATGGTATTAGGAGGTGGGGCCTCTGGGTTGATTAGGTCATGAGGGCCGACCCTCATGAATGGGATTACTGCTTTTATAAAAGAGATGTAACAGAACTTCCTAGCATCTTATGCCATGTGAGGACACAGTAAAGAGATGGCTGTCTAAGAACCAGGAATTTCTTATTGAACATTAAATCTGCTGGCACCCTGATCTTGGACTTAGCCTCCAGGGCTGTGAGAAATAAATTTCTGCTGTTTATAAGCCACCCAATCTGTGTTATTTTATTATAGCTCCCAATAAATACTAAAACAAATGTCAACTTCAAGACTTACAGTGATGAAAAGTATCTTAGTGGTCATTCTACTCTAACCATCTGGAGGACTCCTCACTTTCTTCCATTCTATTCACTGCATTCACTTCCCAGAGGTAAGGTATAAAATGTATACCAGTCAAACTGACACTTTTTCTTTCTTTATCAGAGCTACCATTTTTACCTTGGTGAGCTGGTCTGAGTCATCTAATGGAAACCTGAAGGACATCTATAACTTTCTCTCTCCCTTAAACCTACTTCCCCTCTCTGTGCCTCACCTTGATTCTTCTATCTGTAATCAAAGAAGAAGGCATTTTCAGTCCAAATAAAAGGAGTCAACGGAAAAGAGTATCCTAGATGCCCAAGGTCTACAAGATTTAACTTTCCCTTGGCCAAAGTGTAGTCATCCAAAAAGCCTCAGAAGTCTGTCAAGAACCGTGAAGTACCTGGAATTTACTCTACTTGCAAGCTAAGTTAGACTGCCACTTTTCAGGAATACTGACAGAAAAAAGAGAGAGAGGACTTTATTATTCAAGGAAGAGAAGGTAGCATGAGCATCATGTTTGTATTTGTTCCCATTGCCCCCCTAGGTCCACTGGGGCATTATGGAGGTTGACTCAGGTTGTTATAGTGCATGTAATGGGTTTGCATCATAGCCAAGGAACCCTGAGCTTAGGAAACACCTATCTTTTAAAACGGTTTCAAGGAAACTTGCCTAGTCTTTGTCCCTGAAAGAAGAAATTATTTTTATTATGATGATCAGTACACACATCTTTCTCCTTTGCCACAAGGAGACACTATATCTTCTAAGGCTCCTTGCTATACAAACATCCTTGAAAAGGTAGTCCACAACAAAGCTGTCAGTGTCTTTGCTCACAAGACAGGCAGAGTGTGAGAAACTCATAGGGAGTTTTCTCGCAGAAAATTCCAACAGGAACATGAAATTTGGCTCCTTTGCCTCTGACCCAGAAACCTCATGTCTTCTGCCACAATCTATGACAGTGAATCAGCATACTCATCTGACTCTAGCTACATCACTGAAGCCCATGAAACTAACCTGTGTCATGTTTTTGTCTTTCCAGACCATTTACAGACTAACAATCATGCACCTTTTATTGCCAAAGCTACTCAACAATTAGACTATGGTGAAGGAATGTAATAGAACTTACATGCTACCTTCTATCACAGGAATCTAATGTTATTGAGGATTGCCATGGCCACTTCAAAAACTGATTCAAAGAGAATTTTGTCTGTACTTCTCTGGTCCATATAGCTTAGTAAAGCAGTCTGGTCATTAAATGTAGCTGTCCTTAGAAAGGGAGCATCTTCTTTTTGCCACTTAGGTAATAATCAGATGAAAAGAATTGGGCACTATGCAGACCTATTTTGAAAATAGATATTAAAAATGCCCTTGACTGTCTTGCACTTAATCCTTCAAGACAAATAGTCTGTGTGTGAGTAGGGGATGATTGGAAGCAAGGTACAGTTGTAGCTACTGGAATGGGATGCACTGATTTTTTTGTGATAATAGAGTGAGAACAACAACCTGGCACCTGGGAAGAAAACACTGTAGACCCTGAGAAGTATGGGTTAGGGAGGATCATTAATGATATTTATCTTCTGGTGCATCCCTGGGGCATTTCTAATAAAGGGAAACATTTTGGTGCAACTTTCCAAAACTATTGCAAGTGCCTTAAATTAAATGAATACAGGTCTTCCATCCCCTGCCAGAGAGTTCTAATCACGATTAGATTGCTATTACCATTAACCTCACTGTGAAGTCTATTAGAAATAGCAGAGTTTGACCTTAGCTTCTGTACCTCCAATGCAAAACCCCTGTCAACACCCCCAGATGTTCTCCCCACTCCCATTCTCAGTCATTTCATGGGACAAATGAATTCCACTTTGTGGGTGGCATGGACAAACAGGACAGATTGGGCTGACTACCCTCAAAAAGTTCCTCCAAAAACAAGGACTAAGTGTAATTATTCAAACTGAACAGAGAAACCTAAGGTCTACAAAGCCAACTAGGAGAACACATTGGAACCCCTGTCGACCTGTGCCCCTAACTGATGTTGGTCCCACTTGGAGGGGGACAACAATTGTAAACAACACTTTATTTTCAGGGGCATCATGTACAATCCAAGGATTGTACTTGTGTATAAAAAAACGGGCATTAACTTACCTCTCTCCTTAAAACACAGTGGCTTTCCCTTAGGTGTGGTCAGAAGAGACCTTCAAGTGTTCAAGGCAATACCAAATTAGCCATCCTGCACAACAAGAGTACTACCACATATAATATAGATACTCCAACATATATGTACAAATCTTTTACACCACTAGAAAACATCCACCTCTTGGCCACCACTCAGGCCCAGGAATGTGCACATCACAGACTTTATAAATCCTTGGGCAGACATACCTTGGGGAAAAGGCCCACACATTCCAGCAATACATGCTCAAATCTATTTTGAGAAAGAGTTCAGCTTTTTAGGGTACTGTCAACTTAAAAAAAAATACTCACTACCTAAAAGTTCAGAATTTTTTTTTTTTATTCTAGGCATTACTGAGGACTACAGCCAGGGAAGGCAGCATTTCAGATAGCTCTAAAGGAATGTTCCAAAGAGGTAAGTGGGAAACAAGAATAAAAAGAGTTTTTGCTGAAAAAAAATATAGTGAAACATAAAAAGATTACTGTTAATCATAAAAAAAGACATTTCAAGTTAATGATTTTAGTGCGTTTATTTGTATGGGAAAATGCAAGAGACTGGATTCATTGAAATTATTCCTTTGATATGCATCTTAACTATCTAAGGCCAGTATCCTGTTTTGCTCCATTCTGAATTCCCCTCAGGGCACATGGCCAGGGGTGGCTACAGTGGCTGATGGCTTCATGGCTACAACATCTTTGTTTACTGAAATGGCAGGTGACAATCTTTTTTGTTTTTATTTTTTGTTGAACTATAGTTGATTTAAAATGTTGTATTCATTTCTGGTGCACAGCAAAGTAATTCATATATATATAAAATATTCTTTTCCTTTGTGGTTTTTTTTATAGGATATTGACTATAGTTTCCTGTGCTATACAGTAGGACCTTGTTGTTTATCTATTTTATATATAGTAGTTTGTATCTGTTGATCCCAAACTTCTAATTTATCCATCTTGCACCCAGATTTATTCCTATGTATTTCATTTTTTTAATGCAGTTTTAAATTTGATTGTTTCCTTAATTTGTCTTTCTGATACTTTCTTGTTAGTGTACAGAAATTCAATAGATTTTATTATACTAATTTTGAATTCTGCAACTTTATCAAATTCATAGATGATTTCTGTTTTTTGTGGTAACCTTTAGCATTTTCAATATAAAGTATAATGTCATTTGCAAACAATGACAGTTTTACTTCTTCCTTTCCAGTTTGGATTCCTATTATTTCTTTTCCTTGTCTGATTGTTGTGATTAGGTCTTCCAATATTATGTTGAATAAAAATAGCGAGAGTGAGCTTCCTTGTCTTGTTCCTGTCCTTAGAGGAAATGCTTCCAGATTTATCCATTGAGTATGATGTCGGCTGTAGATTTGTCACGTATGGCCTTTATTATGTTGAGGTATGTTCCTTCTATACCAAATTTGTTAAGAATTTTTAAAATAAATGTATATTTAAATTTGTCAAAAGCTTTACCTGCATTTATTGAGATAGTCATGGTTTTTTACTTTTCAGTTTATTAATGTGGTGTATCACATTTACTGATTTGCAGATATTGAGCCATCCTTGCATCCCTGTGATAAAGCTGATTTCACCATGGTGTATGATTTTTTGATGTATTGTAGAATCGGGTTTGCTAATATTTTATTAATGATTTTGAGATAATTGTTCAAGCTATTAATAGAAAACAAGACCAAGGGCATGTCCAAGTTTATATAAAAGAAAATGCTCCAGAAAGATGGCAGAGTAGAAAGATGTGAGTTCACCTCCCCTCACAAAAACAAAATCACAACTAACTGCTGAACAACCACAGGCAAAAAAGACAAGAACCTACCAAAAAAGATGTTCTACATCAAAAGACAAAAAAGAAGCAGCAATGAGACAGTAGAAGGAGCATGTTCACAATGCAATCAAATCACATGCCCACCAGATGGTCAACACACAAACTGAAAAATAATTATATCACAGAGCTTCTCCCACAGGAGTGAGAGATATGAGCCCCACATCAGTCTCCCCAGCCTGGGATCTGGCATCAGGAGGAAGACTGCCCCTCCCCCAGAGCATTTGGCTTTGAAGGCCACCAGGGCTTGAATGCAAGAAATCCACAGGACTGGGAGAAAAAAGACTCCACTCATGAAGGGTGCACACAACTTTTCACACACACTGAGACCCAGGGAAAAGCAGTGAGTCCATAGGAACCTGAGCCAGACCTACCTGCTGCTCTAGGGGGGAATCCTGGGGAAGTGATGAGCAGCTGTGGCTCACTGTGGGGACAAAGACATTGGTGGTGAAGATACCAGGGAGCACTAATTGTCATGGGTTCTCCTGGAGGCTGCCATTTTGACACAAAGACCTGGCCCCACTCAACAGACTCTAGACTCCAGTGCTGGGACACCACAGGCCAAACAACCAACAGGGCAAGAATACAGCCACACTCATCATTAGACAGGCTGCTTAAAGTCTTCCTGAGCCCACAGCCACCTCTAAACACACCTCTTGACACGGTCCTGCCCACCAGAGGGACAAGATCCAGATCCGCACAACAGTGGCAAAGAAACAGTCCCTCCCACCAATAAGCCTGCATAAACCTCTAGATCAGCCTCTCCCACCATGGGGCATACAACAGAAGCAAGAGGAGCAAAAACCCTGTATCCTGTAGCATGAAGACTGCAAACACAGAGAGTTAGACAAAAGGAGATGGCAGAGGAATATGTTCCAGAAGAAGGAATAAGATAAAACCCCATAAGAACAATTAAATGAAGTATAAATAGGCAATCTACTAAAAAAAGAACTCAGAGTAATAATAATAAAGAAGATCCAAGATCTCCAAAAAAGAATGAAGGAACAGACTGAGAAGATATGAGGCATGATTAACAAACAGCTGGAAGACATAAACAAAAGACAACAGTATTGAAGACTATAATAACAGAGATAAAAAATACACTAGAAGGAATCAATAGCAGAATAAAAGGCAGAAGAATGAATAAGTGAGCTGGAAAACAGAAGGGTGGAAATCACTGCCATGGAACAGAATTTAAAAAAATAGAATGAAAGGAAATGAGGACAGTGTAAGAGACCTCATGGACAACATTAATCACACCAACATACACATTATAGGGGTACCAGAAGGAGGGGAGAGAGAAAGGGCCTGAGAAAATACTTGAAGAGATAATAGCTGAAAACTTCCTGAACTTGGGAGAGGAAACAGTCACCCAAGTCCACACAGGATAAACTCAGGAGGAACACACTGAGACACATATTAATCAAACTGAAAACAATTAAAGACAAAGAGAAATTATTAAAAGCAACAAGGCAAAATAATCAAATAGCATACAAGGGAATCCACATACGGTTATCATATATAGAATGTGGCAAATATATAGAATGGAATATTACTCAGCCATAAAAAGAAATGAAATTGAGTTATTTGTAGTGAAGTGGATGGACCTAGAGTCTGTAATACAGAGTGAAGTAAGACAGAAAGAGAAAAACAAATACTGTATGCTAACACATATATATGGAATCTAAAAAAAAAAAGCTTCTGAAAAACCTAGGAGCAGGACAGAAATAAAGACACAGATGTAAATAATGGACTTGAAGACATGGGGAGGGGGAACGGTAAGCTGGGACAAAGTGAGAGTGTAGCACTGACATATGTACATTACCAAATGTAAAATAGATAGCTGGTGGGAAGCAGCTACATAGCACAGGGAGATCAGCTCAGTGCTTTGTGACAACCTAGAGAGGTGGAATAAGGAGGGTGGGAGGGAGATGCAAGAATGAGGGGATATGTGGATATATGTATACATATAGCTGATTCAATTTGTTATACAGCAGAAACTAACCCAATGTAAAGCAATTATACTCCAATAAAGATGTTAAGAAAAAAAAAAGATGAAAGTAAAAGCTGTTTCTTTGAGAAGATACACAAAATTGATAAACCTTTAGAAAGACTCATCAAGAAAAAAGGCAGGGGATTCAAATCAATAAAATTAGAAATGAAAAATGAGAAGTTACAAGGGACACTACAAAAATACAAAGGATCATAAGAAATTACCACAAGAAACTATACACAAATTAAATGGACAACCTGGAAAAATTAGGAAAATTCTTACAAAGATACAACTTTTCATGACTGAACCAGGAGGAAATAGAAAATATGAACACACTAATCACAAGTACTGAAATTGAAACTGTGATTAAAAATCTTCCAACAAACTAATGTCCAGGGTCAGATGATTTCACAGGTGAATTCTATCAAACTTTTAGAGAATAGTTAACACCTAACCTTCAGAAACTACCAAAAATTTGCTAAGGAAGGAACATTCCCAACCTCATTCTACGAAGCCTCCATCACCCTGATACCAAAACCAGACAAATACATCACAAAAAATGAAAAGTGCAAGCCAATATCATTGATGAATATAGATGCAAAAATCCTCAACAAAATACTAGCAAACCAAATCCAACAACACAGTAAAAGGATCATACGTTAAGATCAAGTGGGATTTATCCCAGGAATGCAAGGATTCTTCATTACATGCAAATCAATCAATGTGATACACCATATTAACAAACTGAAGGATAAATCCATATCATCTCAATAGATTCAGTAAAAGCTTTTGACAAAGTTCAACACCAATTTATGATAAAAACTCTCCAGAAAGTAGGTTTAGACCTCAACATAATAAAGGCCATGTATGACAAATCTACAGCTAACATCATACTCAATGGTGAAAAGCTGAAAGCATTTCTTCTAATATCAGGAACAAGACAAGGATGTCCACTCTCACCACTTTATTCAACATATATTTGGAAGTCCTAGCCATGGCTATCAGTGACAAAAAAGAAATAAAATAGCACAAACTGGAAAAAAAATAAGTAAAAAATAGAAAATCCTAAAGATGTTACCAGAAAACTACTAGAGCTCATCAATGAAATTGGTAAAGTTATAGGATACAAAATTAATACACAGAAATCTGTTGCATTTTTATACACTAACAAGATCAGAAAGAGAGATTAAGGAAACAATCCCATTTACCATCACATCAAAAAGAATAAAATACCTAGGAATATACCTACCTAAGGAGGCAAAAGACCTGTATGCAGAAAACTATAAGACACTGATGAAAGTAATCAAAGAAGACACAAACAGATGGAGAGATATATCATGTGCTTGGATTGGAAGAATCAATATTGTGAAAATGACTATACTACCCAAAACAATCTACATATTCAATGCAATTCCTATCAAATTACCAAAGGCATTTTTCACAGAACTAGAACAAATATTTTACAACATGAATTGAAACACAAAAGACCCCAAATAGCAAATGCAATCTTGAGAAAGAAGAACAGAGCTGGAGGAATCAGGATCCCTGACTTCAGACTACACTACAAAGTTACAGTGATCAAAACAGTATGGAACTGGCACAAAAACAGAAATATAGATCAATGGACAGGAAAGAAAATCCGGAGATAAACCCATGCACCTATGGCCACGTAATCTATGTCAAAGGAGACAAGAATATACAATGGAGAAAAGACAGTCTCTTCAATAAGTGGTTCTGGAAAACTGCACAGCTATATGTAAAAGAATGAATTTAAAACACTCCCTAATACCATACACAAAAATAAACTCAAAATGGATTAAAGACTTAAATCTAATGTTGGATACTATAAAAGTCTTAGAGGAAAATATAGGCATACTCTTTAACATAAATCACTGCAAAATCTTTTTTGACTCACCACCTATAGCAATAAAAATAAAAACAAAAATAAATGGGTAGTGTATATATGACCATGCCTCTCTCTCGCTTTATCACAGCTTACCCTTCTAGTGGGAAGCAGCCGCATAGAACAGGGAGATCAGCTCGGTGCTTTGTGACCGCCTGGAGGGGTGGGATAGGGAGGGTTGGAGGGAGGGAGATGCAAGAGGGAAGAGATATGGGAACATATGTATATATATAACTGATTCATTTTGTTGTAAAGCAGAAACTAACACACCATTGTAAAGCAATTATACTCCAATAAAGATGTTTAAAAAAATGGGGGCATAAACTTAAATGCTTCTGAACAGCAAAGGAAATCATAAACAAAATGAAGAGACAGCCCTCAGAATGGGGAAAATTATTTGCAAACCAAACAACTGACAAGGGATTAATCTCCAAAACATACAAACACCTCGTGTAGCTCAACATCAAAAAAAAAAAAACGGCCCCACCATGAAAAGGGGGGGAAGCCCTAAACAGACACTTCTCCAAGAAGACATACAGATGGCCAACAAACACATGCAAAGATGCTCAACATCACTAATTATTACAGAAATGTGAATAAAAAACCTCATACAGGTCAGAGTGGCCATCATCAAGAATATCTACCAATAACAATTGCTGGAGAGGGTGTGGAGAAAAGGGAGCCCTCATACACTGTTGGTGGGAATGTAAATTGATACAGCCACTATGGAAAACAGTATGGAGGTTCCTTAA
Source organism: Aethalodelphis obliquidens (assembly GCF_003676395.1). Taxonomy (NCBI): domain Eukaryota; kingdom Metazoa; phylum Chordata; class Mammalia; order Artiodactyla; family Delphinidae; genus Aethalodelphis; species Aethalodelphis obliquidens. Next base: position 302,727 of record NW_020838050.1, on the reverse strand, counting down.
ATAACTAAAAATGGAACAACCATGTGACCTAGCAATCCTAGTACTGGGCATATATCCTGAGAAAACCATAATTCAAAAAAACACATGCACCACAATGTTCATTGCAGCACTATTTACCATAGCCAGGATGTGCAAGCAACCTAAATGCCCATCGACAGAGGAACGGATAAAGAAGCTGTGGTGCATATATACAATAGAATATTACTCAACCATGAAAAATAATGAAATTTGATCATTTGTAGAGACGTGGGTGAACTTAGAGAGTGTCATACAGAGTGAAGTAAGTCAGGAAGAGGAAAGCAAATATCATATAATAACGCATATATGTGGAATCTAGAAAAATGACATAGATGATCTTATTTGCAAAGCAGAAATAGTGACATAGACATAGAGAACAGATGTATGGATACCAGGGGGGAAAGGGGTGGTGAGGGAGACTGGAATTGACACATATACATTATTGATACTATGTATAAAATAGACAACTGATGGGAACATACTGTGTAGCACAGGGAACTCTAACTAATATAATGTGGTAACCTAAGTGGGAGGGATGTCCAAAAGGGAGGGTATATCTGTGTGTGTATGGATGATTCATTTTTTGTGCAGTGGAGGCTAACACAACATTGTAAAGGTACCATACGCCAATAAAATTTAATTAAGGAAAACTAAGAAAAGAAAAGGCACTGGGGAAGAATATGAAAGAAAATGGACAGGAGTGTGTGGAGCTAGTGATGGGCATAAGCAGAGAGTACAAACCTCTGACCTGGCTGTAAGCTTATGAGAAATCACCATCCAGGCCTTGGAAGAGTAGAAGAATGCCAAAGCTGTAAAAGGAAACAGTTAAAAAAATGATAGTTGTGTCAACTATTTACCAACAGCTACTGAAATGAAGGCTACAATGACAGAATTAGGTTAGGAAAAAGAACTAAGAGAAGCACCTACAAAAGTCATTTTCTTTTTTACAAAGGATTTATCTGGCTGGAGATTTATTTCCTCCCTCACTAAACCATGCAGTCTCCCTTCCCTCCCAACATCTTAGGAACCGTGGGGTTCTGGATGCAGATAGAGATTTATTTCCCTTCCTTTGCACTGTCCTCTCTCCCGAAACCCACGGTTACAGAAGCCACTGCCTATGGAGGTTTCAAATATCAAAAATCCCATACCTACCTGCCTACGGGAGATCTAATGTGAGAAACTACAGTTCTGTGGTTTTTAAATTAATTTCTAAAATACAAAAGAATAAATATGTTACTTAAGAAGGTGAATAACTTACAAATTGGAAGGAGCTCCTGATACTCAGCTCAATGTTACTGCCCCAAAGAATGCAATTTCACCCAACTGTCTTGGGATTTGGATAGAATCATGCAGAAGGAGGCACAGTCTGTGCTGGTCACAAAATCCCATTTAACGGGCCACTTACTTGAAAAGGTCTATGAAAGGAAAAAGAGAATTCAACAAATCAAAGCACAGAACCAAGTAGATGCTAGCAGAACCTAAGGATCAACTCGATTGCAGTACCAATTCTAAAAAGTAGCCAATATTCCCACAGAGGGGTTACTTCCACTGTATGCTAATCTGCACATTTATTATTTTTATGGATCAAGTTAATCATCACTGTGTATACATGAAGTGTGACAACTTTTAAATAAACTACAGCCATGCAAGTAAAAAAAATCTGCAAACAATAAATGCTGGAGAGGGTGTGGAGAAAAGGGAACCCTCCTACACTGTTGGTGAGAATGTAAATTTGTACAGTCACTGTGGAGAACAGTATGGAGGTTCCTTAAAAAAACTAAAAATAGAGCTACCAGATGATCCAGCAATCCCACTCCTAGGTATATATCTGGAGAAAACCATAATATGAAAGTATGCATGCTGCATGCACCCCAATGTTCATTGAAGCATTATTTACAATAACCAGGATATGGAAGCAGCCTAAATGTCCATTGAAAGAGGAATGGATGAAAAAGATGTTGTACATATATACAATGGAATATTACTCAGCCATAAAAAAGAATGAAATAGTGCCATTTTCAGAGACAAGGATGGACTTAGAGATTGTAATACAATGTGAAGTAAGTTACAAATGACAAATACCATATAATATTGCTTATGTGTGGAATCTAGAAAAATGGTAGAGATGAACTTACTTGCAAAACAGAAATAGAGTCACAGATGTAGAGAACAAACTTATGGTTACCAAGGGGGTAGAGAGTGGTGGTATGAATTGGGAGATTGGGACTGACATATATACACTACTTTGTATAAAAGAGATAACCAATGAGAACCTCCTTGATAACACAAGGAACTTACTCAGTGTTCTGTGGTGAGCTAAATGTGAAGGAAATCTAAAAAAGTGTGGAATTATGTATATGTATGACTGATTCACTTTGCTGTACAGCAAGAAACTAGCACAACATTGTAAAGCAGCTACACTCCATTAAAAATTAATATAAAAATATTTTGTAATAACCTATATGCTAAAAGAATCTGAAAAAGAAAAGATATATGTATAACTGGAATGCTTTGCTGTACACCTGAAACTAACACAACATTGTAAATCAACTATATTCCAATATAAAATAAAAATATTAAAAATTTAGTAAAATATAAGATTTAGGAATAAAAAGATAATGCTCCATACTTAGCAAATCTGTGCTTCACAAAATGTTTTACCCTCTCCATGTGCCTTTACACATGTTATTTCTCCTACTTGAAATTCTTGCCAAAGATCAGTTATGTTTGCTCTGAAGCCTAAATATGCTAATTGTATTAGATATTTTATTTTTAATTACAAATAAACACCATATTTGCTGATGAACTTAGGCTGAATGGAAAAAAATTCTTTTTGTGAAAATTAACTTAAATTCTTGGAAAGAAAAACTCACTTCATATGATTATTATAAAAAGTTTCACACAGACACTAGGAAGCCCCTTCGCAGGAAGAGACTGTGGGTGGCAGAGGGGGGAAGCATCGGAGCCACAGAGGAGAGCACAGCAACAGGAGTGCGGAGGGAAAAGCGGACAGATTCCCACACAGAGGATCGGTGCCGACTGGCACTCACCAGCCCGAGAGGATTGTCTGCTCACCCGCCGGGACAGGCGGGGGTTGGGAGCTGAGATTTGGGCTTTGGTCGGATGGCAGGGAGAAGGCTGATGGTCAGAACACAGCCTGAAGGGGTTAGAACACCACGGCTAGCCGGGAGGGAGTCTGGGGAAATGTTTGGACCTGCTGAAGAGGCAAGAGACTTTTTCTTCCCACTTTGTTTACTGGTGTGTGAGGAGAGGGAAACAAGAGTGCTGCTTAAAGGAGCTCCAGAGACGGGCGCGAGCCATGGCTAACAATGCGGACCAAAGAGACGGGCATGACACGCTAAGGCTGCTGCTACCACCACCAAGAAGCCTGTGTCCGAGCACAGGTCACTATCCACACCCCCCTTCCAGGGAGGCTGTGCAGCCCACCACTGACAGGGTCCCAGGGGCCAGGGACAACTTCCCTGGGAGAACACACGGCGCGCCTCAGGCTGGTGCAACGTCATGCCGGCCTCTGCTGCCGCAGGCTCGCCCTGCATCATGCCCCTCCCTCTCCCTGACCTGAGTGAGCCAGAGCCACCAAATAAGCTGCTCCTTTAACCCTGTCCTGTCTGAGCAAAGAACATACGCCCTTCGGCGACCTACATGCAGAGGCGGGGCCAAATCCAAAGCTGAGCCCAGGGAGCTGTGTGAACAAAGAAGAGAAAGGGAAATCTCTCCCAGCAGCCTCCGGAGGATCAGATTAAATTTCCAAAATCAACTTGATGTACCCTGCATCTGTGGAATACCTGAATAGACAACAAATCATCCCAAATTGAGGAGGTGGACTTTGAGAGCAAGATTTTTATTTTTTCCCCTTTTCCTCTTTTTGTGAGTGTGTATGTGTATGCTTCCATGTGAGATTTTGTCTGTATAGCATTGCTTTCACCATTTGTCCTAAGGTTCTATCCTTCCGGGGTTTTTTTGTTATTTTTTTAACATTAAAAATAATTCTTAATAATTATTTTTTATTTTAATAAATTTATTTTATTGTATCTTACTTTATTTTCTTTTATCCTCTTTCTTTCTTTCTTTCTTTCTACCTTTTCTCCCCTTTATTCTGAGCCATGTGGATGAAAAGCTCTTGGTGCTGCAGCCAGGAGTCAGTGATGGTCTCTGAGATGGGAAAGCCAACTTCAGGACACTCGTCCACAAGAGACCTCCCAGCTCCATGTAATATCAAATGGCGAAAATCTCCCAGAGATCTCCATCTCAACACCAACACCCAGCTTCACTCAACGACCAGCAAGCTACAGTGCTGGACAACCTATGCCAAACAACTAGCAAGACAGAAACACAACACCACCCATTAGCAGAGGGGCTGCCTAAAATCATAATAAGTCCACAGACACCCCAAAACATGCCACCAGATGTGGACCTGCCCACCAGAAAGACAAGATCCAGCCTCATCCACCAGAACACAGGCACTAGTCCCCTCCACCAGGAAGCCTACACACCACACTGAACCAACTGTAGCCACTGGGGACAGACACCAAAAACAACGGGAACTACAAACCTGCAGCCTGAAAAAAGGAGACCCCAAACACAGTAAGATAAGCAAAATGAGAAGACAGAAAAACACACAGCAGATGAAGGAGCAAGGTAAAAACCCACCAGACCTAATAAATGAAGAGGAATTAGTCAGTCTACCTGAAAAAGTACTCAGAATAATGATAGTAAAGATGATACAAAATCTTGGAAAAAGAATAGACAAAATGCAAGAAACATTTAACAAGGACCTAGAAGAACTAAAGAAGAAATAAGCAATGATGAACAACAAAATAAATGAAATTAAAAATACTCTAGAAGGCATCAAGAGCAGAATAACTGAGACAGAGGAACGGATAAGTGACCTGGAAGATAAAATAGTGGAAATAACTACTGCAGAGCAGAATAAAGAAAAAAGAATGAAAAGAACTAGGGACAGTCTCAGAGACCTCTGGGGCAACATTAAACGCACCAACATTCAAATTATAGAGTTTCCAGAAGATGAAGAGTAAAAGAAAGGGACTGAGAAAATATTTGAAAAGATTACAGCTGAAAATTTCCCTAATATTGGAAAGGAAATAGTTAATCAAGTCCAGGAAGCACAGAGAGTCCCATACAGGATAAATCCAAGGAGAAACATGCCAAGACACATATTAATCAAACTGTCAAAAAATAAATACAAAAAATATATATATTAAAAGCAACAAGGGAAAAACAATAAATAACACACAAGGGAATCCCTATAAGGTTACCAGCTGAACTTTCAGCAGAATCTCGGCAAGCCAGAAGGGACTGGCAGGACATATTTAAAGAGTTAAAGGACAAAAACCTGCAAACAAGATTACGCTACGCAGCAAGGATCTCATTCAGTTTTGATGGAGAAATTAAAACCTTTACAGACAAGCAAAAGCTGAGAGAGTTCAGCACCACCAAACCAGCTTTAAAACAAATGCTAAAGGAACTTCTCTAAGCAAGAAACACAACATAACTAAAAGACCTACAATAACAAACACAAAACAATTTAGAAAATGGTAATAGGAACATACATATAGATAATTATCTTAAATGTAAATGGTTTAAATGTTCCCACCAAAATACACAGACTGGCTGAATGGATACAAAAACAAGACCCATATATATGCTGTCTACAAGAGACCCACTTCAAACATAGAGACACATACAGGCTGAAACTGAGGGGATGGAAAAAGATATTCCATGCAAATGGAAACCAAAAGAAAGTTGGAGTAGCAATTCTCATATCAGACAAAATAGACTTTAAAATAAAGACTATTAAAAGAGACAAAGAAGGACACTACATAATGATCAAGGGATCAATCCAAGAAGAGGATATAACAATTGTAAATATTTATGCACCCAAAATAGGAGTACCTCAATACATAAGGCAAACACTAACAGCCATAAAAGGGGAACTTGACAGTAACACATTCATAGTAGGAGACTTTAGCAGCCCACTTTCAGCAATAGACAGATCACCCAAAATGAAAATAAACAAGGAAACACAGGCGTTAAATGGTATCTTAAACAAGATGGACTTAATTGATATTTATAGGACATTCCATCCAAAAACAACAGAATACACATTTTCCTCAAATGCTCATGGAACATTCTCCAGGATAGATCATATCTTTGGTCACAAAGGAAGCCTTGGTAAATTTAAGAAAACGGAAATTGTATCAAGTATCTTTTCTGACCACAATGCTATTAGACTAGATATCAATTACAGGAAAAGATCTGTAAAAAAGTACAAACACATGGAGGCTAAACAACACACTATTTAATAACGAAGTGATCACTGAAGAAATCAAAGAAGAAATCAAAAAATACCTAGAAACAAGTGACAATGGAGACAAGAAGACCCAAAACCTATGGGATGCAACAATAGCAGTTCTAAGAGGAAAGTTTATAGCAATAAAATCCTACCTTAAGAAACAGGAAACATCTCGAATAAACAGCCTAACTTAGCACTTATAGCAACTAGAGAAAGAAGAACAAAAAAAAACTCAGAGTCAGCAGAAGGAAAGAAATCATAAAAATCAGATCAGAAATAAATGAAAAAGAAATGAAGGAAATGAGAGCAAAGATCAATAAAACTAAAAGCTGATTCTTTGAGAAGATAAACAAAATTGATAAACCATTAGCCAGATTCATCAAGAAAAAAAGGGAGAAGACTCAAGTCAATAGAAATAGAAATGAAAAAGGAGAAGTAACAACTGACACTGCAGAAATTGAACACATCATGAGAGATTACTACAAGCAACTGTATGCCAATAAAATGGACAACCTGGAAGAAATGGACAAATTCTTAGAAATGCACAACCTGCCAAGATTGAATCAGGAAAAAATAGAAAAATGAACAGACCAATCACAAGCACTGAAGTTGAAACTGTGATTAAAAATCTTCCAACAAACAAAAGCCCAGGAACAGATGGCTTCACAGGCGAATTCTATCAAACATTTAGAGAAGAGGACGAGGGGAAGATGGCAGAAGAGTAAGACGTGGAGATCACCTTCCTCCCCACAGATACACCAGAAATACATCTACACGTGGAACAACTCCTACAGAACACCTACTGAATGCTAGCAGAGACCTCAGACCTCCCAAAAGGCAAGAAAATCCCCACGTATCTGGGTAGGGCAAAAGAAAAATGGAGAAAACAGAGACAAAAGAAGAGGGACGGGACCTGCACCAGTGGGAGGGAGCTGTGAAGGAGGAAAGGTTTCCACACACTAGGAAGCCCCTTCACGGGCGGAGACTGCGGGTTGCAGAGGGGGAGAGCTTCGGAGCCGCAGAGGAGAGCGCAGCAACAGGGGTGCAGAGGGCAAAGCGGGGAGATTCCCGCACAGAGGATCGGTGCCGACCGGCACTCACCATCCCGAGAGGCTTGTTTGCTCACCCGCTGGGGCAGGCAGGGCTGCAAGCTGAGGCTCGGGCTTTGGTCGGAGCACAGGGAGAGGACTGGGGTTGGCAACGTGAACACAGCCTGAAGGGGTTAGTGCACCATGGCTAGCCAGGAGGGAGTCCGGGGAAAAGACTGGACCTGCTGAAGAGGCAAGAGACTTTTTCTTCCCTCTTTGATTCCTGGTGTGTGAGGAGAGGGTATTAAGAGTGCTGCTTAAAGGAGGTCCAGAGAAGGGGGCAATCTGCGGCTAAAAGCGCAGAACCCAGAGATGGGCATGAGGTGCTCAGGCTGCTGCTGCTGCCAACAAGAAGCCTGTGTGTGAGCACAGGTCACTATCCATACACCCCTTCCAGGGAGCCTGTGCAGCCGGCCACTGCCAGGGTCCTGGGACCCAGGGACAGCTTCCCCAGGAGAATGCATGGTGCACCTCAGACTGGTGCAAAGTCATGCTGGACTGTGCCACCGCAGACTCACCCCGTGATCCATCCCACTCCCTCTACCCGGCCTGAGTGAGCCAGAGTCCCCAAAGCAGCTGTTCCTTTAACCCTGTCCTCTCTGAGCGAAGAACAGACACCCTCCGGTGACCTACATGCAGAGGTGGGAGCAAATCCAAAGCTGAGCCCCTGGAGCTGTAAGAACAAAGAAGAGAAAAGGAAATCCCTCCCAGCAGCCTCAGGAACAGCGGATTAAAGCTCCACAAGCAACTTGATGTACCCTGCATCTGTAGAATACATGAATAGACAACAAATCACCCCAAATTGAGGAGGTGGACTTTGAGAGCAAGATTTATGATTTTTTCCCCTTTTCCTCTTTTTGTGAGTGTGTATGTGTATGCTTCTGTGTGAGATTTTGTCTGTATAGCTTTGCTTCCACCATTTGTCCTAGGATTCTATCTGGCCAGTTTTTTTTAAATTTTTTTTCTTAATAATTAATTTTAATTTTAATAACTTACTTTTATGTCACTTTATCTTCTTTCTTTCTTTCTTTCCTTCCTTCCCTTCTTTAGACAAAGAATCATCCCAAATTGAGGAGGTGGACTTTGAGAGTAAGATATATGATTTTTTCCCCTTTTCATTTTTGTGAGTGTGTATGTGTATGCTTCTGTATGAGTTTCTATCTGTATAGCTTTGCTTCCAGCATTTGTCCTAAGGTTCTATCTGTCCATTTTTTTTAATTTTTTTCTTAATAATTATATTTTAATTTAATAACATTATATTTTACTTTATTTTACTTTATCTTCATTCTTTCTTTATTACTTCCTTCCCTCCTTCCTTCCTTCCTTCCTTCCTCCCACCATCCCTCCCTCCTTCCTTTCTTTCTTTCCTTCTTTCTTTCTTTTCTGATTTCTTTCTTTCTTCCTTCCTTCCCTTCTTTCTTTCTTTTTTTCTTTCTTTCTCTTTCTTTCTTTCTTTCTTTCTTTCTTTCTTTCTTTCTTTCTTTCTTCCTATTTCTACTAATTCTTTCTCTCTAATTTTTCTCCCTTTTATTCTGAGCCGTGTGGATGAAAGGCTCTGGGTGCTGTAGCCAGGAGTCAGGGTTGTGCCTGTGAGGTGGGACAGCCAACTTCAGGATACTGGTCAACAAGAGACCTCCCAGTTCCACATAATATCAAATGGCGAAAATCTCCCAGAGATCTCCATCTCAACGCAAGCACCCAGCTTCACTCAATGACCAGCAAGCTACAGTGCTGGTCACCATATGCCAAAAAACTAGCAAGACAGAAACACAACACCACCCATTAGCAGAGAGGCTGCCTAAAATCATATTAAGTCCACAGACACCCCAAAACACACCATCTGATGTGGACATTCCCACCAGAGAGACAAGATCAAGCCTCATCCACCAGAACAAAGGCACTAGTCCCCTCCACCAGGAAGCCTACACAACTGACTGAACAAATCTTAGCCAATGGGGACAGCCACAAAAACAATGGGAACTATGAAACTGCATCCTGCAAAAAGGAGACCCCAAACAGAGTAAGATAAGCAAAATGAGAAGACAGAAAAACACACCGCAGATGATGCAGCAAGATAAAAACCCACAAGACCTAACAAATGAAGAGGAACTAGGCAGTCTACCTGAAAAAGAATTCAGAATAAGGATTGTAAAAATGATTCATAATCATGGATATAGAATAGAAAAAATGCAAGAAAAATTTAACAAGGAAGTAGAAGAACTAAAGATGAAACAAACAATAATGAACAACACAATAAATAAAATGAAAAATACTCTAGGTGGGATCAATAGCAGAAAAAATGACGCAGAAGAACAGATAAGTTACCTGGAAGATAAAATAGTGGAAATAACTACTGCAGAGCAGAATAAAGAAAAAAGAATGAAAAGAACTGAGGACAGTCTCAGAGACTTCTGGGACAACATTAAACACACCAACATTCGTATTATAGGGGTCCCAAAATGAAGAAGAGAAAAAGAAAGGGACTGAGAAAATATTTGAAGAGATTATAGATGAAAACTTCCCTAATATGGGAAAGGAAATAGTTAGTCAAGTCCAGGAAGCACGGAGAGTCCCATACAGCATAAACCCAAGGAGTAATATGCCAAGACACATATTAATCGAACTGTCAAAAATTAAATACAAAGAAAGCATATTAAAATCAGCAAGGGAAAAACAACAAATAACACACAAGGGAATCCCCATAAGGATAACAGCTGATCTTTCAGCAGAAACACTGCAAGCCAGAAGGGACTGGCAGGACATATTTAAAGTGATGAAGGAGAAAAACCGGAAACCAAGATTGCTCTACCCAGCAAGGATCTCATTCAGATTTGATGGAGAAATTAAAACCTTTACAGACAAGCAAAAGCTGAGAGAGTTCAGCACCACCAAACCAACTTTACAACAAATGCTAAAGGAACTTCTATAGGCAAGAAACACAAGAGAAGGAAAAGATCTACAGTAACGAACCAAAAACAATTGACAAAATGGGAATAGGAAAATACATATCCTTAATTACCTTAAATGTAAAAGGACTAAATGCTCCCACCAAAAGATACAGATTGGCTGAACTGATACAAAAACAAGACCCATATATATGCTGTCTACAAGAGACCCACTTCAGACCTAGAGACACATACAGACTGAAAGTAAGAAGATGGAAAAAGATATTCCATGGAAATGGAAACCAAAAGAAAGCAAGAGTAACAATTCTCATATCAGACAAAATAGACTTTAAAATAAGGACGATTAGAAGAGACAAAGAAGGACATTACATAATGAACAAGGGATCAATCCAAGAAGAGGATATAACAATTGTAAATATTTATGCACCCAACATAGGAGCACCTCAATACATAAGGCAAATAATAACAGCCATCAAAGAGGAAATCGACAGTAACACACTCATAGTAGGTGACTTTAACACCCCACTTTCTCCAATGGACAGATCATCCAAAATAAAAATAAATAAGGAAACACAAGATTTAAATGATACATTAAATACAATGGACTTAATTGATATTTATTGGACATTCCAACCAGACACAACAGAATACACATTTTTCTCAAGTGCTCATGCAACATTGTCCAGCATAGATCATATCTTGGGTCACAAATCAAGCCTTGGTAAATTTAAGAAAATTGAAATTGTATCAAGTATCTTTTCCAACCACAATGCTATGAGAATAAATATCAATTACAGGAAAAGATCTGTAAAAAATACAAACACATGGAGGCTAAACAATACACTACTTATTAATGAAGTGATCACTGAAGAAATCAAACAGGAAATAAAAAAATACCTAGAAACAAATGACAATGGAGACACGACAACCCAAATCCTATGGGATGCAGCAAAAGCAGTTCTAAGAGCAAGTTTATAGCAATAAAATCTCACCTTAAGAAACAGGAAACATCTCGAATAAACAACCTAACCTTGCACCAAAAGCAATTAGAGAAAGAAGAACAACAACAAAAAAAAAAAACAAAGTTAGCAACAGGAAATTAATCATAAAGATCAGATCAGAAATAAATGAAAAAGAAATGAAGGAAAGGATGGCAAAGATCAATAAAATTAAAAGCTGGTTCTTTGAGAAGATAAACAAAATCAATAAACCATTAGCCAGACTCATCAAGAGAAAAAGGGAGAAGACCCAAATCAATAGAATTAGAAATGAAAAAGGAGAAGTAACAACTGACACTGCAGAAATTGAAAGCATCATGAGAGATTACTACAAGCAACTCAATACCAATAAAATGGACAACTGGAAGAAATGGACAAACTCTTAGAAATGCACAACCTGCCAAGACTGAATCAGGAATAAATAGAAAATATGAACAAGCCAATCACAAGCACTGAAATTCAAACTGTGAATAAAAATCTTCCAACAAACAAAAGCCCAGGACCAGATGGCTTCACAGGCGAATTCTATCAAACATTTAGAGAAGAGCTAACACTTATCTTCTCAAACTCTTCCAAAATATAGCAGAGGGAAGAACACTCCCAAATTCCTTCTACGAGGCCACCATCACCTTGATACCAAAACCAGACAAGGATGTCACAAAGAAAGAAAACTACAGGCCAATATCACTGATGAACATAGATGCAAACATCCTCAACAAAATACTAGCAAACAGAATCCAACAGCACATTAAAAGGGTCATACACCATGATCAAGTGGGGTTTATTTCAGGAATGCAAGGATTCTTCAATATACGCAAATCTATCAACGTGATAAACCATATTAACAAATTGAAGGAGAAAAACCATGTGATCATCTCAATAGATGCAGAGAAAGCTTTTGACAAAATTCAACACCCATTTATGATAACAACCCTGCAGAAAGTAGGCATAGAGGGAACTTTCCTCAACATAATAAAGGCCATATATGACAAGCCCACAGCCAACATCATCCTCAATGGTGAAAAACTGAAACCATTTCCACTAAGTTCAGGAACAAGACAAGGTTGACTACTCTCACCACTCTTATTCAACATAGTTTTGGAAGTTTTAGCCATAGCAATCAGAGAAGAAAAGGAAATAAAAGGAATCCATATCCGAAAAGAAGTAAAGCTGTCACTGTTTGCAGATGACATGATACTATACTTAGAGAATCCTAAAGATGCTACCAGAAAACTCCTAAAGCTAATCAATGAATTTGGTAAAGTAGCAGGATACTAAATTAATGCACAGAAATCTCTGGCATTCCTATACAGTAATGATGATATTCACCTTTGTCCCATTTACCACTGCAACAAAAAGAATAAAATATCTAGGAATAAACCTACCTAAGGAGACAAAAGACCTGTATGCAGAAAATTATAAGACACTGATGAAAGAAATTAAAGATGATACAAATAGCTTGAGAGATATACCATGTTCTTGGATTGAAAGAATCAACATTGTGAAAATGACTCTACTACCCAAAGCAATCTACAGATTCAATGCAATCCCTATCAAACTACCAGTGACAATTTTCACAGAATTAAAACAAACAATTTCACAATTTGTATGGAAACACAAAATACCCCAAATAGACAAAGCAATCTTGAGAATATAAAATGGAGCTGGAGGACTCAGGCTCCCTGACTTCAGACTATACTACAAAGCTACAGTAATCAGACAGTATGGTACTGGCTCTAAAACAGAATGATAGATCAATGGAACAGGATAGAAAACCCAGAGATAAATCCACACACATATTGTCACCTTATCTTTGAAAAAGGAGGTAGGAATGTACAGTGGAGAAGGGACAGCCTCTACAATAAGTGGTGCTGGGAAAAGAGAACAGATACATGTAAAAGTATGAGATTAGATCACTCCCTAACATCATACACAAAAATAAGCTCAAAAAGGATTAAAGATCTAAATGTAAGGACAGAAACTATCAAACTCTTAGAGGAAAACATAGGCAGAACACTCTATGTCATAAATCACAGCAAGATCCTTTTTGACCCACCTCCTACAGGCATGGAAATAAAAACAAAAATAAACAAATTGGACCTAATGAAACTTCAAAGCTTTTGCACAGCAAAGGAAACCATAAACAAGACCAAAAGACAGCCCTCAGAATGGGAGAATATATTTGCAAATGAAGCAACTGACAAAGGATTAATTTCCAAAATTTACAAGCAGCTCATGCAGCACAATAACAAAGAAACAAATAACCCAATCCAAAATGGGCAGAAGACCTAAATAGACATTTCTCCAAAGAAGATATACAGATTGCCAACAAACACATGAAAGAATGCTCAACATCATTAATCATGAGAGAAATGCAAATCAAAACTACAATGAGATATCATCTCACACCAGTCAGAATGGCCATCATCAAAAAATCTAGAAAAAATAAATGCTGGATAGGGCATGGAGAAAAGGGAACACTCTTGCACTGCTGGTGGGAATGTGAATTGGTTCAGCCACTATGGAGAACAGTATGGAGGTTCCTTAAAATTCTACAAATAGAACTACCATATGACCCAGCAATCCCACTACTGGGCATATATCCTGATAGAACCATAATTCAAAAAGAGTCATGTACCAAAATGTTCATTGCAGTTCTATTTACAATAGCCAGGAGATGGAAACAACCTAAGTGCCCATAATTGGATGAATGGATAAAGAAGATGTGGCACATATATACAACAGAATATTACTCAGCCATAAAAAGAAACAAAATTTAGCTATTTGTAATGAAGTGGATAGACCTAGAGTCTGTTATACAGAGTGAAGTAAGTCAGAACGAGAAAGACAAATACCGTATGCTAACATATATATATGGAATTTAAGAAACAAAAATGTCATGAATAACCTAGGGCTAAGTCAGGAATAAAGACACAGACCTACTAGAGAATGGACTTGTGGATATGGGGAGGGGGAAGGGTAAGCTTCGACAAAGTGAGATAGTGGCATGGACATATATACACTACCAAACGTAAAATAGATAGCTAGTGGGAAGCAGCCGCATAGCACAGGGAGATCAGCTTGTTGCTTTGTGACCACCTAGAGAGGTGGGATAGGGAAGGTGGGAGGGAGGGAGAGAGAAGAGGGAAGATATATGGGAACGTATGTATATATATAACTGATTCACTTTGTTATAAAGCAGAAACTAATGCACCATTTTAAAGCAATTATACTCCAAGAATGATGAAAAAAATTCACACAAAGTTGCTCTAAGAAAAAAGATCTGAATACATTGCTACAGACTGTAAAAGTATGCCAGAAACTCATGTTGATAGAACAAATCAAATTGTAACCTCCTATTTCCAAAGGAGGAAAACAACATTAATAACTTGATATAGGGACTTCCCTGGTGGCCCAGTGGTTAAGAATCCACCTTCCAATGCAGGCGAAGTGGGTTCGCTCCCTGGTTGGGGAACTAAGATCCCACATGCTGCAGGGCAATTAAGCCTGCGTGATATAAATGCAGAGGCCATGTGCTCTGGAGTCCATGTCACTAGAAAGCTCATGTGTCCCAACTACTTAGCCTGCGCACTCTGGAGCCCGCATGCCACAGCTAGAGAGAAGCCTGTGCACCACAATGAAGAGCCCGCACACCATAAAGATCCTGCCTATGGCAACTAAGACCCAATGCAGCCAAAAATGAATAGATAAATAAATAAATTTTAAAAAGAACATGATACAAAATGTTGAAAACAATAAAGCAATGTAAATTAGGATTATATAATCAGAGAAATTAAGTTACAGAATTCAGTGAAGTATTGGATTAAAAAGAAAAAAGTATTTCAGAATAAGAGATTGAACTAGAAGGAACACAATATTGAGTAAAGAATGTAGATTGTACTTTAAAAGAAATAGAAGGCAAAAATGAGGAAAATCTTGCAAATAAAAAAGTTGTGGAAAGAGATAAATAGAAGGCAATAGAAGGTTATAAATTGTAATTATAGGCAAAGAAGAACAAATATACAGGTAATAATAATTCTTTAAGAAGATATTCCCAAAGAAAAGAATAAATTCTAAATACTGTAATTGAAGAACTCTTTCCCAAAATGAAAAGAAATTTCAAGCTAGATCTTAAAATAACATCACATAAATGAAAACATAAACCCAGATTGATCAAGGCCAAGAGGCATTGTATTCTTTTAGAATTATTGGACTATTAAGATAATTAAATTTTCTGTTGGAATCTAGATAAGTGAATCTTAACCAGTGTTAATTTTGCCTCCAGTGGACATTTGGCAATGCCTATAGACTGAGATGCTACTGGCATCTACAGGTAGAGGCCAGGAATGCTGCTAAGCATTCTACAATTTACTGTAGTATATCCCATATATATATATATATATATATATATATATATATCTTTCCTCCACCAAACTGTAGGAAACTCTACAGGTCAAATAGTCCAAGATCTTCAAAAGATAAATTGTAAGGAAAAGAATGGGATGGGGTGGAAACATGTAGACTGAAAGAGACTTAAAAGGTATAGTATTTTTAAATGGACAAGACTGAACTAGAGTTTAAATTGCATATTCACAAATGTTAGCCAGTATGCATCAAGTGCTCCATTCATTGAGAACAAATTACTGTCAAATCTCACTAATCATAAATCTTCATTCAGTTAATATTGTGTTTCTCCAAATCCATATAGGAAATAATTTCCTCTTAAAAAATTTAAAGGTCTTAATGCAGGAGATGAAACAGGGACTTCCCTGGTGGCCCAGTGGTCCCAGTGGTTAAGAATCTGCTTGCCAATGCTAGAGGTCATGGGTTCGAGCCCTGGTCTGGGAAGATGCCACCTGCAGCAGAACAACTAAGCCTGTAAGACACGACTACTGAGCCAACGTGCCACAAGTACTGAAGCCCACGTGCCTACAGCCCGTGCTTCATAACAAGAGAAACCACCACAATGAGAAGTTCGTCCACCACAAGGAAGAGTAGCCCTCACTCGCCACAACTAGATAAAGCCTGCACGCAGCAACAAAGATCCAATGCAGCCATAAATAAATACATTTATTTTTTAGAAAGAAGAGATGAAAGAGCTTTAAAAATTATTCTTTTCAATAAAAAGGTCATACCTTTTCTTCAACTTCTGGGTCTAACAACTAATTATCCTGTGTAAATGAGTTTTATACTTAAGGGATAGTGTTGTGTAACACAGGACTAGTAAGAGTTGTAATGCTGCTGAACTATCAAAATAGGAAAAGTCATAATAATAAAAATTAAAATCATGTATTTATTGTGGTGGTGGTAAAACAAAGCTACCAATGTAACAAAGTCACATAGAGCTACACACATACTTACACACACATGCACAAGTGTATGTATAAAAAGCAAAATCAATGTACCAAAGTCAACTTCTTGGTTTTTTTTTTTTTTTTTTTTTTTTGCAGTACACGGGCCTCTCACTGCTGTGCCCTCTCCCGTTGCAGAGCACAGGCTCCGGATGCACAGGCTCAGCGGCCATGGCTCACGGGCCCAGCCGCTCCGCAGCATGTGGGATCCTCCTGGACCGGGGCACGAACCCGTGTCCCCTGCATCAGCAGGCGGACTCTCAACCACTGCGCCACCAGGGAAGCCCCAACTTCTTGGTTTTTATATTATACAGTAGTTCTGTGAGATGTTGGTATGAGGTGGTGAGGGGTGCATAAGACTTCCCTATACATTTATTTGCAACCTTCTGTAAATCTATAATTAATTCAAAATAAGGTTTTTTTGAAAAGTCAATTCAACAAGACTTTTAGAATTTCCTGACAGCCAAATTTACTACTACCAAACTCCTCATTCAAATCATAAGAAGGTCTAAAAGTTGGCAGGGGGAATCGTTGTACAGAGTGATGGATATTAGTAAAATAATCAACTGAATGTGTTTTGCTTCAGTGGTCACAAGAGAAAAAATGTATTTAACAGAAAACCAGAGATCATACAATGGAGAAGAAATGAGCACAATGAAACTTTGAAAAACACAACATCAAATGAAGTCAAACAGGATCCAAAGCAGAATTAGAACAAAGAGAGGTTATTTTGTGGCAATTTTTCTCAGTTTCCACAAGACACACAGCAGCTTAATAATAGAATTTGGGCTCTAAAAGCACCAATCATGCCATTTGAACACAGCTGAAATAATAAATTATTGCCTTAATAGCCTTGTCCTGAAGTAAGTGAATTTGTGGCTGCTGACTTGGTATGCAAAATATCTGGCCCAAGTAAGGGGCTGAAGGAACCAAGCTAATTCTGTCCACCGTGCTTCTATAATGTTTAGCATGGCTTCTGGCCAACATGGAGTAACAGGGACCAGTTTTATTCTCCCACCAGAAATGACAAAAATAAAGACCATAAGATATAGACATAAACATAGATATAGATAGATACAAACATCAGCTTTCAATTCACTGGGCATCAGGCAAGGAAGGACTGATTTCTAAGAGATGCTGAAAAAAATGAAGTGAGCCCAATAAATGCCTCAGCTTACTGCACTGAGAGAGTTTAAAGCCCACAGCACAGGGAGCAGGAACTCAGGGAGAGTTCAGCAGATGTGATGAGTTGAAGAGACAAAGTTGAGAGTGTGAAACTCCAAAGTAGCCAGGGTTCACAGAGCAGAGCGCTGGAGAAGAGAGAGGTTCAGAGATAGAGTAATCATATTTAAAGGGTCTTCCTCAAGTATTCAGATTACTAATTACTGTATCCATGTAAGTAAACTATCTGAAGATAAGGAGAGGACCACCTGAAAAGATTAGAGGAAATAATAATCAGAGCTAGTGAAAGAACCTGTTCCAACAATCTAGACTGGAAACTTCATTATTCTTAAGACATGGCATAGAGAATTTAGAAGGGTCTCACCTATGTAGTGGGAAACAACACTAGACTAAACTTGGCTCTGCTGCCACCTAAAAAAATATTTAAAAAGGAATACCCAAAAAGATCAAAAAGTTTCCAAGTATTTAACTGTATCCTTGAACAAAGCTCAAGAATACTTATAAAAATACAAAAATTTGAGCCCCAAGAAGATAAAATTTAGAATGTTTGCATCCAATAAAAAAATATTAGGCATGCAAAGAAAAAATATGACCCATAATGCAGAAAACAATCAGTGTATCAAAACAGGCCCAGAACTGAGACAGATGTCAGAGATAACAGACAAGATATTTAAAATAGTTATTATAACTGTACTCCAAATGTTAAAATATGTAAGTAGAAACATAGAATATACAAAAACAAGTCAAATCTAACATCTGAAAATAAAAACTACAGTACTTGGAATGAAAAATACATTGGATAGGATTAACAGAACATTAGACATTGCAAAAGAAAAAAATTACTTACTTTGAAGGTATAACTATAGAAACTACCCAAAATGAAATACAGAAAGAAAGACTTAAAAATAAACAGAGGGGCTTCCCTGGTGGCACAGTGGTTGGGAGTCCACCTGCCAGTGCAGGGGACATGGGTTCATGCCCGGGTCTGGGAAGATCCCACATGCTGCGGAGTGGCTGTGCCCATGAGCCATGGTCACTGAGCCTGCGCGTCTGGAGCCTGTGCTCTGCAATGAGAGAGGCTGCACAATGAAAAGCCTGCGTACTGCAAAAAAATAAAAATAAAATAATCATAATAATAGAGTATCAGTATCACTCTGGAAAATAGTTTGGCAGTTTCCTATAAAACTAAACATGCACTTACCATACCACACTGCAAATGCACTCCTGGGCATTTATCCTCGAGAAATAAAACATATGTTCACACAAAAAATCTACACACAAATGTTCACAGCAGCTTTATTCATGATAGGTAACCACTGGAAACAACACAAGTGTCCTCCAGTGTGTGAATGAGTAAACACAAACACATTGTATCATGCTGAGTGAAAAAAAAAGCTAATCCCAAAAGGTCATATACTATATAATTTCATTTTATCATATGGTAGGGCATATGGAATGGATATAACTATAAACACTTAGCATGAGGAGCATTCTGAGATGATATATCTTGACTACAGTGGTGGTTCCACACACCTATACATGTGATAAAGTGGAATAAAACTATGCACACATTGTACATTTTTAATTCTCTTGTTTTGATATTGTGCAACAGTTACTTAAGATGGAACCATTGGGACAATTGGATGAAGGGTACACGAGACTTTTTTGTATTACCTTTGTAATTTCCCATGAATCTAAATTTGTTCCAAAATAAAAAGTTTTTAAAAATGAACAAAGAGTCACTGAGTTCTGAAACAACTTCATGTGGCTTAGTATACCTGTAATTCAGGAAAACTTGAAAAGTGGGTAGAAAAATATTTGAAGAAATAATGACTGAAAGTTTCCTAAAGTTGATGGAAACATCAATCACAGATCTAAAAACTGATAATTCCCAAATACAAGGAACACGAAGAAAACAGTACCAATGCATATCATAATCAAATTGCTTAAAATACTAGCAATAAAAATATATGTCCCAAGGCAGCCAGAGGAAAAAAGATACTTTACACACAGAGAAACATATATAAATATGATAGCAGATTTCTTGTGAAACAATACAACCTAGCAGACAGGAAACACATCTGAAAGAATAATAGTACTGAAAAAAAAATAGTAGTGAAAGAAAATACTCCATCAGCCCAAACAGTGAAAACAGCTTTCAAAAATCCATCAGCCCAAACACAGTGAAAACAGCTTTCAATAATGAAGACAACTCAGTTTTTAAAATGAGCAAGGGAATTGAATAGCCGTGTTTCAAAAGAAGGTACGCAATGGCCAATAAGTGCAAGAAAAAAGATGCTCAACACTAAAACAGACATAGGGATCAATGGAACAGAATAGAGAGCCCAGAAATAAACCCACACACCTATGGTAAATGAATCTATGATAAAGGAGCCAAGAATATTCAATGGAGAAAAGACAGTCTCTTCAGCAAGTGGTGTTGGGAAAGCTGGACAGCTACATGTAAGTCAATGAGGTTTGAATACTCCCTAACACCATGCACAAAAATAAATTCAAAATTGCTTAAAGACTTAAACATAAGACATGACACCATAAAACTACAAGAAGAGAACATAGACAAAAAAATTAACTGACATAAATCATAGCAAATGTTTTCTTAGGTCAGCCTTGCAAGGTAAAAGAAATAAAAGCAAAAATAAACAAATGGGACCTAATAAAATGTATAAGCTTTTGCACAGCAAAGGAAACCATAAACAAAATGAAAAGACAACATGCCGAATGGGAGAAAATATTTGCAAATGATGCAACTGACAAGGGCTTAATTTCCAAAATATACATACAGCTCATACAGCTCAATATCAAAGAAACAAACAATCCAGTCAAAAAATGGGCAGAAGATCTAAATAGACATTTTTCCAAAGAAGACATACAGATGGCCAACTGGCACATAAAAAGATGTTCTACATCACTAATTATTAGGGAAGCACAAATCAAAACTACAATGAGGTATCATCTCACATTGGTCAGAACAGCCATCATCAAAAAGTTTACAAATAATAAATGATGGAGAGGGTGTGGAGAAAAGGGAACCCCCTTCATTGTTGGTGAGAATGTAAATTGGTGCAGCCAATATGGAGAACAGTATGGAAGTTCCTTAAAAAACTATAAAGAAAGTTACCATATGATCCAGCAATCCCACTGCTGGGCATATATCCAGAAAAGAGGAAAACTCTAATCCAAAAAGATACATGTACATGCACCACAATGTATATAGCAGCATTATTTACAATAGACAAGACATGGGAGCAACCTAAGTTGTGATATATATGTATGTATGTATGTGTACATATATATATATATATATATATATATATATGAATATTACTCAGTCATAAAGAATGAAATAATGCCATTTGCAGCAACATGAACAGACCTAGAGATTATTATACTAAGTGAAGTATGTAGAAGAAAGACAAATATCATATGATACCACTTATATGTGGAATCTAAAAAATGATACAAATGAACTTATTTACAAAGCAGAAACAGATTCACAGACATAAGAAACAAACTTATAGTTACAAAAGGGGAAAAGTGGGGAGAGATAAACTAGGAGTTTGTGATGAATAGATACACACTACTGTATGTAAAATAAACAATAAAGACCTACTCTATAGCACAGGGAACAATATTCAGTATCTTGTAATAACAACCTATAATGGAAAAGAATCTGAAAACAGTGTATATATATATATATATATATATATATATATATATATATATATACACACACTATATATATATACACTATATATATATATATACACACACACACACATATATATATCTGAATTACTTTGCTCTACATCAGAAACTAGCACTGTGAATCAACTATACTTCAATTTAATTAATTTTTAGTGAATTAAAAGATGCTCCACATCATTAGTTATTAGGGAAATGCAAATCAGAACCACTAGCGGATATGATACTTCTTCACACCCCTTAGGATGGCTATACTTTTTAAAAACAGTAACAAGTGTTGGTGAAGATGTGGAGAAATTGGAACTTCCACATGCTGGTGAGAATGTAGGTACAGCTGCTTTGGAATATGGTTTTGCAATTTCTCATAATGTTAAACATAGAGATGCCATATGATCCAGTAATTCCACTCCTAAGTATATACCAAAGAGAAATGAAAACATATATCTACACAAACACTTATACATGGATGTTCATAGTGGAATTATTCATAATAACAAAAAATTGTTAAAACCCAAATGACCATCAACTAATGACTGGGTCAACAAAATGTAGTAGGTTCATACAATGGAATATCTTACAGCCATAAAATAATGAATTGCTGATACATGATAAACATGGATGAACCTTAATATTATTTTGTTATATGAAAGAAGCCAGATATAGAAAGCACGTATGATTTCATTTATATGAAATGTACAGAATAAGCAACTCTATAAAGAAAATAAGTTAGTGGTTGCCAAGCCTGGGGTAATTGGGGGGAAATGGAAAACCATGGCTTATAGGTATGAATTTCCCTTCATGGATAATAAAAATGTTCTAATATTAATTCAGTTTTATATTTTAAATTGGCAAATCCATAAAGGCATATGAATTATATATTAATAGATCTGTTAAAAACAACCACAAAAAAGAGATTTGTAGGCATACAAAAAGTAAAATAATTCATTACCAGCAGACCTACATTACATGACATGTTAAAGGATGTTCTTCAAGAAGAAAAAAGTTACACTACAGGGAAATCTGAAGCTACACAAAGAAATGAAGAGCACCAGAAATAATAAATACATGGGTGCCAGTTTTATAAATTATTTAAATATTGTTAAAATATAATTGACTCTGTAAACAAAAATATAAACAATGAATTATGGGCTTTAGAACAGATGTAAATATATATGTAATATGTGAATATATGTACATATGTAAATGTGCAAATATGTAAATATACCATGTGTAATGACAACCAAACACAAAAGCCAAGAAGGGAAAAAAGACGTATACAGTTGTAAGATTCTTATATGTTAAGTGGTATAATATCACCTGAAAATAGGTTGTGATAAAGATGCATATTATAACCCCAGCAAATAATAAAATAATAAAACAATAAGTTATAGCTAGTAAGACAACAAGCATACAATGGTTAGCTCAGTGAGTCAGAATAGAGCTTATAAGGCCAAAACCTTAGGTCCATCTATGATTGGATGAGTTAACATTGTTCTGTTCCTGAGGCACAACTAAATTGTTAATATGGACATTTCCTTCTCTCAGATGCATGTGTTCTGGCTGTCAGAGATATTGTGGGCACTGTGGGGTGGTGAGTCAGTGGAGACAAATTCAATACCTCTGCAGTATTCTTCTCTGCTATTCTAATGACAACTCAACAAAAAATGAGAGGAGGAGGAACCAAGATGGTGGAGTAGAAGGACGTGCTCTCACTCCCTCTTGCGAAAACACCAGAATCACAACTAGCTACTGGGCAATCATTGACAGGAAGACACTGGAACTCACCAAAAAAGATACCCCACATCCAAAGACAAAGGAGAAGCAACAATGAGATGGTAGGAGGGGTGCAATCACAGTAAAACCAAACCCCATAACTGGTGTGTGGGTGACTCACAGACTGCAGAACACTTACACCACAGAAGTCCACCCACTGGAGTGAAGGTTCTGAGCCCCACGTTAGGCTTCCCAACCTGGGGGTCCAGCAACGGGAGGAGGAATTCCTAGAGAATCAGACTTTGAAGCCAAGTGGGAATTGATTGCAGGACTTCGGCAGGACTGCGGGAAACAGAGACTCCACTCTTGGAGGGCACACACAAAGTAGTGTGCGTTCGGGACCCAGGGGAAGGAGCAGTGACCCATAGGAAACTGAACCAGACCTACCTGCTAGTGGTGGAGGGTCACCTCTCCTGCAGAGGTGGGGGGTGTGTCTCACTGTGGGGACAAGGACACTGAGAGCAGAAGTTCTGGGAAGTACTCCTTGGCGTGAGCCCTCCCAGAGTCTGTCATTAGCCCGACCAAAGGACCCAGGTAGGCTCCAGTGTTGGGTTGCCTCCAGTTAAACAACCACAGGGAGGGAACCCAGTCCCACCCATCAACAGTCAAGTGGATTAAAGTTTCACTGAGCTCTGCCCACCAGAGTGCTGCGGACCAGCTGAAGAAAGAGGATTTCACCACCCAGGGTCAGAAGGGAAGGGGTAAGGAACTGAAGTAGCACCGACGAATGGAGTCAGAAGGACCAAGACAACTGATGGTTGCAAGGCAAATTTTATTATGCTACAGTTGCAGATTATATAGACTAGAAAAAGAAGGTTGCCAGATGGTGGTTTACATTATCAGCAGAGTGTCTCAGCTCAAGGTTAACTTCCCTGGGAGAAAACTCATAAACCCAGAATCATCCAAAATAACCTGCACGTGCAGGGGGGAGACAGCTTTGCTTATCTCAGTTTACATTTTTTCTGATCTCTGGGCCCTGGTAATTTATCTCCCATGGAATGGAACAAGGAGGGGAACAAGAAGGCACAGTCCCTTCGAGCAGCAGTGGCATGCCTGGCATGTCTGCAGCCTGCTCTCAAGGCTGACCGTTTCCCACAGGTTCCACTTTATTATTTTTTAAATTTTTGTTGCAAAATAATTCCATGAAGCTTAGTGCCGAGAGTAGTATATTGTTGCATGAGGATACAAAACAGACATGAGAAGATTATTATCAATAATAGACAAATTATGGCCTGGGTAATAAATCCTGACAACCTTCCAGTAATCCAAGACTGAGGGTTTAACCACTTTAAATAATCCAGTAAAGTTTGATTTACATCTTCTGGTGAAATATCATCAAGATGTGCATTTTGCATATCCTGAATTTCAGCATTTAACTTCTTAAGATCAAGACTAATATTATCTGACCAAACACTGAGCAGATGCATTTTTACTTTTTCCCATTCCCAAATAGAGTCATTATACTTATAAGGAGTAACACAAATCCATATATACTTTGCATGACAAGCTAAATGCATCCTCAATTTTAATGCTGCCATCTGATCTCCAATCCCCAAAATTGCGTTTTTAAATTCATCTAACTTGCTATTAATCTGTAAATCTATGTGACTTTGTAAAGATAAAGCAAGACTGGTATTTTGAGATAATTGATTAACAAAGTGAGCATTATTAATACTCTGTGAAAGAGCAAGACTGGCAGTAGCCACAGTAGCAGAGAGAGCAGCCAAGGCAAGTAAACTTACTATTAGCCACCCAATAAAGCGTCTCCTTCTCTGCAAGGCTTTAGAGAGTTCCACCCATGCCTGTACTCCAGTATTTTCATACCAAGGTTCTTTCTGATGTACAGGCACCATAACATACATGGGTTGCTTTAGTATAAGCACAGATTGCGTTCCTGCAGAAGGGAACATACAACTGTTAAAAATACAATTAACACAGCTAATATTATAGCCTCCTTTGGAAGAATTACCAGTGTTAATAGAACCAATCAAAAGTGTATATGGAGGAGCAACACAAGTTATAACAGGTGTATTGGAATAAGTTAGAGCTGGTTTCCATATATCCCAGTTCTTTAGAAATGTGATAAACCTATCTATGACAGGAATAGAAGAGATAAGAATTGACCCCTTGGTATAATCTATAGTACACCATATTTGGTTATTATTCCAAGATGCATTGCAATGTTCAAAATTGGATTTAGGAAAGTTAATGGTCATAAAAGGAGGAAATTGATTTTTTGATTTTCTGTTAAGAATAGTAACCTTATGTCCAGCTATAAGTATCACTTGTCCTCCAAGTAAACGCTTCATACAGAAATAATTTCCTGAATCTTCACCTGTAACCTTGGCTATAGTAACAGCAGAATCCCTAAGTGGTGAGGCATATGAGATTTGACCTCTAATATTAATAGGTTGCCCATTTTTATACTAAATGATGGTATCCTTAAGATCCTCTCGTCGGCTGGTAGCCGGGCATGTAAGAGTAATATTGGTTCCTGTAAAATGAAGGATGCCTGGAGAGCCTGACAAACTAATTGATTGATCCGTTCCCTCATAAACATCTGTATGCTCATAACTAATAGCCTTTACACAACCAGTTTCCAGATTCAATGGGCTAAGACCGACAGGATAGGTATTAAACCAGTTAGTATAATTTACAGACATATTGATTTGTTTTATATTCCCAATAAGAGGCTCATAAACAGTATCATTATAAAATATAGGAAACTCTGCTTCAAACCAAGATATGGGTTATCATAGTGGAGGATCAGGTACATAGGCCCAGTAAGTTGCTGCATTAACAGAGGGAACACATGAAATTGTTGCCAACATAGCCAAAACTAAAGTTACAGGTGTAACAGGATTATTCTGTTGTTTCACTAACTCTTGAGCTTGTGAAATCAATTGTTTAGTTTGTCCCCAAGTTGGAACATTACTCCTTTGAGTCATCCTGGCAAGTGATTTCTTCTTTTTCTGAATCAACATTGTCAAATTTTTGGGAGAGATGCAGAGCTTCTTCATCTTCTGAACTAGTTGTGAGCTGTGACGAGCCATCTATTTGCTTGACTAAGCGCTCAGGAAGCCAGGGAGGTTCAGGCACTGATCTGGGAAAGATACACATGTGACCACGTCCCCAAATCAACACAGGATCAGGAAGATGCCAAGTGCTGGTTAACGGATATTTCCAGAGGACCTTCGTAGATTGAGAGGCCAATCGTGGCTCAGCCACAAACCTCTCCCCTGCAGAGTGGCCAAATTTGTCAACAGTGAGAAAATTTAAATAAAAAAGCATGATTTATAAAGTTATGTGGTGCTGTTCTATATAATTTCCCCCCCTTTTTTTTAATAGTTAGCTTTAAAGATCTATTTGCACATTTTATAATACCTTGTCCTTGAGGGTTATATGGAATGCCTGTAATATGTGTAAATTGTAATGATTTACAAAATGTTACAAAAGCAGCACTAGTGTAAGTGGGTCCATTATCTCTATTTATAATTTTAGGAATATTTATAAATGCAAAACAATGTAATAAATGAGTAATAACATGTTTAGTAACCTCTCTGGTCTGTGCTGTAGCACAGAGGAAACCAGAATCAGTATCAATAGTGACATGGATTCCTGGAGGGGAAGATGGCAGAAGAGTAAGACGCAGAGATCACCTTCCTCCACACAGATACACCAGAAATACATCTACACATGGAACAACTCCTACAGAACACCTACTGAAGGCTGGCAGAAGACCTCAGACCTCCCAAAAGGCAAGAAAGTCCCCACGTACCTGGATAGGGCAAAAGAAAAATGAATAAACAGAGACAAAAGGATAGGGACAGGACCTGCACCGGTGGGAGGGAGCTGTGAAGGAGGAAACGTTTCCAACACTAGGAAACCCCTTCGTGGGCAGAGACTGCAGGTGGCAGAGAGGGGAAGCTTCGGAGCCATGGAGGAGAGCGCAGCCACAGAGTTGTGGAGGGCAAGGCAGAGAGATTCCCACACAGAGGATCCGTGCCGACCAGCACGCACCAGCCCGAGAGGCTTGTCTGCTCACCCGACGGGGAGGGCGGGGCTGCAAGCTGAGGTTCAGGCTTCGGTCAGAGCACAGGGAGAGGACTGGTGTTGGTGGCGTGAACACAGCATGCAGGGGGTTAGTGCACCACGGCTAGCCAGGGGGTAGTCCGGGGAAAAGTCTGGACCTGCCGAAGAGGCAAGAGACTTTGTCTTCCCTCTTTGTTTCCTGGTGCGCTAGGAGAGGGGATTAAGAGCACTGCTTAAAGGAGCTCCAGAGACGGACGCGAGCCGCTGTTAACAATGCGGACCCCAGAGCCGGGCATGAGACGCTAAGGCTGCTGCTGCCACCACCAGGAAGCCTGTGTCCGAGCACAGGTCACTATCCACACCCCCTTCCGGGGAGTCAGTGCAGCTGGCCACTGCCAGGGTCATGGAATCCAGGGACAACTTCCCTGGGAGAATGCACAGCGCACCTCAGGCTGGTGCAACGTCATGCCGGCCTCTGCAGCCACAGGCTTGCCCCGTGCTCCATACCACTCCCTACCCCAGACCTGAGTGAGCCAGAGTCCCCAAAGCAGCTGTTACTTTAACCCCATCCTGTCTGAGCAAAGAACAGACGCCCTCTGGCGACCTACACGCAGATGTGGGACCAAATCCAAAGCTGAGCCCCCTGGAACTGTGAGAACAAAGAAGAGAAAGGGAAATCCCTCCCAGCAGCCTCAGAAGCAGCGGATGAAAACTCCACAATCAACTTGATGTACCCTGCATCTGTGGAATACATGAATAGAAAACGAATCATCCGAAATTGAGGAGGTGGACTTTGAGAGCAAGATTTATGATTTTTCCCCCCTTTCCTCTTTTTGTGAATGTGTATGTGCATGCTTCTGTGTGAGATTTTGTCTGTAAACCTTTGCTTCCACCATTGGTCCTAGGGTTCTTTCCGTCCATTTTTTTAAATAACTTTTTTCTTAATAATTATTTTTTATTTTATTTCATCTTACTTTATTGTATTTTATCTTTTCTTTCTTTCTTTCTTTCTTTCTTCTTTTTCTCCCTTTTATTCTGAGCTGTATGGATGAGAGGCTCTTGGTGCTGCAGCCAGGAGTCAGTGCTGTGCCTCTGAGGTGGGAGACCAACTTCAGGACACAGGTCAACAAGAGACCTCCCAGCTCCACATAATATCAAACAACTAAACTCTTCCAGAGATCTCAACAGCAGCACCTAGCTTCATTCAATGACCAGCAAGCTACAATGCTGGACACCTTTTGCCAAACAACTAGCAAAACAGAAACACAACACCACCCATTAGCATAGAGGCTGCCTTAATCAAAATAAGTCCACAGACACCCCAAAACACACCACAAGACATGGACCAGCCCATGAGAAAGATAAGATCCAGCCTCATCCACCAGAACACAGGCACTAGTCCCCTCCACCAGGAAGCCTACACAACCCACTGAAGCAACCTTACCCAGTGGGGACAGACACCAAAAACAATGGAACTATGAACCTGCAGCCTGCAAAAAGGAGACCCCAAACACAGTAAGATAAGCAAAATGAAAAGACAGGAAAACACACAGAGGATGAAAGAGCAAGATAAAAATGCACCAGACCTAACAAATGAAGAGGAAATAGGCAGTCTACCTGCAAAAGAACTCAGAATAATGATAGTAAAGATGATCCAAAATCTTAGAAATAGAATACACAAAATGCAATAAACATTTAACAAGAGCCTAGAAGAACTAACGATGAAACAAGCAATGATGAACAATGCAATAAATGAAATAAAAAATACTCAACATGGGATCAATAGCAGAATAACTGAGGCAGAAGAACAGATAAGTGACCTGGAAGATAAAAAAAGTGGAAATAACTACTGCAGAGGAGAATAAAGAAAAAAGAATGAAAAGAACTGAGGACAGTCTCAGAGAGCTCTAGGACAACATTAAATGCAGCAACAATCTAATTATAGGGGTTCCAGAAGAAGAAGAGAAAAAGAAAGGGACTGAGAAAATATTTGAAGAGATCATAGTTGAAAAGTTCCCTAATATGGGAAAGGAAATAGTTAATCAAATCCAGGAAGCACAGAGAGTCCCATACAGGATAAATCCAAGGAGAAACACACCAAGACACATATTAATCAAACTGTCAAAAATTAAATACAAAGAAAACATATTAAAAGCAGCATGGGAAAAACAACAAATAACACACAAGGGAATCCCCATAAGCTTAACAGCTGATTTTTCAGCAGAAAATCTGCAAGGCAGAAGGGACTGTCAGGACTTATTTAGTGATGAAGGAGAAAAACGTGCAACCAAGATTACACTACCCAGCAAGGATCTCATTCAGATTTGATGCAGAAATTAAAAACTTTACAGACAAGCAAAAGCTGAGAGAGTCAGCACCACCAAACCAGCTTTACAACAACTGCTAAAGGAACTTCTTTAGGCAAGAAACAACAGAGAAGGAAAAGACCTACAATAACACACCCAAAACAATTAAGAAAATGGGAATAGGAATATACATATCGATAATTACCTTAAATGTAAATGAATTAAACGCTCCCACCAAAAGACACAGATTGGCTGAATAGTTACAAAAACAAGACCCATATATATGCTGTCTACAAGAGACCCACTCCAGACCTAGAGACACATACAGACTGAAAGTAAGGGCATGGAAAAAGATATTTCATGCAAATGGAAACCAAAAGAAAGCTCGAGCAGCAACTCTCATATCAGACAAAATAGACGTTAAATTAAAGACTATTAGAAGAGACAAAGAAGGACACTACATAATGATCAAGAGATCGATCCAAGAAGAAGATATAACAATTATAAATATTGATGCACCCAACATAGGAGAACCTCAATATATAAGGCAAATACTAAGAGCCATAAAAGGGGAAATGGACAGTAACACATTGATAGTAGGGGACTTTAACACCCCACTTTCACCCATGGACAGATCATCCAAAATGAAACTAAATGAGGAAACACAAGCTTTGAATGATACATTAAACAAGACGGACTTAACTGATATTTATAGGACATTCCATCCAAAAACAGCAGAATACACATTTTTCTTAAGTGCCCATGGAACATTCTCCAGGATAGATCATATCTTGGGTCACAAATCAAGCCTTGGTAAATTTAAGAAAATTGAAATTTTATCATGTATCTTGTCCGAACCCAATGCTATGAGGCTACACATCAATTACAGGAAAAGATCTGTAAAAAATAAAAACACATGGAGTCTAAGCAATACACTACTTAATAACGAAGTGATCACTGAAAAAATCAAAGAGGAAATCAAAATTACCTAGAAACTAATGACCATGGAGACACGATGACACAAAACCTATGGGATGCAGCAAAAGCAGTTCTAAGATGGAAGTTTATATGCATACAATCCTACCTTAAGAAATAGGAAACATCTCAAATAAACAACCTAAACTTGCACCTAAAGCAATTAGAGAAAGAAGAATACAAACACCCCAAAGTTAGCAGCACGAAAGAAATCATACAAATCAGATCAGAAATAAATGCAAAAGAAATGAAGGAAACGATAGCAAAGATCAATAAAACTAAAAGCTGGTTCTTTAAGAAGATAAACAAAATCAATAAACCATTAGCCAGACTCATCAAGAAATAAAGGTTGAAGAGTCACATCAATAGGATTAGAAATGAAAAAAGAGAAGTAATAACTGACACTGCAGAAATACAAAAGTCCATGAGAGATTACTGCAAGCAACTCTATGTCAATAAAATGGAAAACCTGGAAGAAATGGACAAATTCTTAAAAACGCACAACCTGCCAAGACTGAATCAGGAAGAAATAGAAAATATGAACAGACCAAACACAAGCACTGAAATTGAAACTGTGACTAAAAATCTTCCAACAAACAAAAGCCCAGGACCAGATGGCTTCACAGGGGAATTCTATCAAACATTTAGAGAATAGCTAGCACCTATCCTTCTCAAACTCTTCCAAAATATAGCAGAGGGAGGAAAACTCCTAATCTCATTCTACAAGGCCACCATCACCTTAATACCAAAACCAGACAAGGATGTCACAAAGAAAGAAAACTACACGCCAATATCACTGATGTACTTAGATGTAAAAATCCTCAACAAAATACTAGCAAAGAGAATCCAACAGCACATTAAAAGGATCATACACCATGATCAATTGGAGTTTATTCCAGGAATGCAAGTATTCTTCGATATACGCAAATCAATCAACATGATACAACATATTAAAAATTTGAAGGAGAGAAACCATATGATCATCGCAATAGGTGCAGAGAAAGCTTTTCACAAAATTTAACACTGATTTATGATAAAAATAACCTGCAGAAAGTAGGCATAGAGGGAACTTTCCTCAACATAATAAAGGCCATATATGACAAACCCACAGCCAACATCATCCTCAATGGTGAAAAACTGAAAGCATTTCCACTAAGATCAGGAACAAGACAAGGTTGCCCACTCTCACCACTCTTATTCAACATAGTTTTGGAAATTTTAACGACAGCAATCAGAGAAGAAAAGGAAATAAAAGGAATCCACATTGGAAAAGAAGAAGTAAAGCTGTCACTGATTGCAGATGACATGATACTATACGTACAGAATCCTACAGATGCTACCAGAAATCTACTAGAGCTAATCAATGAATTCGGTAAAGTAGCAGGATACAAAATTAATGCCCAGAAATCTCTGGCATTTCTATACACTAATGATGAAAAATATGAAAATGAAATCAAGAAAACTCTTCCATTTACCATTGGATCAAAAAGAATAAAATATCTAGGAATAAACCTACCTAAGTAGACAAAAGACCTGTATACAGAAAATTATAAGACACTGATGAAAGAAATTAAATACGATACAAATAGATGGAGAGATATACCATGTTCTTGGATTGGAAGAATCAACATTGTGAAAATGACTCTACTACCCAAAGCAATCTACAGATTCAATACAATCCCTATCAAACTACCACTGGCATTTTTCACAGAACTAGAACAAAAAATTTCACAATTTGTATGGAAACACAAAAGACCCCGAATAGCCAAAGCAGTCTTGAGAACGAAAAACAGAGCTGGAGGAATCAGGCTCCCTCACTTCAGACTATACTACAAAGCTACAGTAATCAAGACAGTATGGTACTGGCACAAAAACAGAAAGATAGATCAATGGAACAGAATAGAAAGCCCACAGTTAAACCCACACATATATGGTCACCTTATCTTTGACAAAGGAGGCAGTAATGTACAGTGGAGAAAGGACAGCCTCTTCAATAATTGTTGCTGGCATAACTGGACAGGTACATGTAAAAGTATGAGACTAGATCACTCCCTAACACCATACACAAAAATAAGCTCAAAATGGATTAAAGACCTAAGCTTAAGGCCAGAAACTATCAAACTCTTAGAGGAAAACATAGGCAGAACACTCTATGACATAAATCACAGCAAGATCCCTTTTGACCCACCTCCTAGAGAAATGGAAATAAAAACAAAAATATACTAATGGGACCTAATGAAACTTCAAAGCTTTTGCACAGCAAAGGAAACCATAAACAAGACCAAAAGACAACCCTCAGAATGGGAGAAAATATTTGCAAATGAAGCAACTGACAAACGATTAATCTCCAAAATTTATAAGCAGCTCATGCAGCTCAATAACAAAAAAACAAACAACCTAATCAAAAAATAGGCAGAAGACCTAAATAGACATTTCTCCAAAGAAGATATACAGACTGCCAACAAACACATGAAAGAATGCTCAATATCATTAATCATTAGAGAAATGCAAATCAAAACTACAATGGGATATCATTTCTCACCAGTCAGAATGGCCATCATCAAAAAATCTAGAAACAACAAATGCTGGAGAGGGTGTGGAGAAAAGGGAACACTCTTGCACTGCTGGTGGGAATGTGAATTGGTTCAGCCACTATGGAGAACAGTATGGAGGTTCCTTAAAAAACTGCAAATAGAACTACCATATGACCCAGCAATCCCACTACTAGGCATATATCCTGAGAAAACCATAATTCAAAAATAGTCATGTACTAATATGTTCATTTCAGCTCTATTTACAATAGTCCAGAGATGGAAACAACCTAAGTGTCCATCATCGGATGAATGGATAAAGAAGATGTGGCACATATATACAATGGAATATTACTCAGCCATAAAAAGAAACCAAATTGAGCTGTTTGCAGTGAGGTGGGTGGACCTAGAGTCTGTCATACAGAGTGAAGTAAGTCAGAAAGAGAAAGACAAATGCCATATGCTAACACATATATATGGAATTTAAGAAAAAATGTCATGAAGAACCTAGGGGTAAGACAGGAATAAAGACACAGACCTACTAGAGAATGGACTTGACTATATGAGAAGGAGGAAGCATAAGCTGTGACAAAGCGAGAGAGTGGCATGGACATATATACACTACCAAACGTAAAATAGATAGCTAGTGGGAAGCAGCCACATAGCCCAGGGAGATCAGCTCGTTGCTTTGTGACCACCTAGAGGTGTGTGATAAGGAGGGTAGGAGGGAGGGAGATGCAAGAGGGAAGAGGTATGGGAATATATGTATAACTGATTCACTTTGTTATAAAGGATAAAGTAACACACCAGTGGAAAGGAATTATACTCCAATAAAGATGTAAAAAAAATGATATAGTGACATGAACACACTGTAATTTACCAAAAGACGGGATATAAGTAACATCCATTTGCCATAAATGACTAGGTAATAATCCACGAGGATTAACATCATAATGTGGAACAGGAAGGTGAGGTAAGCCTTTTGGGCATTGCTTAACAATTTGTTGGACGGCTTCACGAGTAAGGGAAAATTGTTTGCATAATGTAGCCGCCTACTGATGGCGTAAAGCATGCGATTGTTGTGCTGCTTGTGAAGCAGTTTGATCATAGCTTACCATAATATGAGGGTGTGCAGGACATGGACCATGAGTATCAACAGTATGAAGAGAATGAATGCAATTTATTAGCCATTCTTGATAGCATGATGAATGGAAAGGAGTAGTACGGTAAATTGGGATATGTCCTGCTTTGTGGAAGAGATTGAGGGGAAGAATAACTTTAACTTTATTTTTGGGAGGAAAATGCACAGGATAAAAATCATGTTTAGATCGAGTTAAAACATCTGCAGTTGCATTAAGTTTAGTCAATGGACCAGCCAAGTTAGAATAAGCACAGATATGCAGAGCTGCAACAGGACCATCGTGGGAATGAATAAGCTGTTGAAGCAAACGAAAAGAGGATGATAATTCAGGGTCATTAGTATGTCCTATGGTTGCAGTCTCCAGCGGAAAAAATAAGCTAATAAGATATTTACTATCAGAAAACAAATTAAAAGATATAGAAGGCAAATGTTTAAAAGCCATAATGACAGCATACAGTTCAACACGTTGAGCTGAAGTCAAGGAAGTTTGTTTAATTAGTTTTGTTCCATCGTCAGGGATTACAGTAGCCACTCCTGAAGAAGAACCATCTATAAAAACCAAAGATACATGAGGAATAGGCTGTTTCCTAATTATAGAAGGAAATATATAATAGTTAAGTTTGCTGAATTGGATCAATTTATCAGCAGGATAATGGAATTCCAAGGTACCTGAAAATCCTGCAAGAGCAAGATCCCATTCATTACTATGTTGAAAAAGCCAATTTTGTTGACTAACTGAATAAGGAACAATAATTTGAGAAGGTTCTATACCTATAAGTTGTAAGCATCTAGTTCTACCTTGCATTATTATAAGTTCATAATAAGTTAATAATAAGGGTTAATAACTTTAGAGGGTGTAGTTTTCATATGAATCCATTCAATAATTCCAACAGTTTACCATAAGATGGCACTAGGCACATGAGGTGTTGGACAATTAAAGAAATTGGCAGGTGAGTATGTATTCGAGTTAATTGTGCAGATAGCTCTATTAACTACTTGTAAAGCTTGAAATCCTTCTGGAGTCATAGAGCATGAAGAAGAAGGATCTGAATCAACTTTAAGAATATCAAACAAAGGCTGTAATTGAGCAGTAGTAAGTTTTAAGGAAGGCCTTAGCCAATTAATATCTCCAAGTAATTTTTGAAAATTATTTAATGTTTTTAAATTATCACTCAAATTTTCAGTTTTTGAGGCCTAATGGTAGGGTTATCAATATATTTTCCCAAATATAAAAATGGAGATTGTCTTTGAACATTTTCTGAGGCAATGACCAAGCCAAACGATTGTAAGGATTGTTGTAAAAATTGAAAAGCAGTCTCTAAGAAAGAAATATTATCAGTGGCTAAAAGTATATTATCCATATAATGTATGAGATACAATGTTGGAAACCTTTTTCTCACAGGAGTCAAGGCCTGAGCCACATAATTTTGGCATAATGTTGGACTATTTGCCATGCCCTGAGGCAATACTTTCCATTGAAGTCTCCTCATGGGTTCCTTAAAATTTAAAGAAGGCAAACTAAAAGCAAAATATTTTCTGTCTTCAGGAAACAAAGGAATAGTGAAAAAACAATCTTTTAAATCTATAACTAAAAGATGATAATTGTGTGGTATGGCTGTTGGAGAGGGTAGGCCTGGTTGAAGAGCTCCCATTATTAGCAAAGTTTTATTAACAGCTCTTAGATGCTGTAATAACTTATATTTTCCAGATTTTTTCTTGATAATAAAAATAAGAGTGTTCCAAGGACTATTGGAAGACTCTAAGTGTCCTAATTTTAATAGTTCTATAACTAACTGCTCTGCAGCCTTTAACTTCTCCTTAGTGAGGGGCCACTGGTCCACCCATACTGGGTCATCAGTTAGCCAAGTAATTGGATCAGCAGTGAGTGGAGGAGAATCCAAGGCCCCTAAGAAAAACCCAAACCTTGTCTATCATTTTTTTTCACATCAATAGGATAGACAGTTCCTTGTTGATTTGTTCCCAGCCCTTTTGTGGGAAGAAATCCTTGATCCAACATCATATTAGAGACTTGAGAATTTGGACTATAAAGCAATACTCCCATTTCTTTTAATATATCTCAGCCCCAGAGGTTTAAAGATAGCCCAGGAAAAACATAAGGCTGGAAGTATCCTGAATGACCCTCACTATCTTGCCATAATAATAACTGACTACTTTGCATAGGAGAAGAACTTTGTCCTATTCCTTGAAGTTCTGTAATAGTAGGACTAACAGGCCAATATTTAGGCCACTTCATCTGTGGCATAACAGAGACATCAGTTCCAGTGTCTAACAAGTCTGAAAAAACCTTTCCATTAATGGTTAATTTCATTTCTGGACATTCTTTCCCTATCTTCTGAATCCAGTAGGCAGCATTAGATGATCCAAAAGCCTTTGTTCCTCTCTCTTGATGTTGTAAAATTTGTCCATGAGGTACAAAGGGCAAAAGTGCAATTGTGCAATTTTATCACCAGGAGAAATAGTTATTATATTTTTAATAGTTTGTGCCATGATTTTTATTTCTCCTTCGTAGTCAGAATCTATGACTCCTGGCATAATAGTTAAACCCTTCATGGTGACACTACTTCTTCCCAATAATAGTCTCATCAAACCCTTGGGTAAATGTCCATAAATGCCTGTAGAGAGGGCCTGAGGACCCATTTCAGGAGTTAATACATATCGGGCGGAGGTACTGAGGTCCAGTCCTGCGCTTCCTGGTGTTGCTCTGGAGAGCGAGGATATTGAATGTTTTTGTTCTTGGTTAATGTCTGATTGATAATTTGAGGAGGATACACAGACATTGCCCCTATTGTTTGTTGGGGCCGGGGAATGCCCCGGGAGGAGTTTCCCAACAGTTGTGTCCCATCCTTGTGGGCTAGTGAGCGACAGTCTCGTGCCCAATGTTTTCCCTTATTGCATCTAGGGCATAAACCAGGGATTTTCCGACCATCTGGAGGTTTTTGAGTATGGAAGGAAGGACTAGGGTTAGAATTAAAAGATCTACATTCTCTAGCAAAATGACCTGCCTTTCTGCATTTAAAACAAGTCTTTGTTTTCTTTTGATTGCTTTTAAATCCCACTTTAGTTAATGCTGCAGCTATAGCAGCACCCTGTATATAAGCAGGCCCAATGTCTGCACAAAGGCGAATATAGTCCTCCAATATTCCCCATTTTCCCCAAGGTCGAATCGCAGCCTGACATGCATTATTAGCGTTTTCCAAAGCAAGTTGCTTAACTACAATTGTACCAGAGGGTCCATCCACAATGAGCTTCCCCACCACCTGTAAAAATCTATCTACAAAATCAGCATATAGTTCATCAGGTCCCTGTCTAATTTTTGAAAGATCCTCAGTTTTGTGTGTAGAAGGTAATTTCCTCCAGGCTTGTAACGCCAAATGATTTATTTGAGGATAAGCAACAAAGGGATAAGTTAATTGATCTTGTAAAGAAATATATTGTCCTTCCCAAATCAGCATATGATAATCAACTGGAATATTATGGGAAGCATTCTTTTCTGCTTGTTCAGTAGCCCGTTCATAAAAATCAGACTTCCATATCAAATAATCTCCACCATTTAAACAAGCTCGTGCAATAGACTTCCAATCAGCAGGGGGAAGAGCTTCTCCTGCAGTAATGTCAACCATAGCAGTAGTAAAAGGAGCAGTGGGTCCATATTGAGCACAAGCAGATTTTAAATCTTTCAAAACTTTCAAAGGAAGAGACTGATGCTCCCTAATAGCCTGTTGAGGATTATTAGGATCAGGTCTTTCTATGAAAGGACAACAGAAAATAGGATCTTCTCCACGTTTTATTGCTCCTTGTACAGCACGCTGCAAGGGACTGAGCATTTTTACAGATGTAGATTTTTGAGGAAGACAGTGCTTATTAATCTGAAGCTTTTTCACTGACTTATCTATCATAGCCATTAGAAAATAATCCTCAAGATATTTTTCTCTTTCATGTTTAAAAGCCTCATCTGTTAAATTGAAATATTCCTCTTCATCTGATATGTCAAAATTAATAAGTTCCCTAGATTTAGGAAGTGGTGGTGTAGTAGCCATTAAGGCAGTTTTATCTCCTGAAGAAGGTTTTGACTTTTCTGACTTTACATTCAAATCACCACTATCATGAGAAGAATTTAAACAGTCTTTTATCAGATTACACAAACTAAATGTAACAACAGGAGTATGAGTAGGCCCTCAAGACTCATAATAATTTTTTAAATCTTCTCCAACTTTCTGCCAGATTTCTATAACAACAGAGCCGCCATCAGGAAACCAGGGAGATATATCATGGATATGCTGCAAAAATTCAGTCAACTGGGAGGTAGAAACTTTATTACCCCAAGCTTTAAGCATTGAAAGTAAAACCTGAGCAAATAATTCATGCTCCTTTGAGCCCTTTTCTTCCATCTTATTTTACTTCTGACTATTGCCTTATACCTCTATTAGTTTCACTTTTACTCATGGTCACACATACTTTGCATAAGCGTTCTCTCACCTGCACTTTCTTTTAATTACCTTCATGCTTCATGTCCCTGTTTGGGTGCCACTTGCCACGGACCAGCCGGAGAAAGAGGATTTCACCTCCCAGGGTCAGAAGGGAAGGGGTAAGGAACTGAAGTAGCACCGACGAATGGGGTCAGAAGGACCAAGACAACTGATGGTTGCAAGGCATATTTTATTATGCTACAGTTTCAGATTATATAGACTAGAAAAAGGAAGGTTGCCAGATGGTGGTTTACATTATCAGCAGAGTGTCTCAGCTCAAGGTTAACTTCCCTGGGAGAAAACCCATAAACCCAGAATCATCCAAAATAACCTTCACATGCAGGAGGTAGGTAGCTTTGCTTGTCTCATTTTACATTCTTTCTGATCTCTGGGCCCTGGTAATTTATCTCCCATGGAATGGAACAAGGAAGGGAACAAATAGGCACAGTCCCTTCAAGCAGCAGCAGCAGGCCTGGCATGTCCGCAGCCTGCCCTCAAGGCTGACCATTTCCTACACCAGAGAAACAGTCAGCTCTACCCAACACCAGTCCCTCCCATCAAGCCTCTTAGATGACCTCATCCACCAGAGGGCAGACAGCAGCAGCAAGAGGAATTACAATCCTGCAGCCTGTAGAAAAAAAACCACATTCACAGAAAGATAGACAAGATGAAAAGGCAGAGGTCTATGTACCAGATGAAAGAACAATATAAAATCCCAGAAAAACAACTAAATGAAGTGGATATAGGCAACCTTCCAGAAAAAGTATTCAGAATAATGATAGTGAAGATGATCCAGGACCTTGGAAAAAGAATGGAGACAAAGATCAAAAAGATGAAAGAAATGTTTTACAAAGACCTAGAAGAATTAAAGAACAAACAGATAGAGATGAACAATACAAAAACTGAAATGATGAACAATACAAACACTGAAATGAAAACTACACTAGAAGGAATCAATAGCAGAAGAACTGAGGCAGAAGAAGGGATAAGTGACCTGGAAGATAAAAAGGTGGAACTCACTGCTGTGGAACAGAAGAAAGAGAAAAGAATGAAAAGAATGAAGACAGCATAAGAGACCTCTGGGAAAACATTAAACACAACAACATTTACAGTAAAGGGGTCACAGAAGGAGAAGAGAGAGAGAAAGGACCAGGGAAAATATTTGAAGAGATTATAGTTAAAAACTTCCCTAACGTGGGAAAGGAAATAGCCACCCAAGTCCAGGAAGAACAGAGAGTCCCATATAGGAAAAACCCAAGGAGAAACATGCTGAGACACATAGTAATCAAATTGGCAAAAAGTAAGATAAAGAAAAATTATTGAAAGCAGCAACGGAAAAACAACAAATAAAGTACAAGGGAACTCCCATAAAGTTAACAGCTGATTTCTTGGCAGAAACACTACAAGCCACAAGGGAGTGGCATGATATATTTAAAATGATGAAAGGGAAGAACCTACAAGCAAAATTACTCTACCCAGCAAGGATCTCATTCAGGTTTGATGGACAAATCAAAAGCTTTACAGACAAGCAAAAGTGAAGAGAATTCAGCACCACCAAACCAGCTCTACAACAAGTGCTAAAGGAACTTCTCTAAATGGGAAACACAAGAGAAGAAAAGGACCTACAAAAACAAACCCAAAACATTTAAGAAAATGGTCATAGGAACACACATATTGATAATTACCTTACACGTGAATGGATTAAATGCTCCAACCAAAAGATACAGGCTTGATGAATGGATACAAATACAAGACCCATATATATGTTTTCTACAAGAGACCCACTTCAGACCTAGGAACACATACAGACTGAAAGTGAGGGGATGAAAAAAGATATTCCATGCAAATGGAAATCAAAAGAAAGCTGGAGTAGCTATACTCATATCAGATAAAATAGACTTTAAAATAAAGAATATTACAAGAGACAAGGAAGGACACTACATAATGATCAAGGGATCAATCCAAGAAGAAGATATAACAATTATAAATGTATATGCACCCAACATAGGAGCACCTCAATACATAAGGCAACTGCCAACAGCTATAAAAGAGGAAATTGACAGTAACACAGTAATAGTGGGGGACTTTAACACCTCACTTACACCAATGGACAGATTATCCAAAATGAAAATAAATAAAGAAACAGAAGCTTTGAATCACACAATAGACCAGATAGATTTAATTGATATTTATAGGACATTCCATCCAAAACCAGCAGATTACACTTTCTTCTCAAGTGCACACGGAACATTCTCCAGGATAGATCACATCTTGGGTCACAAATCAAGTCTCAGTAAATTTAAGAAAATTGAAATCTTAGCAAGCATCTTTTCTGACCACAATGCTATGAGATTAGAAATGAATTACAGGGAAAAAAATGTGAAAAACACAAACACATGTTACTAAACAACCAAGAGATCACTGAAGAAATCAAAGAGGCAATCAAAAAATACCTAGAGACAAATGACAATGAAAACAATGAAAACACGATGATCCAAAACCTATGGGATGTGTGCAAAAGCAGTTCTAAGAGGGAAGTTTATACATATACAAGCCTACCTGAAGAAACAAGAAAATCTCAAGTAAACAATCTAAACTTACACCTAAAGGAATTACAGAAAGAAGAACAAACAAAACCCAAAGTTAGCAGAAGGAAAGAAATCATAAAGATCAGAGCAGAAATAAATGAAATAGAAAAAAAGAAAACACTAACAAAGATCAATAAAACTAAAACTAAAAGCTGGTTCTTTGAGAAGATAAACAAAATTGATAAACCATTTGCCAGACTCATCAAGAAAAAGAGGGAGAGAACCCAAATCAATAAAATTAGAAATGAAAAAGGAAAAGTTAAAACAGACACCGCAGATATACAAAGCATCCTAATAGAATATTAAAACCAACTCTATGACAATAAAATGGACAACCTGAAAGAAATGGAAAAGTTCTTAGAAATGTATAACCTTCCAAGACAGAACCAGGAAGAAACAGAAAATATGAACAGACCAATCACAAGTAATGAAATTGAAGCTGTTAATAAAAATCTTCCAACAAACAAAAGTCCAGGACCAGATGGCTTCACAGGTGAATTCTATCAAACATTTAGAGAAGAGCTAAAACCCATCCTTCTCAAACTCTTCCAAAAAATTGCAGCAGATGGAACACTCCCAAACCCATTCTCTGAGGCTACCATCACCCTGATACCAATACTAGAAAAAGACACTACAAAAAAAGATAATTACAGACCAATATCACTGATAAATATTGATGCAAAAATCCTCAACAAAATACTAGCAAACAGAATCCAACAACACATTAAAAGAATCATATTCCAAGATCAAGTGGGATTTATCCTAGGGATGCAAGGATTCTTCAATATATGCAAATCAATCAATGTGATACACCATATTAACAAATTGAATAATAAAAACCATATGATTATCTCAATAGATGCAGAAAAAGCTTTTGACAAAATTCAACACCAATTTATGATAAAAACTCTCTAGAAAGTGGGCATAGAGGAAACCTACCTCAACATAATAAAGGCCATATATGAAAAACCCACAGAAAACATCATTTTCAATGGTGAAAAACTGAAAGCATTTCCTCTAAGATCAGGAAAGAGACAAGGATATCCACTCTCACCACTATTATTCAACATAGTTTTGGAAGTCCTAGCCACAGCAATCAGAGAAGTAAAAGAAATAAAAGGAATATAGATTTGAAAAGAAGAAGTAAAACTGTCTCTATTTGCATATGACATGATAGTATACACAGAGAATCCTAAAGATGTCACCAGAAAACTATTAGAGGTAATCAATGAATTTCGTAAAGTTGCCAGATACAAAATTAATGCACAGAAATCTCTTGCATTCCTATACACTAATGATGAAAAATCTGAAACAGGAAT
Organism: Aethalodelphis obliquidens; assembly: GCF_003676395.1. Classification (NCBI taxonomy): domain Eukaryota; kingdom Metazoa; phylum Chordata; class Mammalia; order Artiodactyla; family Delphinidae; genus Aethalodelphis; species Aethalodelphis obliquidens. Next base: position 259,975 of record NW_020838050.1, on the reverse strand, counting down.
TATTGAAACACTCCCATTTACGATTGCAACAAAAAGAATAAAATACCTAGGAATAAACCCATGAAGGGAGACAAAAGACCTGTATGCAGAAAACTATAAGACACTGATGAAATAAATTAGAGATGACACCAACAGATGGAGAGATCTACCATGTTCTTGAATTGGAAGAATCAATATTGTGAAAATGAATATACTACCCTAAGCAATCTACAGATTCAATGCAATCCCTAACAAATTACTAATGGCATTTTTTTTTATGGAACAAGGACAAATCATCTTAAAATTTCTATGGAGACACAAAAGACCCCGAATAGCCAAAGCAGTCTTGAGGGAAAAAAAACGGAGCTGGAGGAATCAGACTCCCTGACTTCAGACTATACTACAAAGCTACAGTAATCAAGACAGTATGGTACTGGCACAAAACAGAAACATAGATCAATGGAACAAGATTGAAAGCCCAGAGATAAACCCACGCACCTATGGTCAACTAATCTATGACAAAGGAGGCAAAGATATACAATAGAGAAAAGACAGTCTCTTCAATAAGTGGTGCTCAGAAAACTGGACACCTACATGTAAAAGAATAAAATAAGAACACTCCCTAACACCATACACAAAAATAAACTCAAAATGGATTTGAGTCCTAAATGTAAGACCAGACACTATCAAACTCTTAGGGGAAAACATAGGAAGAACACTGTTTGTTTGACATAAATCACAGCAAGATCTTTTTTGATCCACCTTCTATAATAATGGAAATAAAAAGAAAAATAAACAACTGAGACCTAATGAAACTTCAAAGCTTTTGCACAACAAAGGATGGTGTGTTAGTTTCTGCTTTATAACAAAGTGAATCAGTTATACATATACATATGTTCCCATATCTCTTCCCTCTTGCGTCTCCCTCCCTCCCACCCTCCATATCACACCCCTCCAGGCAGTCACAAAGCACCGAGCTGATCTCCCTGTGCTATGCGGCTGCTTCTCACTAGATATCTACCTTAAGTTTGGAAGTGTATATATGTCCATGCCTCTCTTTCGCTTTGTCACAGCTCACCCTTCTCCCGCCCCATATCCTCAAGTCCGTTCTCTACTAGGTCTGAGTTTTATTCCTGTCTTACCCCTAGGCTCTTCATGACATTTTTTTCTTAAATTCCATATATATGTGTTAGCATACAGTATTTGTCTTTCTCTTTCTGACTTACTTCACTCTGTATGACAGACTCTAGGTCTATTCACCTCATTACAAATAGCTCAATTTCGTTTCTTTTTATGGCTGAGTAATATTCCATTTGTATATATGTGCCACATCCTCTTTATCCATTCATCTGAAGATGGGCACTTAGGTTGTTTCCATCTCCAGGCTATTGTAAATAGAGCTGAAATGAACATATTGGTACATGACACTATTTGAATTATGGTTTCCTCAGGGTATATGCCCAGTAGTGGGATTGCTGGATCATATGGTAGTTCTACTTGTAGTTTTTTAAGGAACCTCCATACTGTTCTCCATAGTGGCTGTACCAATTCACATTGTCTCTTGTAGACAGCATATATATGGGTCTTGTTTTTGTATCCATTCAGCCAATCTGTGTCTTTTGGTGGGAGCATTTATTCCATTTACATTTAAGGTAATTAAGGATATGTATGTTCCTATTCCCATTTTCTAAATTGTTTTGGTTTTTTTTTATTGTAGATCTTTTCCTTCTCTTGTGTTACTTGCCTAGAGAATTTCTTTTAGCATTTGTTGTAAAGCTGGTTTGGTGGTGATGAGCTCTCTCAACTTTTGCTTGTCTGTGAAGTTTTTAATTTCTGCATCAAATCTGAATGAGATCCTTGCTGGGTAGAGTAAGCTTGGTTGCAGATTTTTCTCCTTCATCACTTTAAATATGTCCTGCCACTCCATTCTGGCTTGTAGGGTTTCTGCTGAGAGATCAGCTGTTAACCTTATGGGGATTCCCTTGTGTGTTATTTGTTGTTTTCCCCTTTCTGCTTTTAATGTGCTTTCTTTTTATTTAATTTTTGACAGTTTGGTTAGTATGTGTCTTGGCATATTTCTCCTTGGCTTTATCCTGTATGGGACTCTCTGTGCTTCCTGGACTTAACTATTTCCTTTCCCATATTAGGGATATTTTCAACTATAATCTCTTCAAATATTTTCTCAGTCCCTTTCTTTTTCTCTTCTTCTTCTGGAACCCCTATAATTCAAATGTTGGTGCGTTTAATGTTGTCCCAGAGGTCTCTGAGACTGTCCTCAGTTCTTTTCATTCTTTTTTTTTTTTATTCTGCTCTGCAGTAGTTATTTCCACTATTTTATCTTCCAGGTCACTTATCCGTTCTTCTATCTCAGTTATTCTGCTATATAATGTCCATTTTTGTCTCTTGTTACCTTTTTTGGCTCAATGCCTACTTTGTCTGTTATGGGTACTGCTATACCCACTTTTCCTGGGCTGTCATTTTCTTGGAGTATCATCTTCCTTCCTGTCACTTTGAGCCTATGTTTGTCTTAAGATCTGAGGTGAATCTCCTCTAGGTAGCATATAGTTGGGTCTTGTGTCTTTTGATAGGTTAATTCAATTCATTTACATTTAGGGTGATTATTTATAAATAAGAACTTAGTATTACCCTTTTTTAAATTTATTTATTTATTTATTTATTTAGGGATGTGTTGGGTCTTCATTGCTGCATGCGGGCTTTCTCTAGTTTCAGTTATCAGGGGTTACTCTTCGTTGAGGTTCACGGTCTTCTCATTGTGGTAGTTTTTCCTATTGTGGAGCACAGGCTCTAGGCACATCAGCTTCAGTAGTTGTGGCATGCAGGCTCAGTAGTTGTGGCACACAGGCTTTGTTGCTCTGTGGCATGTGGGATCTTCCTGGACCAGGGCTCAAACCCATGTCCCCTGCATTGGCAGGCAGATTCTTAACCACTGTACCACCAGGGATGTCCAGTATTGCCATTTTATCTTTTGTTTTCTGATTGGTCTATATGGCCATTGTTTCTTTTTCCTTGTGTTTCTGACATTTTAATTTTGTCATTTCTATGCTTTGATCAGTTTCCTCTTTTTTATGTTTTGTGTCTGTCCTCTAGATTTATGTTTTGTTTTTGGCATGAGGTTTGAATAAAATGTCTTATAGATAAAATTGTCCACCTTCTGCTGATAGGAACTTATCTAATCTTCATTTGCCTATGCAGTTTCCATCCTTTCCCTCTTCCCTTTTTATGCTTTTGTTTTCTCAGATAATTCCTTTTTATGTTGTGACTTTGTTACCAAATGAAGTAGCTTTGGTTATTTTCCACTGATTTTTCCCTTTAAACTTTCTGCTATAATAAAGTGTTTAAAAATCTATTCTCATTTAGAGTTGCAATTGTCTGATTTTGTCTGTTTGTCACCTTACTCAGAGTTTAGTGTACTTTTACCTTTTTGTCTCTGGTAGAAGAGCTCCTTTCAACATTTCTTGTAAAGTACATCTAATGTTGATGAACTCACTCATCTTCTGTTTGCCTGGGAAAGCCTTTATTTCTCCTCCATATATGAAGATTAACTTTGCTGGATAGAATAATTTTAGCTAACAGGTTTTATCTTTTATTATTTTGAGTGTGTCATTCCATCTCTTCTGGCCTGTAGAATTTCTTCTGAGAAATGTGCTGATAACCTAAAGGAGGGTTCACTTGTACGTTGCCAACCTTTCTTTTCCTAGCTGCCTTTAAAATTCTTTATTTGTCATTGACTTTTGTCAGTTTTAATATAATGTCATGGAGAAGCTCTTTTTCCATTGAGGTAATTAGATGTTCTCTTAGCTTCCTGGACTTGTATACCCATTTCATTCCCCAAGTTTGGGAAGTTCTCAGCTATTATTTCTTTAAATAAACTCTGCTCCCTTCCTCGCTTCTCCTTCTAGGATACCCATTTTCTTAATTTTGCCTTTTCTAATAGAGTTTGATAGTTCTCATTGAATTTCTTCATTTTCTTCTTAGATCTCAATTCTCTCTCCTCTTCTACATGTATCATTTCTAGATTTCTTTCTTTGAGCTTGCTAATTCTCTCTTCCATATGATCTGCTTTATTTCCAATTGTTTCTAATCCATTCTTTATCTCATTTATTGAGTTCTTCAGCTCCAGAATTTCTGTTTGGTTCTTTTTTTAGACTTTTAATATATTTGGTAAAGTATTCCTTCAGTTCATTAATTTTATTCCTGAGTTCATTGAACTTTCCTTCTGAGTTTTCCTGTAGCTCATTGAGTTTCTTCATGACAGGTATTTTGAATTCTCTATCAGTTAAATAAAAATATTCCATGACTTTACATTTGGTTGCTGGAGCACTTCCATTTCCTTTTTGTCATACAGTGTTACTGTAGTTCTTCATGGTACTTGGAAGTTGTTCCTCTGTCAGTGCATCTGAAGCAGCAAACACCTTTCTTTTTTAGGTAACGTTTTTTGGTTTTTTTGTTTTTTGTTTTTTACTTGATTCTAATGATTCGATAGGTAAAAGTTAGAAGCTTTCTTTTGTTTTCTAGTAGGTGGTGCTCTAACACAATTTTTTCGTTTCTCATGCCTAAGTTTAGTCTGGTTATATTTGAGAATCCCGCTTTCCACCTTCCACCACCTCTGTCTGATGTGTCATCCAGTGCCCTAGTTGTCACAGTTTGGGTCTCAGGACTTCGTTGCCTTGCTGCTGGTGGTGTCACTGACATCACCACCTGGGGTTATGGGATGGTTGTTTCTTTCACCACTTCTGGGGTCTGCTGAGCCACAGGCTTCCTGGCCAAGAGGGGAAGTGGATTGTGGTTGGGACCCAGGGTCACAGTGCCTCTGCCATATTCAGGGTGGTCAGGCTTGCAGGCACCACCACTGCAATTGGGGGTGGAGAGCCAGAGTCAAGGGTGCCTCCTCAACTGGAGGGATGGGGTCACAGCAGACCCTGCTGCCACTGATACCCAGTTTCCTGGGGCCATGGGTGTCACTACAGCTGGGAGACAGGAGTCGTGTGTGCTGTTTCCCCTGATGTTACCAGATTCTCTGGACCTGTGTGCTCAGCCACCATAGCTGGGTGTAGGGATCACAGGCACCATCTTTGATGCTCCCCCAGTTCTGCCTCCTCTACGTATTCTAGTCCACCCACCTTCAGATGTATAGATGTGTGGAATTATCTGGCATGCTGGTGTATTGGGCAGATGCACTTTTGTTGAGTTATGGATAGCTGTAGATTGAAGGTATGAGACAAAGGGAGTGTCTCACTCTGCCAGGATGCTGACATTACTCCCAGCAATAAAGTGTCTTTTAGTTAAGGTATGTACATTGTTATCTTAGACATAATGCTATTGCACACTTAATAGACTATAGTGTAAATGTAAGTTTTATATGCACTGGGAAATGAAAAATAATTGTATGATTTACTTTATTTCCATATTTGCTGTATTGTGGTTGTCTGGAACTGAACCCACAATTTCTCCAAGGTATGCCTGTATTCATGATAGTTCTTTTACTAACTTTTCACATCTCTACATAGGCTGTTCCCTTGAATATTTTTTTCTGTGTGTGTTTGTGTGTGTGTGTGTGTGTGTGTGTGTGTGTGTGTATTAGCGTCTATTTTCCATTATAGAATTTCCTCAAATGTCTTATAATCTTTGGCAGTCTATTCATTTTAGGAGTGAAGGACTAAAAAGCTATATAAGTTTATAAGTTATAAGTTATAAGTTATAGGTTGTTATCTTTGAACTTACTCTAAAATGATCTGGGTGTGATTTGGGGTGGGGAGCCCTCCCTATATCAGTATCATTAAGGTATTGCCTTCGAGGTTTGTAGACTTCCCCTGGAAGAGTGTTCCAATTGACTGCCTTCAGGTAAATATCTGGTTGACAGCATTGTAGGAGTCCACAGGGAGAAGAAAACTGATGTTTCTACATTTAGCATTTACTTTCACTTTTGGTCCCTTCATCCTTGTTTTCAGTACAGTATCCTTGCCTTTGAATGAGGCTTGTGTCCCTGAGTCCCAACACTCTGTTTCATCCTTTCTAGAAAATACAACTCAAACTTTCGCTGCAGTAGAAAAGGGTCAGTGTAGAGTAGGGTAGAGGATCCTGAGGCTTAAATTTCCAGATATCTTTTACCATATTCCCTCTTATTTTAGTTAGTTTCACCCCTAGTTATAGAAGTAACAGGTGCTATTAGTTTCTGTGCCTTTTTATTATTATATTGCATAAATAGGATTTGTTCTTAGCTCTCTCCACTGATGCTTGGGACTTAACTTCCTCAGTTCTGCTATTCTTCTGGACTATGTACTTTCTAGTTTTGAGATTGTTATTTCTTTTTATGTTCTCTCCATCTATTATTTTAGTGGAATTAGGGAGTGATAAAAATTAAATACATATGTCAGCTCATTATTGTAATCTAGAAACCTGTAACTGAAATCTAATGATACAGTAAAAGCTAAATTATGGTCTTTTCCCAATCAAAAGTGGAGGTAGGCAGGTTGAACAAAAATAAGGTTATATTATTTTAATAAAATATCGATGAGATTGCAAACTTCCTTGTTTCTGCTAAATCTATTTTTGTAGGAAATAGAAAGATGAACTCTTTTTATAATAATATGTATTGTGCTGAGATTCCCCTGGTGACACAGTGGTTAAGATTCTGTGCTCCAGGGACATCAGCTCAGTGTTTTGTGACCACCTAGAGGGGTGGGATAGGGAGGGTGGGAGGGAGGGAGTTGCAAGAGGGAAGAGATATGGGAACATATGTATATGTATAACTGATTCACTTTGTTATAAAGCAGAAACTAACACACCATTGTAAAGCAATTATACTCCAATAAAGATTAAAAAAAAAAAAGACTGTGCTCCCAATACAGGGGGCCCGGGTTTGATCCCTGGTCAGGGAACTAGATCCCACATGCATGCCACAACTAATAGTTCACATGCCACAACTAAGAAGCCTGCAAGCCACAACTAAGAAGCCCACCTGCTGCAACTAAGACCTAGTGCAACCAAATAAATAAATATTAAAAAAATAATAATGTGTGTTGTGCTGTAGCACATACCAGAAAGGTTAACTGATTTTGGCTGAATGGCATCTCTGTCTTCAAAACCTTACATTCAGTAATACAATTTTGTAAAAATTCTATTATTTATCTCACTGAGTACATCCTGTATAGTACTGAAATATGCACACTCTGTATCATTCATCTACAAAATCAGCAGTGTTAGGAAGAGCAAAAGTTCATATACCTGATTGTTTTCCTCTACCAGCTACTTTCCACATGCAGAAATCTTTTAAAAATATACATTCTCAAGAATTCCTGATGGTCCAGTGGTTAGGACTCCATGCTTTCACTGTTGAGGGCATGGGTTCAATCCCTGGTCGGGGAACTAAGATCCTGCAAGTTGTGTGGTGCAGAAAAAAAAATCCATTCTCATCACAAGAAAAATATTGTGTAACTATGTATGTTGATGGATGACTAAATTGTTTTGGTTACTGTTTTGCTATATATATATATATATATAAAATTACATTGTATATTTGAAACTAATATAAAATAATATGTCAATTATGCCTCATTTAAAAATATTCACCCTTTTAAAACTTCCATCCTTAAAAACCTACTTTGTACCCTGCTTCCCTCAATCCATCAGCCTATCAACAAATCCAGTGGCCAATATATTTTTCTTAGACAATTTCATCCATTTTCATGATGTTCTCCTATCACTTAGCTAAAGTATTACATTATTTTCCACTTCTGCTTAAAATGCTATTTTTCCCTCCATCTCTGTGAAACCTTGCCTTCCTGTACTTTTTCTTCAACATCTCTGTCATCTCCTTTTCATTATCCCTAGTGCTCATTTATTTCACTGCTAACGTTGAAAATGTTTAGAGCTGTAGGGGACCCTGTTATTGCCCCTCTTCTTTTCTCATTCAGCTTCTTCCAGCCGCGTAAACTTATTCAACACTGTGGCAGAATAATACAGTTGTCGAGATCATATATAGGCTTTGAGATTTATACCTCTGCTAATAATAAGACATATGAACTAGATTTAACTGCCATTGCTTAAAGCAACAAAAAAATCAAATTATATAAAACAATGGTTCTTAAGACATTAGACATGAGGCCGAGAAGGACAGTAATACTGAGAGACAGGAAACAAAGAAGATAAGATTGACTGTTGTTCCAGCTTAATATCTTATGAGATTCCAGGCCAAACCAGTGGGAGGGGTAAATTGAGGTGGAGCCAGACAGATTCCCTGAACTGAGGATATAGAACTGAGAATCTGTAGAAGCCAAGGTGGCTACAGTTTGAAGAACAGATTAATGGAAAAGAGACAGTTACACAGAGAGAGAATCACTAAGATCTGCAGAGATCCTTCTTTGAGTATTCAGTAGAGTCCTGATCAGCTCATGTATTTGAGAAAACCACTTGAGACTGAGGAAAGAACCATTCAAAAGTAGTAGAAAGAATAACACCCAACACCAACAGGGAGACAGAAACAGTACCAATATATCTCCTAACAAAAAAATCTTAATTAAAAGATATTGAGTAGGGTGCTCAGAAAGGATTCCTCAGTAGTAGGAAATAATCAACTCTGGTAATGGCTTTACTTGCCTAAAAACAAAATAAGATCTGAAAGAATAACACTATCTCTGTGTAACTTAACTGCATGCTAGAATAAAGGTAAAAAATATTGATAGAAATACAAAAATACACAGCACCCAAAATAAAAATTGCCAGTACCTGACATTCAATGAAATATACCAGGAATAAAAATCAGGAAAATAAGGCTCAAAAAGAGGATATAAATCATTCAATTGAAATTAACCAAGAACTGACTCAGATATCAGAATTAGCAAAAAACAAACAAACAAACAAAAAAGACATTAAAAGGAATAGCTCTATTCCTTGTGCTCAAAAAGTCCACAAGAGACAGGAAAGATATTAAAAAGACCTAAATCAAGCTTTTACAAATAAAAACTAAAATGTTTCAGGAAAAAAAAGAAACATACACTGTTGGGAATATCCTGGTCATCCAGTGGTTAGGAATCCATGATCTCACAGCCAAGGCCCTGTGTCAATTCTTAGTCAGGGAACTAAGATCCCACAAGCCACACAGTGTGGTCAAAAAATAATACACTGCAAAAATCACACTATCCAAGGCACTCTACAGATTCGATGAAATCTCTCTCAAAATACCTATAGCATTTTTAAAAAAACTAGAACAAATAATTTTAAAATTTGTAAGTCACCATGAATGACCTCAAATAGTCACAGCAATCTTGAGAAAGAGGAAAAGGTGGAGGTGTCATTCTCCCTAACTTCAGACTAAACTACAGAACTTGAGAAATCAAAACAGTATGATACTGGCACAAAAGCAAACACATAGATCAATGGAACAGAATAGACAGCCCAGAAATAAACCTAGGCACTTATGGTCACTTAATCTAAAACAAAGTAGGCAAGAGTATACAACAGGGAAAAGACAGTCTCTCCAATGAGTAGCACTGGGAAAACTGGACAGCTACATATACAAGAAAGAAATTAGAACATTTTTTTCATATCATATACAAAAATAAACTCAAAATTTATTAAAGACCTAAATGCAAGACTGGAAATACTAAAATTCCTAGAAGAAAACATAGGCAGAACACACTGTGACATAAATATTAGCAATGTTTTTTGTGATCTGTCTCCTAAGGCAAAGAAAACAAAGTAAAAGTAAACAAATGGGATTTAGTTAAACTTAAAAGCTTTTGCACAGCAAAGGAAACCATCAACAAAATTAAAAGACAACCTACTGTATGGGAGAAAATATTTGCAATTATATGACAGATAAAGAACTAATATCCAAAATAAATAAACAGCTCATACAAATCAATATCAAAAAAACAAACAACCCAATTAAAAAATGAATATGAGACCTGAATAGAGATTTTTCCAAAGACATACTGATGGCCAAATGGCACATAAAAAGATGCTCAATATCTTTAATCATCAGAGAAATGCAACTCAAAACCACAATGAAATATCACTTCACACCTCTCAGAATGGCTATTGTCAAAAGACCACAAATAACAAATGTTGGCCAGTATGTGGAGAAAATGGAACCCTTGTACACTGTTGGTGGGAATGTACATTTGTGTAGCAATTATGAAAAACCATATGGCGGTTCCTCAAAAAACTAAAAATAGAACCGTATGATCCAGAAATTCCACTCCTGGACGTATATCTGAAGAAAATGAAAACACTAATTTGAAAAGTTACATATACCCTAATATGCATAGCAGCCTTATTTATAATAGCCAAGATATGGAAGCAGTCTAAGTGTTCATCAACAGACAAATGGAAAAAAAAAATGAAATTTGCAATAACATGGATGGACCTGCAGGGTATTATATTTAGTGGAATAAGTTGAGAAAGACAAATACTGCATGATCCCACCTGTATGTATAATCTAAAAAATAAAACAACAAAGTTTATAGATACAGAGAATATATTGGTGATTGCCAGAGGTAGGGGGGTTGAGGGTGGACAAAATAGTTGAAGGGTGGCAAAAGCTACAAACTTCCACTTATAAAATAAATGTCTTGGGGATAAAAATGTACAATATACTGACTATAGTTAATAATACTAAATTATGTATTTAAAGGCTGCTAAAACAGTAAACCTTAAAAGTTCTTATTACAAGAAAAAAATTCTGTAACTAAATATGGTGACGATGGTAACTACACTTATTGTGGTGATCATTTCACAACATACACAAACATCAAATCTTTGTCATGCACACCTGAAACTAATATAATATTATATGTCAATTGTAGCTCAATAAAAAAAGAAAATATGAAAACCTCTATTATAAAATTACTCCACAAGTCAAAAGAGAGATAAGAGAGAATGTAATGGATTAGATAAAATTCCTCTTGACTGCTCAAGAATCTAATACTTTAACATGAAAAATAACATATTTTACTATTAAAGGCATGACCAGTTTCAGAAAATTAGATCTGAACATGAACTATTTTAATAGCATGAACAAGAAGGTTCAGAGGACACAAGAATAAATAACATGTAAAAAAGATTACAGCAACACCAGATTCACAATACATGGTTGAAAAATAATAAAACAAGGGCCTTTCTACTAAGAAGTTCATAATTGCCTGGAAATACAAAAACTTATCTATAAGATGTAAAGTGTTACATAGAAATATACATAATGAATAATAAGAGCATTATACACAGGGTGTATATCTGAATGAGGTATGGTAACTGTTAGGAAGAATTAGCATTTTGGAGGAACTATAAATTTTCAAAGCACTGTGCTCAGTAGTTATTTAATTCAATCTCCACAAAAACCATATAAATTAATTTTTTTCTCATTGGCAAAATACATTTAATCTAACATTTTTTTTCTTTTTTAACATCTTTATTGGAGTATAATTGCTTTACATTGTTGTGTTAGTTGCCACTGTATAAAAAAGTGAATCAGCTATACATATAGATATATCGCCATATACCCTCCCTCTTTTGTTTCCCTCCCACCCTCCAAATCCCACCTCTCTAGGTGGTCACAAAGCACACAGCTGATCTCCTTGTGCTATGTGGCAGCTACCAACTAGCTATCTATTTTACATTTGGTAGTGCATATATGTCAATGCCACTCTCTCACTTTGTTCCAGGATGCCATTCCCCCTCCACATGTCCTTAAGTCCATTATCTACATCCTTATCCATTCATCTGTCGATTGACAATTAGGTTGCTTCCATGTCCGGGCTATTGTAAATAGTGCTACAATGAATATTATGGCACATGACTCTCTTTGAATTATGGTTTTCTCAGGGGATATGCCCAGTAGTGGAATTGAAGGACCATATGGTACTTCTATTTTTATTTTTTTAAGGAACATCCATACTGTTCTCCATAGTGGCTGTATCAATTTACATTACCACCAACAGTGCAAGAGGGATCCCTCTTCTTCACACCCTCTCCAGGATTTAATGTTTGTAGATTTTTTGATAATGGGCATACTGACTGGTGTGAGGTGATACCTCATTGTAGCTTTGATTTGCATTTCTCTAATGATTAGTGATGTTGAGCATACTTTCATGTGTTGTCAGCAATCTGCGTATCTTCTTTGGAGAAATGTCTATTTAGGGTTTCTGCCAATTTCTGGATTGGGTTTGTTTATTTGATATTGAGCTGCATGAGCTGCATGTGCTGCATGTATATTTTGGAGATTAATCTTTGTCAGTTGCTTTTTTTGCAAATATTTTCTCCCATTATGAGGGTTGTGTTTCCATCTTGTGTATGGTTTCCTTTGCTATGCAAACGGTTTTAAATTTCATTAGGTCCCATTTGTTTACTTTTGTTTTATTTCCATTTCTCTAACAGGCGAGTCAAAAAGGATCTCTCTGTGATTTGTGTCATAGAGTGTTCTGCCTAAGTTTTCCTCTAAGAGATTTATAGTGTCTATCCTTACATTTAGGTCTTTAATCCATTTTGAGCTTGTTTTTGTGTATGGTGTTAGGAAGTGTTCTAATTTCATTCTTTTACATGTAGCTATCAAGTTTCCCAATCACCAATTATTGGAGAGGCTATCTTTTCTCCATTGTATAGTCTTGCCTCCTTTATCAAAGATAAGGTGACCATAGGTGCGTGGCTTTATCTCTGGGCTTTCTATCCTGTTCCATAGATCTATATATGTTTTTGTGCCAGTACCATACTGTCTTGATTACTATAACTTTGTAGAATAGTCTGAAGTCAGGGAGTCTACTTCTTCCAACTTCATTTATCTTTCTGAAGATTTCTTTGGCTATTGGGGATCTTTTGTTTTTCCATAAAAATTGTGAAATTTTGGGCGGGCCAGAACGAGGGGAAGACGGCAGAAGAGTAAGACACGGAGATCACCTTCCTCCCCACAGATACACCAGAAATACATCTACACATGGAACAACTCCTAAAGAACACCTACTGAATGCTGGCAGAAGACCTCAGACCTCCCAAAAGGCAAGAAACTCCCCACGTTCCTGGGTAGGGCAAGAAAAAAAAGAATACACAGAGACAAAAGGATAGAGATGGGACCTGCACCAGAGGGAGGGAGCTGTGAAGGAGGAAAGGTTCCACACAATAGGAAGCCCCTTCACGGGCAGAGAATGCGGGTGGCGGAGGGGGAATGATTCAGAGCCGCGGAGGAGAGCACAGCAACAGGGGTGTGGAAGGCAAAGTGGAGAGATTCCCACACAGAGGATTGGTGCCGACCGTCAATCACCAGCCCGAGAGGCTTGTCTGCTCACCCGCCGGGGCAGGCGGGGCTGGGAGCCGAGGCTCAGGCTTCGGTCGGAGAGTAGGGAGAGGACTGGGGTTGGCAGTATGAACAAAGCCTGCAGGGGGTTAGTGCACCACGGCTAGCAGAGAGGGAGTCCGGGGAAAAGTCTGGACCTGCTGAAGTGGCAAGAGACTTTTTCTTCCCTCTTTGTTTCCTGGTGCGCGAGGAGAGGGGATTAAGAGCGCTGCTTAAAGGAGCTCCAGAGATGGGCACGAGCCATGGCTAACAGCACGGACCACAGAGATGGGCATGAGATGCTAAGGCTGCTCCTGCTGCCACCAAGAAGACTCTAGGCAAGCACAGGTCACTATCCACACACCCCTTCAGGGGAGCCTCTGCAGCCCGCCACTGCCAGGGTCCCAAGATCCATGGACAACTTCCCCGGGAGAACACACGGTGTGCCTCAGGCTGGTGCAACGTCACACTGGCCTCTGCCACCGCAGGCTCGCCCAGCACTCCATGCCCCTCCCTCATCCCGGTCTAAGTGAGCCAGAGCCCCAAAAGCAGCTGCCCCTTTAACCCCATCCTCTCTGAGCGAAGAACAGACAGGCTCCGGTGACCTCCACGCAGAGGTGGGGTAAAATCCAAAGCTGAGCCCCGGGAGCTGCGAGAACAAAGAAGAGAAAGGGAAATCTCTCCCAGAAGGCTCAGAAGCAGCGGATTAAATCTCCACAATCAATTTGATGTACCATGTATCTGTGGAATACATGAATAGACAATGAATCAACCCAAATTGAGGAGGTGGACTTTGAGAGCAAGATTTATGATTTTTTCCCGTTTTCCTCTTTTTGTGAGTGTGTATGTACATGCTTCAGTTTGAGATTTTGTCTGTATAGCTTTGTTTTCACCATTTTTCCTAGGGTTCTATCCGTCCTATTTTTGTTTGTTTGTTTTTAATATTTTTTCTTAATAATTATTTTAACAACTTTATTTTATTTTATCTTACTTTATTTTATTTAACTTTATCTTCTTTCTTCCTTTCTTTCTCTCCTTCCTTCCCTCCTTTAGACAGCGAATAATCCCAAATTGAGGAGGTGGACTTTGAGAGCAAAATTTATGATTTTTCGCCTTTTCCTCTTTTCGTGAGTGTGTATGTGTATGCTTCTGTGCGAGATTTTGTCTGTATAGCTTTGCTTCCACCATTTGTCCTAGGGTTCTATCCGTCCATTTTTAAGTTTTTGTTTTTGTTTTGTTTTAATTTTTTTCTTAATAATTATTCTTTATTTTACTATCTTTATTATATTTTATCTTACTTTCTTTTCTTTCATTTTATCTTCTTTCTTTCTTTTTTTTCTTCCTTCCCTCCTTCATTCTTTCCTCCTCCATCCCTCCCTCTTTTCTTTCTTTCTTTCTTTCTTTCTTTCTTTCTTTCTTTCTTTCTTTTTTTCTACTAATTCTTTCTTTCTAATTTTTCTCCCTTTTGTTCTGAGTCATGTGGATGAAAGGCTGTTGGTACTGCACCCAGGAGACATTGCTGTGCCTCTGAGGAGGGAGAGCCAATGTCAGGACTCTGGTCCACAAGAAACCTCCCAGCTCCACATAATATCAAATGGTGAAAATCTCCCAGATATATCCATCTCAACACCAGCACTCAGCTTCACTCAACGACCAGCAAGCTACAGTGCTGGTCACCATAAGCCAAACAACTAGCAAGACAGGAACACAACACCACCCATTAGCAGAGAGGCTGCCTAAAATCATAATGTCCACAGACACCCCAAAACACACCACCAGACGTGGACCTGCCCAACAGAAAGACAAGATCCAGCCTCATCCACCACAACACAGGCACTAGTCCCCTCCACCAGGAAGCCTACACAACCCCCTGAACCAACTTTAGCCACTGGGGACAGACACCAAAAACAACGGGAATTACGAACCTGCAGACTGCAAAAAGGAGACCCCAAACACAGTAAAATGAGCAAAATGAAAAGAAAGAAAAACACACAGCAGATGAAGGAGCAAGATAAAAATGCACCACACCTAACAAATAAAGAGGAAATAAGCAGTCTACCTGAAAAAGAATTAAGAATAATGAGAGTAAAGATGATCCAAAATCTTCAAAATAGAGTAGACAAAATGCAAGAAAAATTTAATAAGGACTTAGAAGGACTAAAGATGAAGCAACCAATGATGAACAACCCAATAAATGAAATTAAAAATACTCTAGATGGGATCAATAGCAGAATAACTGAGGCAGAAGAACGGATAAATGACATGGAAGATAAAATAGTGGAAATAACTACTGCAGAGCAGAATAAAGAAAAAAGAATGAAAAGAACTGAGGACAGTCTCAGTAATCTCTGGGACAACATTAATTGGACCAACATTCGAATTATAGGGGTTTCAGAAGAAGAAGAAAAAAAGAAAGGGTGGAGAAAATATTTGAAGAGATTATAGTTGAAAAATTCCCTAATATGGAAAAGGAAATAGTTAATCAAGTCCAGGAAGCACAGAGAGTCCCATACAGGATAAATCCAAGGAGAAATATGCCAAGACACATATTACTCAAACTGTCAAAAATTAATTACAAAGAAAACTTATTAAATGCAGCAATGGAAAAACAGCAAATAACACTCAAGGGAATCCCCATAAGGTTAAAGCCTGATCTTTCAGCAGAAACTCTGCAATCCAGAAGGGACTGGCAGGACATATTTAAAGTGATGAAGGAGAAAAACCTGCAACCATGATTACTCTACACAGCAAGTATCTCATTCAGATCTGATGGGGAAATTAAAACCTTTACAGACAAGCAAAAGCTGAGAGAGTTCAGCACCACCAAGCAGCTTTACAACAAATGTTAAAGGAACTTCTCTAGGCAAGAAACACAAGAAAAGGAAAAGACCTACAATAACGAACCCAGAACAATTAAGAAAATGAGAATAGGAACATACATCTCCTTAATTACCTTAAATGTAAATGGACTAACAGCTCCCACCAAAAGACACAGATGAGCTGAATGGATACAAAAACAAGACACAGAATCCAACAGCACATTAAAAGCATCATACACCATGATCAAGTGGAGTTTATTCCAGGAATGCAAGGTTTCTTTAATATATGCAAATCAATCAACGTGATACACCATATTAACAAATTGAAGGAGAAGAACCATATGATCATCCCAATAGATGCAGAGAAAGCTTTTGACAAAATTCAACACCCATTTATGATAAAATCTCTGCAGAAAGTAGGCATAGAGGGAAACTTCCACAATATAATAAAGGCCATAAATGACAAACCCACACCCAATATCATCCTTAATGGTGAAAAACTGAAAGCATTTCCACTAAGTTCAGGAACAAGACACGTTGCCCACTCTCACCACTCTTATTCAACATAGTTTTGGAAGTTTTAGCCACAGCAATCAGAGAAGAAAAGGAAATAAAAGGAATCCAAATCAGAAAAGAAGAAATAACACTGTCACTGTTTGCAGATGACATGATAATATAGATAGAAAATCCTAAAGATGCTACCAGGAAACTACTCGAGCTAATCAATAAATTTGCTAAAGTAACAGGATACGAAATTAATGCACAGAAATCTCTGGCATTCCTATACACTAATGATGAAAAATCTGAAAGTGAAATCAAGAAAACACTCCCATTTACCACTGCAACAAAAAGAATAAAATATCTAGGAATAAACCTACCTAAGGAGAAAAAAGACATGTATGCAGAAAATTATAAGACACTGATGAAAGAAATTAAAGATGATACAAATAGATGGAGAGATATACCATGTTCGTGGATTGGAAGAATCAACATTTTGAAAATGACTCTACTACCCAAAGCAATCTATAGATTCAATGCAATCCCTATCAAACTACGACTAATATTTTTCACAGAACTAGAAAAAAATTTCACATTTTGTATGGAAAAACAAAAGACCCCGAAGAGCCAATGCAACCTTGAGAATGAAAAACAGACCTGGAGGTATCAGGCTCCCTGTCTTCAGACTATACTACAAAGCTACAGTAATCAAGACAGTATGGTACTGGCAGAGAAACAGAAAGATAGATCAGTGGAACAGGATAGAAAGCCCAGAGATAAACCCATGCACATATGGTCACCTTATCTTTGATAAAGGAGGCAGGAATATATAGTGGAGAAAGGACAGACTCTTCAATAAGTAGTGCTAGGAAAACTGGACAGGTACAAGTAAAAGTATGAAAGTATATCACTCCCTAGCACCATACACATAAATTAGCTCAAAATGGATTAAAGACCTAAATGTTAGGCCAGAAATTTTCAAACTATTAGAGGAAACCATAGGCAGAACATGCTATGACATAAATCACAGCAAGATCCTTTTTGACCCACCTCCTAGGGTAATGGAAATAAAAACAAAAATAAACAAATGGAACCTAATGAAACTTCAAAGCTTTTGCACAGTAAAGGAAACCATAAACCAGACCAAAAGACAACCCTCAGAATGGGAGAAAATATTTGCAAATGAAGCAACTGACAAAGGATTAATCTCCAAAATTTATAAGCAGTTCATGCAGCTCAATAACAAAAATCAAACAACCCAATCCAAAAATAGGCAGAAGACCTAAATAGACATTTCTCCAAAGAAGATATACAGACTGCCAACAAACACATGAAAGAATGCTCAACATCATTAATCATTAGAGAAATGCCAATCAAAACTACAATGAGATATCATCTCACACCAGTCAGAATGGCCATCATCAAAAAATTTAGAAACAATAAATGCTGAAAAGGGTGTGTAGAAAAGGGAAGACTCTTGCACTGGTGGTGGGAATGTGAATTGGTACAGTCACTATGCAGAACAGTATGGATGTTCCTTAAAAAAACTACAAATAGAACTACCATGCAACTCAGCAATCCCACTACTGGGCATATACCCTGAGAAAACCAAAATTCAAAAAGAGTCATGTACCAAAATGTTCATTGCAGCTCTATTTACAATAGCCTGGAGATGGAAACAACCTAAGTGTCCATCATCGGATGAATGGATAAAGAAGATGTGGCACATATATACAATGGAATATTACTCAGCCATAAAAAGAAACGAAATTGAGCTACTTGTAATGAGGTGGATAGACCTAGAGTCTGTCATACACAGTGAAGTAAGTCAGAAAGAAAAAGACAAATACCGTATGCTAACACATATATATGGAATTTAAGAAAAAAAACTTCATGAAGAACCTAGGGGTAAGACAGGAATAAAGACACAGACCTACTAGAGAATGGACTTGAGGATACGGGGAGGGGGAAGGGTGAGCTGTTTCAGGGCGAGAGAGAGTAATGGACATATATACACTAACAAACGTAAATTAGATAGCTAGTGGGAAGCAGCTGCATGGCACAGGGATATCAGCTCGGTGCTTTGTGACAGCCTGGAGGGGTGGGATAGGGAGGGTGGGAGGGAGGGAGACCCAAGACGGAAGAGATATGGGAACATATGTATATGTATAACTGATTCACTTTGTTATAAAGCAGAAACTAACACACCATTGTAAAGCAATTATACCCCAATAAAGATGTTAAAACAAACAAAAAAAGACAACCCTCAGAATGGGAGAAAATATTTGCAAATGAAGCAACTGACAAAGAATTAATCTCCAAAATTTACAAGCAGCTCATGCAGCTCAATATCAAAAAAACAAACAACCCAATCCGCAAATGGGCAGAAGACTGAAATAGACAATTCTCCAAAGAAGATTTACAGATTGCCAACAAACACATGAAAACATGTTCATCATCTAGAGAAATGCAAATCAAAACTACCATAAGGTATCACCTCACACCACTCAGAATGACCATCATCAAAAAATCTACAATGAATAAATGCTGGAGAGGGTGTGGAGAAAAGGGAACCCTCTTGCACTGTTGGCAGGAATGTAAATTGATACAGCCACTATGGAGAACAGTATGGAGGTTCCTTAAAAAACTACAAATAAAACTACCATATGACCCAGCAATCCCACTACTGGGCATATACCCTGAGAAAACCATAATTCAAAAAGATTCATGTATCACAATGTTCATTGCAGCTCTGTTTACAATAGCAAGGACATGGAAGCAACCTAAGTTTCCATCAACAGATGAATGGATAAAAAAGGTGTGACACATATATACAATGGAATATTAGTCATTCATGAAGAGAAAGGAAATTGAGTTATTTGTAGTGAGGTGGATAGACCTAGAGACTGTCATACAGAGTGAAGTAAGTCATAAAGAGAGAAACAAATACTGTATGCTAACACATATATATGGAATCTAAAAAAAAAAAAGAGTTTCTGAAGAACCTAGGGGCAGGATAAGAATAAAGACGCAGACGTAGAGAATGGACTTGGGGACATGAGGAGGGGGAAGGGTAAGTTTGGATGAAGTGAGAGTGTGGAATGGACTTATATATACTACCAAATGTAAAATAGATAGCTAGTAGGAAGGAGCTGCATAGCACAGGGAGATCAGCTCGGTGCTTTTTGACCAACTAGAGGGGTGGGATAGGGATGGTGGGAGGGAGACGCAAGAGGGAGGAGTTATGGGGATATATGTATAGCTGATTCATTTTGTTATAAAGCAGAAACTGACACACCATTGTAAAGCAGTTATACTCCAATAAAGATATTAGAAAAAATAAAAGAGTCATGTACCAAAATGTTTATGGCAGCTCTATTTACAATAGCCCAGAGATGGAAACAACCTAAGTGTCCATCATCGGATGAATGGATAAAGAAGATGTGGCACATATATACAATGGAATATTACTCAGCCATAAAAAGAAACGAAATTGAGCTACTTGTAATGAGGTGGATAGACCTAGAGTCTGTCATACAGAGTGAAGTAAGTCAGAAAGAGAAAGACAAATACCGTATGCTAACACATATATATGGAATTGAAGAAAAAAATATCATGAAGAACCTAGTGGTGCGGCGAGCCGCCTCCGACCAGCAGAATGACGAGTCGCCACACGCA
>NW_020838050.1:210731-239709 GCF_003676395.1 Aethalodelphis obliquidens | reverse complement strand
TACTTCAGCTTCCTGCTGCGTGGCAGTTAGCTGACCGCGCCCTACATAGTGGTAAGACAAGAATAAAGACGTAGAGCTACTAGAGAATGGAGTTGAGGATATGGGGAGGGGGAAGGGTAAGCTGTGACAAAGCAAGAGAGAGGCATAGACATATATACACTACCAACTGTAAGGTAGATAGCTAGTGGGAATCAGCCGCATAGCACAGGGAGAGCAGCTCAGTGCCCTGAGACCACCTGCAGGGGTGGGATAAGGAGGGTGGGAGGGAGGGAGATGCAAGACGGAAGGGATATGGCAACATATGTATGTGTATAACTGATTCACTTTGTTATAAAACAGAAACTAACACACCATTGTAAAGCAATTATGCTCCAATAACAATGTAAAAATAAAAATAATAAGATAGTAGGAGGAACCATGGTCTCCAAGATAAGTTTGCCCATTCCTCATGGTAGCTTCTAAAAATACATTTTTTTAAAACTCATCCCAGAGCTGGAGAATCCCTCTGATAGTGGTTGAATTCAGGAATCTGCATTCTAACTAATACTGCACATGATTCTTTGCACAATAAATTTGAAAAAGCTTAAAAAATTTTGAAAATTTTTGTTCTAGTTCTGTGAAAATTTCCATTGGTATTTTGATAGGGATTGCATTGAATATGTAGATTGCTTTTGGTAGTATAGCCATTTTCATAATATTGATTCATCCAATCCAAGAACATGGTACTTTTATCCATCTGTTTGTATCATCTTTAATTTTTTTCATCAGTGTCTTCCAGTTTTCTGCATACAGATTTTTGTCTCCTTAGGTAGGTTTATTCCTAGGTATTTTATTCTTTTTCTTACAATGGTAAATGGGAGTTTTCCTAAATTTTTCTTTCACAATTTTCATCATTAGTGTATAGGAATACAAGAGATTTCTGTGCATTAATTTTGTACCCTTCTACATTACCAAATTCATTGATTAGCTCTTGTAGTTTTCTGGTAGCACCTTTAGGATTCTCTATATATATTACCATGTCATCTTCAAACACTGCCAGTTTTACTTTTTCTTTTCCAATTTGGATTCCTTTTATTTCCTTTTCTTCTCTGATTGCTGTGGCTAAAACTTCCAAAACTATTTTGAATAATAGTAGTGAGAGTGGGCAACCTTATCTTTTTCCTGATCTTAGAGGAAACGTTTTCAGTCTTTCACCATTGAGTACAATGTTTGCTGTGGGTTTGTCATATATGGCCTAATTATGTTGAGCTAATTTCCCTCTATGCCTACTTTCTGGAGAGTTTTTATCATAAATGGGTGTTGAATTTTGTTGAAATCTTTTTCTGCATCTATTGAGATGATCATATGATTTTTCTCCTTCAGCTTCTTAATATGGTTTATCACACTGAATGATTTGTTTATACTGAAGAGTCCTTGCATTCCTGGGATAACCCCACTTCAGCATCATATATGATCCTTTTAATGTGCTGTTGGATTCTGCTTGCTAGTGTTTTGTTGAGGATTTTTACATCTATATTCATCAGTCATATTGGTCTGTAGTTTTCTTTTTTTGTGGCATCTTTGTCTAGTTTTGGTATCAGGGTGATGGTGGCCTTGTAGAATAATTTTAAGAGTGTTCCTCCCTCTGTTATATTTTGCAAGAGTTTGAGGATAGGTGTTAACTCTTCTCTAAATGTTTGATAGAATTCACCTCTGACTCCATCTGGTACTGTGCTTTTGTTTGTTAGAAGATTTCTAGTCACAGTTTCAAAATCAGTGCTTGTGATTGGTCTGTTTTTATTTTCTATTTTTTCCTGCTTCAGTCTCAGAAGGTTGTGCTTTTCTAAGAATTTGGCCATTTCTTCCAGGTTGTCCATTTTATTGGTATATAGTTGCTTGTATTAATCTCTCATGATCTTTTGTATTCCTGCAATGTCAGCTGTTACTTCTTCTTTTACATTTCTAATTTTATTGATTTGAGTCTTCTCCCTTTTTTTCTTGATGAGTCTGCCTAATGGTTTATCAATTTTATTTATCGTCTCAAAGAACCAGCTTTTAGTTTTATTTATATTTGCTATCATTTTCTTCATTTCTTTTTCATTTATTTCTGATCTGATCTTTATGATTTCTTTCCTTCTGCTAACTTTGGGGGGTTTTTGTTCTTTATTCTCTAATTGCTTTAGGTGTAAGGTTACATTGTTTATTTGAGATGTTTCTTGTTTCTTGAGGTAGGATTGTATTGCTATAAATTATACTCTTAGAACTGCTTTTGCTTCATCCCATAGGTTTAAGTCCATCGTGTTTTCAATGTCATTTGTTTCTAGGAATTTTTTTTATTTCCTCTTTGATTTATGCAGTGATCTCTTGGTTATTTAGTATTGTATTGTTCACCCTCCATTTGTTTGTATTTTTTATAGTTTTTTTTTCCTGTAATTGATATCTAGTCTTATAGTGTTGTGGTCAGAAAAGATACTTGTTATGATTGCAATTTTCTTATATTTACCAAGGCTTCATTTGTGACCCAAGATATGATCTATTCTGTAGAATGTTCCCTGAGCACTTTAGAAGAAAGCGTATTGTGTTGTTTTTGGATAGAATGTCCTATAAATATCAAGTCTATCTTGTTTAATGTGTCATTTAAAGCTTGTGTTTCCTTATTTATTTTCATTTTGGTTGATCTGTCTATTGGTGAATATGGGGTATTAAAATCCCCTACTATTATTGTGTTACTGTTGATTTCCCCTTTTATGGCTGTTAGCATTGCCCTATGTATTGAGGTGCTCCTATGTTGGGTGCATAACTTTTTACAATTGTTATATCTTTTTCTTGGATTGATTCCCTGATCATTATGTAGTGTCCTTGTTTGTCTTTTGTAATAGTCTTTATTTTAGTCTATTTTGTATGATATGAAAATTGGTATTCCAGCTTTTTTTTTGATTTCCATTTGCATGCAATATCCTTTTCCATACCATCACTTTCAATCTATATGTATCCCTAGGTCTGAAGTGGGTGTCTCGTAGACAGCATGTATATGGGTCTTTTTTTTTGTATCCATTCAGGCAGTCTGTGTATTTTGGTTGGAGCAGTTCATCCATTTATATTTAAGGTAATTAACAATATGCATGTTCCTAGTACCATTTTCTTAATTGTTTTGTGCTTGTTATTTTAGGTCTTTTCCTTCTCTTGTGTTTCCAGCCTAGAGAGATTCCTTTATCATTTGTTGTAAAGCTGGTTTGGTGATGCTGAATTCTCTTAGCTTTTGCTTGTCTGTAAAGGTTTTAATTTCTCTGTCAAATCTGGATGAGATCCTTGCTGGGTAGAGTAATCTTGATTGTAGGTTTTTCCCTTTCATCATTTTCAATATGTCCTCCACTCCCATCTGGCTTGCAGAGTTTCTGCTGAAAGATCAGCTCTTAACCTTATGGGGATTCCCTTGTATGTTACTTTTTGCTTTTCCCTTGCTGCTTTTAACATTTTTCTTTGTTTTTAAGTTTTGATAGTTTGATTAATATATGTCTTGATGTGTTTCTCTTTGGATTTATCCTGTATGAGACTCTCTGCACTTCTTGTACTTGACTGACTATTTGCTTTCCCATATTAGGGAAGTTTTCAACTATAATCTCTTCAAATATTTTCTCAGAACCTTTCTTTTTCTCTTCTTCTTTTGAGACCCCTATAATTCGAATGTTGGTGTGTTTAATATTGTCCCAGAGGTCTCTGAGACAGTCTTCAACTCTTCATTCTATTCTCTTTATTCTGGTCTGCAGTAATTATTTCTACTATTTTATCTTCCAGGTCACTTATCTGTTCTGCCTCAGTTATTCTTCTATTGATTACTTCTAGAGAGTTTTTAATTTCATTTATTGTGTTGTTCATCATTGTTTGTTTGCTCTTTAGTTCTTCTAGCTCCTTGTTAAGTATTTCTTGTATTTACTCCTTTCTTTTTCCAGGATTTTGGGTCATCTTTACTATCATTATTCTGAATTTTTTGTCAGGTAGTCTGTCTATTTTCCCTTCATTTGTTTGGTCTGGTGGGTTTTTACCTTGCTTATTAATCTGCTGTGTATTTCTCTGTCTTCTCATTTTTCTTAACTTACTGTGTTTGGGGTCTCCTTTTTCAAGGCTACATGGTTGTAGTTACCGTCATTTTTGGTGTCTGTCCCCAGTAGCTAAGTTTGGTTCAGTGGGTTGTGTAGGCTTTGTGGTGAAGGGGACTGGTGCCTGTGTTCTGGTGGATGAGGCTGGGTCCCGTCCTTCTGATGGGCAGGACCATGTCAAGTGGTGTGTTTTGGGGTGTCTGTGAACTTAGTATGATTTTATGCAGCCTCTCTGCTAATGGGTGGGCTTGTGTTCCTGTCTTGTTAGTTGTTTGGCCTGGTGTGTCCAGTACTGGAGCTTGCTTGTCATTGTGTGGAGCTGGATCTTAGTGTTTAGATGGAGCTCTTGCCAATTGATATTATATGGGGCTGGAAGATCTCTGGTGATCTTATGTCCTGGACTCGGCTCTCCCACCTCTGAGGCTCAAGCCTGACACCTGGCCGGAGCACCAAGACCCTGTCAGCCACACAGCTGAGAAGAAAATGGAGAAAATAAGAAATAAATAAAATAAAATAAAATAAAAGTTATTGAAATAAAAAATATTTAAATACTATTAAAATAAAAAAATAAAAATAATTAAAAAATAAAACGTATTAAAAAAAAGAAGAGAGCAACCAAACCAATAAATCCACCAATGATAACAAATGTTAAAAACTAAACTAAGATAAGCATATAAATCAGAAATTTATCAGTCACATACAGCAAAACCCAAGTCTACAGTTGCTCCCAAAATCTACCACCTCAATTTTGGGATGATTCATTGTCTATTCAGGTATTCCACAGTTGCAGGATACACCAAGTTGATTGTGGAAATTTAATCTGTTTTTCCTGAGGCTGCTGGGAGAAATTTACCTTTCTCTTCTTTGTTCAAACAGCTCTTGAGGTTCAGCTTTGGATTTGGCACCCCCTCTATATGTAGGTCACCCTCTGGCATCTGTTCTTTGCCAAGACAGAAAGGGGTTAAAGGAGAAGCTGATTAGGTGGCTCTGGCTCACTGAGGTCAGGGCAAGGGAGGGGTACGTAATATGGGGCGAGCCTGTGGCAGCAGAGGCCAGCATGATGTTGCAACAGCCTGAGGCATGCTGTGTGTTCTCCTGGGGAAGTTGTCCCTAGATCACAGGACACTGGCAGTGGTGGGCTGCACAGGCTCCTGGGAAGGGAGGTGTGGATAGTGACCTGTGCTTGCACACAGGATTCTTTTTTTCTGCAGCAGCAGCATTAGTGTTTCATGCTCCTCTCTGGTGCCTGCACTGATAGCTGTGGCTTGCGCCTGTCTCTGAAGCTCATTTAGGCGGCACTCTGAATCTCTTCTCTTTGCGTACCATGAAACAATGGTCTCTTGACTCTTAGGCAGTTCCAGACTTTTTTCCGGACTCCCTCCCAGCTATCTGTTGTGCACTAGCTCCCTTCAGGCTGTCTTCACGCAGCCAACTCCAGTCCTCTCTCTGGGGTCTGACTTCTGAAGACCTAGCTTCAGCTCCCAGCCCCACCCACCCTAGTGGGTGAGCAGCCAAGCCTTAGGCTGGTGAGTGTTTGTCAGTACCAATCATCTGTGCAGGAATCCCTTTGTTTTTCCCTCTACATCCCTGTTGCTATGCTCTCCTCCATGGCTCTGAAGCTTCCCCCCCACCCCCCCCACCATCTCCATCAGTGAAGGGGCTTCCTTGTGTGTGGAAACTTTCCTCCTTCACAGCTCCCTTCCATAGGTGCAGGTTCCATCCCTATTCTTTTGTCTCTGTTTTTTCTTTTATCTTACCCAGGTACATGGGGAGTTTCTTGCCTTTTGGGAAGTCTGAGGTCTTCTACCAGCGTTCATTAGGAGTTCTGTAGTTGTTGTTTACATGTAGCTGTATTTTTGATGTATTTTTGGGGAGGAAGGTGATCTCCACATCTTACTCCTCTGCCATCTTGAAAGTCCAAGCCCTAATATAAAATTTCTAACATTTAGTTCAAAGAACAACTACATATGAAAGTACATTGTGAACTATGAAATACAAGATGTTTTATTCAAACCGAAATGTCACCTTTTGTGGTGTCTTTTCCTAAATAGCTATCGTATAGACGTGATCTATCTCTTTACCATACAAAGCTCATAAAAATTATAGGTACTTAAAATTTCTGTTTTTAAAAGTTGTGAGTGTAAAAGTAACTTTTTTGCTTCAAAATTTACTGTTCAGCAATCATATTTCTATTTTCCTATCATTTTTGCTTTTATCTGTTCTCACATAAAACTGTAGATAGCATAAATGTTAAATTACTTTTCCTTACCTTTTTTTATGGATTGAATGAACTAAAACCTAAAGAAGTTGAGTAACTGATTCAAGATCACACAATTGGCAAGTGCACATCAGTGCCAGATTTAGAGAAGTCTTCTTTACAAAAGAGGAGAAATTTGAGCTGTACCCTGAAGGATGTGTCTCTCAAGGCATGAAGAATGGTATGAGCAAAAACAGAGTTAGAAAAGTTTTGTGAATGTTCAGGAAATAGCAACTAGTCCAGTGCTGATGTAGGAGAAAGAGAGAGAAGGAGGGAGGGAGGGAGAGAATATGAATGTGTTGGTAGAGGAAAAACCTGGAAAGTGATGAAGTTGGAAAAGTGAGGTGGAGCTATATTGTTAAGAGCTTTGTGGGCTATATGGCTATATACCTGAGCTTAAAATTATCTTGTGATTGAATGAGAGTGATAGCATCAGAATGTGTTTTGGAGATTCCTGGTGACCTGATGTAGGTTGGAATGAAGAATGAAAAGATTATGGATAAGGAGTTCTATTATGGAGATATTATATAATATCAGATATGAAATGACAAGGTTTTAAATTAAGAATATATCATGTGAATGGAAAGTTGAAGGACGAATCAAAAAGGTGAGTTGGGGGACAGATCAAGATGGTGGATTAGGAGGAGATGGAACTCACCTCCACTCATAAGCACATTAAAAATACATCTACGTTTGGAACAATTCTTACTGAAAACTAACTCTAAATTGGCAGAAGAACACTGAGCACACACTGCAGCCTGAACCAGGTGAATGTTGCAGCCCCACTTACTTCAACTCACAGCTCCACATTGAAGCAAAATCTTCCATGACCAGGGAGAGAACTCAGCCATGGGATGCAGAGGGACTCAAACCCAGGGTGAAATCAGAGCATGGTGGGGGTTGGCATCGCTGACACTTGCATGGGCAGAACTTCAGGGACAATCACAATCTGCAACGGCAGTCAGACCATTTCAGCCCACACCCCATATATGCAGAAAGCCCATGCGGGCCCCACCTGCCTGTGGTATGGCTCGACAACAAGGGGGTAGTGATCAGCTGTGAAGAACAAAGGATACTCAGACTCAGTGGTAACTGCCACTGCTGGTGGTTGTGCAGAGAACACATTGGAGGCACTCCAGACCTCTGTCTGTGGCCAGCCCCCAACAGCTTGTGCCCTATTACAAGCTGAGAGACCACACAGGCCACTCTTGCTCCAACACTGCTCCCCTCTGGAGCAGGGGTACCAGTACTGGGAGACAGGAGAACACACACGTAAAGGAAACAGAGACAGCTTGGACACAAACCTCAGGGCTTCTGCTCCATCAACTCGGGATCCAACCCTGCCTCTGATAGGATGGGGATAACCAGTGATCAGAGGGGAAGCCATGACTCACATCTGGCTCCAGTCTTAGCCCCTCCATCTCCACTCCAATCTCCCTGTTTTTCTTGATTAGTCTGGCTAATGGTTTATCAATTTTGTTTATCTTCTCAAAGAAACAGTTTTTAGTTTTATTGATCTTTGCTATTGTTTCCTTCATTTCTTTTTCACTTATTACTGGTCTGATCTTTATGATTTCTTTCCTTCTGCTAACTTTGGGTTTTTGTTTTTGTTGTTCTTCCTTTTCTAATTGCTTTAGGTATAAGGTTAGGTTGTTTATTTGAGCTGTTTCTTGTTTCTTAAGGTAGGATTGTATTGCTATAAACTTCCCTCTTAGAACTGCTTTTGCTGCATCCCATAGGTTTTGATCATCGTGTTTTCACTGTCATTTGTTTCTAGGTATTTTTTGACTTCCTCTTTAATTTCTTCAGTGATCTCTTGGTTACTTAGTAGTGTATTGTTTAGCCTCCATGTGTTTGTATTTTTTACAGATTTTTTCCTCTAATTGATATCTAGTCTCATAGTGTTGTGGTCAGAAAAGATACTTGATACAATTTCAATTTTCTTAAATTTACCAAGGCTTCGTTTGTGACACAAGGTATGATCTATCCTGGAGAATGTTCCATGAGCACTTGAGAAGAAAGTGTAATCTGCTGTTTTTGGATGGAATATCCTATAAATATCAATTAAGTCCATCTTGTTTAATGTATCATTTAAAGCTTGTGTTTCCTTATTTATTTTCATTTTGGATGATCTGTCCATTGGTGAAAGTGGGGTGTTAAAGTCCCCCACTATTATTTGCTGTTGTCAATTTCACATTTTATGGCTGTTGGTATTTTCCTTATATATCGAGGTGATCATATCTTGGGTGCATATATGTTTACAATTGTTATGTCTTCTTGGATTGCTCCCTTGATCATTGATCCTTATGTAGTGTCCTTCTATGTCTATTTATTTTAAAGTTTTTTTGTCTGATATAAGGATTGCTACTCCAGCTTTCTTTAGAATTACATTTGCATGGAATACCATTTTCCATCTCCTCACTTTCAGTCTGTATGTGCTCCTAGATCTGAAGTGGGTCTCTTTTAAACAGCATATATAAGGGTCTTGTTTTTGTATCCATTCAGCCAGTCTATGTCTTTCAGTTAGGATATTTAACTTGTTTACATTTAAGGTAATTATCAATATGTATATTCTTGTTGCCATTTTGTTAACTGTTTGGGATTTGTTTTTGTAGGTCATTTTTCTTCCCTTCCTCTTTTGTTCTCTTCTCCTGTGATTTGATGACTAACTTTATGGTATTGTGTTTGGATTCCTTTTTCTTTTGTGTGTGTATATCTGCTGTAGATTCCTGGTTTGTGGTTACCATGAGGTTTTGATATAGCAGTCTATATATAAAAAAGATTGCTTTAAGTTGCTCGTCTTTTAACTTCAAATGCATTTCCCATTTCGTGCATTTGTACTCTCCTCTTCTCACAATTGCTGGTTTTCATATATTTGTGTGCAGATGATTTCCTACCCTTACTGTATCTTTGCCTTTACCAGTGAAATTTTCCATTTGTAATTTTCTTGTTTCTAGTTGTGGTCTTTTCTTTTCTGCCTAGAGAAATTCCTTTAGCATTTGTTGCAAAGCTGGTGGTTCTGAACTCTTTTAACTTTTGCTTTTCTGTAAATCTTTGATTTATCCACTGAATCTGAATGAGAGCCTTGGTGGGTAGAGTATTATTGCTTCTAAGTTCTTCCCTTTCATCACTTTAAATATATCATGCCACTGGCTTCTAGCCTTCAGAGTTTCTGCTGAGAAATCAGCAATAACCTTATGGGAGTTCCCTTGTACATTATTTGTTACTGTTCCCTTGTTACTTTTAGTATTTTTTCCTTGTCTTTCATTTTTGTAAATTTGATTACTATGTGTCTTAGTGTGTTCCTCTTTGGGTTTATCCTGTCCGGGACTCTCTGAGTTCCTGGACTTGGGTACCTGTTTCCTTTCCTATGTTAGGGAAATATTCAGCTATTATTTATTCAAATATTTTCTCAGGTCCTTTATCTCTCTCTTCTCCTTCTCGGGCCCCTATAATGTGAATGTTGGTGCATTTAATGTCCCAGAGTTCTCTTAGGCTCTCCTCATTTCTTTTCATGTTTTTTTGTTTACTCTGCTCTGAAGCAGTGACTTCCACCATTGTGTCTTTCAGCTCACTTATCAATTCTACCACCTCAGTTATTCTGCTATTGATTCCTTCTAGTGTATTTTTCATTTCAGTTATTGCTCATCTCTGTTTTTTCATTCTTTCGTTCCTCTAGGTCTTTGTTAGACATTTCTTGTACCTTCTTTATCTGTGTCTCTATTCTTTTTCTGAGATGTTGGATCATCTTTACTATCATTACTCTGAATTATTTTTCAGGTAGATTGCTTATCTCCACTTCACTTAGTTGTTCTTCTGGGGTTTTATCTTGTTCCTTCATCTGGGACATATTCCTCTGCTGTCTCATTTTGTCTAACTTTCTGTGATTGTGGTTTCCGTTGTGCAGGCTGCAGAGTTATTGTTCTTCTTGCTTCCTCTGTCTGCTCCCTGATTGATGAGGCTGTCTAAGAGGCTCATAGCAGACTAACTGGTACAGAAAAATGCATAAGTGATCTGGAAGATAGAATAATGGGAATATTCAACCAGAACAGTAGAAAGAAAAACAAATAATAAAAACAAGAGTAGTTTAAGAGGTCTTTGAGATAATATGACTCATACCAACATTCACGTTATAGGGATACCAGAAGGAGAGAGAGAAAGAAGGGTATCAAAAAAGTATTTGAAGAAATTATGGTTGACAACTTCACAAACCTGAAGAAGGAAACAGATATCCTGGTCCATGAAGCACAGAGGGTCCCAAACAAGATGAAACCAAAAAGTCCCACACCAAGACACATGATAATTAAAATAGCAAAAGGTAAAAAGAGAATTCTAAAGGCAGCCAGAGAAAAATAAATGTCATTTGCAAGAGAATCTCATAAAGCTATCAGCTGATTTTTTGCAGACACTTTGCAGGCCAGAAGGTAATAAGATGATATATCTGAAGTGCTGAAAGGGAAAAACCTACAACCCAGGATACCCTAACCAGCAAGTTGTCATTTAGAAGTGAAGGAGAGATAAAGAACTTCTCAGACAAGAAAACAATGAATGAGTTTATCAATACTAAACTCACCCTAAAAGAAATGTTAAATGCTCTTATCTGAGTGGCAAAGAAAAGGCTATAACAAAAAGTGAGAATCTATAGGAAAGGGGAAAAATCCCACTAAGAAAGGTTAATATATAGTAATATTTGAAGCCCAACAACTTACATAGCCTCATATGAAGGTTAAAGGACAAAAAAAGTGAAGGCAACTATAACTGCAATTAACAGTGAAGTGATTAATGATCAAGATAAAAATTATACCAAAATATATAAAAATGTAAGGGAGGTGAGTAAAAGAGGTGGATCTTTTAGAATGTGTTTGAACTTTAAATGACCATGAGTTTAAAATAAGTGGTTATAATTATAGGTTCACTTATATGAAACACATGGTAACCACAAATTAAAAACCCACAATAGATATACCAAAAGTAGAAGGAAAGGAACTGAAGCATACTACTAAGGAAAATCATCAAACCACAATGGAAGAAACGAAAGGAAGAAGAAATGAATAGAGAAGGACTACAAAAACAAGTGGAAAACAAGTACCAAAATGTCAATAAGTACTTACCTATCAATAATTACTTCAATAGTCAATGGAAAAAATGCTCCAATCAAAGACTTATGTGTGGCTTACTTACTGCACTTGATCTTAGCCAAAAGGCCAAGAAGCAATGTGACTTACTGGATTGAAAAAAAAAAAAAAAAAAACAAGACCCATCTATATACTGCTTATAAGTGATTCACTTCAGAGGTAAAAACACACACAGAAAGAAAGTGAGGGGATGGAAAAATATTTCATGAAAATGGAAAAAACAAGAAAAAAATACTCATATCAAATGAAATAGATTTTAAAATAAAGTAAATAACAGAAGCCAAAGAAGGGATTTATATAATGATGAAGGGATTAATACAAGAATAGGATATTACACTCTTTAACATACATGCACCCAATACAGGAGTAACTAAATATAAAAAGCAAATATTAACAGACATAAAGGGAGAAATGGACAGTACTACAAAAATAGTAGGGGAGTTTAACACCCCACTTACATCAATGGACAAACCATCCAGACAGAAAATCAAGAAGGCAACAGTGGGCTTAAATGACACAATAAACACATGAGACATAGAATATGTACAGGACATTCCTTCCAAAAACAGCAGAATATACATTCTTTTCAAGGGCACATGGAACATTCTCCAAGATCGATGACATTCTAGGAAACAAAACAAGTCACAAAAAATTTAAGAAGATAGAAATCATATCAAGAACTTTTTCTAACCACAATGTATAAAACTAGAAATAAATTTCAGAAAGAAAACTGAGAAAAGCAGAAACAGGTGGAGACTAAACAGCATGCTACTAGAATACAAATAAGTCAATAAAGAAATCAAAGATTAAATCAGAAAATACCACAAGACAGATGAAAATGGAAACAAAGCTTTTTAAAATCTATGAGATACAGAAAAAGAAGTTCTGAGAGGGAAGTTAATTACAATAAAGGCCTTTGTCAAAAAACAAGGAAAATATGAAATAAACAACATAATGTTCTATCTAAAGGAATTAGAAAAAGAAAAACAAACAAAGCCCAAAGTCAGAAGAAAGAAGGAAATAATAAAGATCAGAGAGGAAATAAATAATATAGAGATTGAGAAAAAACATAGAAAACAGCAATGAAACCAAGAGCTGTTTTTTAAAAAAGATAAACAAAATTGATAAACCTTTAGCCAGGCTAATCAAGAAGAAACGAGAGAGGACCCAGAAAACAATAAAAAATGAAAAAGGAGAAATATCAACTTATACCACAGAGGTACAAAAATCATAAGAGAATACTATGAACAATTACACACCAAAAAATTGGACTACCTAGAAGAAATAAAAATTTTTCTGGAAACATACAGTCTGCTAAAAATGAATCAGGAAGAAACAGACAATCTGAACCGACTAATCAATAGCATTGAAATGGAATTTGTAATAAAAAAAACACTCCTGGTAAACAGAAACCCAGGACCTGTTGGCTTCAGAGGAGAATTCTACCAAACATATAAAGAAGAGCTAATAGCTATTCTTCTCAAATTATTGCAAAAAATTACAGAGGAGAGACACACTCCCAAATCAATTTTTTGAGGGCACAGCTACCCTGATACCAAAACTAGACAAAGACACTATGAGAAAAGAAAATTACAGCTCAATACCTGTGATGAATATAGATGCAAAAATCATCAACAAAGTATTAGCAAACTGAATTCACCAATACATAAAAAGTATCACACACCATGGGTAAGTGGGATTTACTCCAGATATGAAATTTTATACAACACATTATCAAAAGGAAGAATTCAACTCACATGATCATCTCAATAGATGCAGAAAAATCATTTGAAAATAATTCAACACCCCTTCATAATAAAAACTCTCATCAAGGTTCATATAGAGAAAACATATCTCAATATAACAAAGGCTATTTATGACACATCCACGGCTAACATCATACTCAATGATGAAAAGATGAAAGCCTTTCCTCTAAAATCAATAAGACAAGGATGCCCACTCTTGTTACTTCTAACTAACCCAGTACTGGAAATTTTAGCCACAGCAATCAGACAAGTAAAAAATAAAAAGCATCAAAATTGGAAGGGAAGTAACAAAACTGTCACTTTGTGAAAATGACATGAAAATCTACATAGAAAACCCAAAAGTCCACCAAAAAGCTCTTGGAACTAATAAATGAATTCACTAAAGTTGCAAGATAAAAAATTAATATATAAAATGTGTTGATTTTTATAGATATAATAATGAACTATCAGAAAGGGAAAGCAAGAAAAAAATCCCATTTAAAATTTTATCAAAAAGAATAAAATATCTTGCAATAAACTTAACAAAGGAGGTGAAAGATCTATACTCTGAAAACTATAAAACATTGATGAAGGAAATTGAAGATGATACAAAGAAATGGAAAGAAATCCTGGGTTCATGGATTCAAAGAATTAATACTGTTAAAATGACAATATTAATCAAAGCAATCTACACATTTAATGCAATCCTTACCAAAATATCCATGACATTTTTCAGAAAACTAGAACCAATAATCCAAAAATTTTTATGAAAACAGAAAATACCCCAATTTACCAAACAATCTTGAGAAAAAGGAACAGAGCTGGAGGTATCAAGAATTCAGACTATACTACAAAGTTACAGTAATGAAAACAGCATAGTACTACCACAAAAACAGACACAAAGATCAATGGAACATAATAAACCCACATGCCTAAGGTCAATTCACCTACAACAAAGGAGTCAAGAATATGCAAAGGAGAAAAGACAGTCTCTTCAATAGTGGTGCTGGGAAAACTGAACAGATTCATGTAAAGAATGAGCTCAAAATATTTTCTAACACCTTATACAAAAATAAACTGTAAATGGATTAGAGACCTAAATGTAAGACCTAAAATGATGAAACTCCTAGAAGAAAACATAGGCAGAACACTCTTTAACATAAATTGTAGCAATATTTTTTTGTATCTGTCTCCTCAGGCAAAGGAAACAAGAGCAAAAATAAACAAACGGAACCTAGTTAAACTTAAAAGATTTTGCACAGCAAAGGAAACTACCAATAAAATTAAAAGACAACTTACTGAACAGCAGAAAATATTTGCACATGATATGATGGATAAGTAGTTAATATCCAAACTATATATATATCTATATATCTATATCTATCTATCTATCTATATATATATATATCTTGAATAGACATTTTTTCCAAAGAAGACATACAGATGGCTAATGAGCATATAAAAAGGTGCTCAACATTGCTAATTATTAGAGAAATGCAAATTAAAATGACACTGAAATATCACCTCACACCTGTCAGAATGGCTATAGTCAAAAAGACTACAAATAAGGGTTGGCTAGGATGCAAAGGAAAAGGAACACTTGAACACTGTTAGTGGGAGCATAAACTGATGCATCCACTATGGAAAACAATATGGAGGTTCCCTTAAAAAACTGAAAATAGAACTATCATATCATCCAGCATTTCCACTGCTGAGTGTACATCCAAAAAAAATGAAACACTAACTCAAAAAGACGATGCACCCCAATGTTCATAGCAGCACAATTTACAATAGCCAAGATATGGAAGCAACCTAAGTATCCACCACAAATTGAATGGATAAAGAAGATATATATGAAGAGATTGGGAGGAAGATGGCAGACGAGTAAGACGTGGAGATCAACTTCCTCCCCAAGACACATCAGAAATACATCTACACGTGGAACTGCTCCTATAGAACACCAACTGAACGATGGCATAAGACCTCAGACCTCCCAAAAGGCAAGAAACTCCCCACATACATGGGTAGGGCAAAAGAAAAAAGAATAAACAGAGACAAATAATAGGGATGGGACCTGCACCAGTGGGAGGGAACTGTGAAGGAGGAAACGTTCCCACACACTAGGAAGCCCTTTTGCGGGCAGAGACTGTGGGTGGTGGAAGGGGGAAGTTTTGCAGCCATGAAGGAGAACACAGCAACAGGGGTGTGGAAGGCAAAGTGGAGGGATTCCCGCACATAGCATCACGCCAACCAACACTCAGCAGTCCGAGAGGCTTGTCGACTCACCCGCCGGGGCTGGCGGGATCTGTGAGCTGAGGCTCGGGCTTCGGATGGATCGCAGGGAGAAGACTGGGATTGGTAGCATGAACACAGCCTGAAGGGGTTACTGCACCATGGTTACCCGGGAGGGAGTCCGGGAAAAAGTCTGGACTTGCCAAAGAGGCAAGAGACTTTTTCTTTCCTCTTTCTTTCCTGGTGTGCGAGGAAAGGGGATTAAGAGCACTGCTTAAAGGAGTTCTGGAGACTGGCGCAAGCTGCGGCTAACAGCGCAGACCCCAGAGACGGACATAAGGTGCTAAGGCTGTTGCTGCCGCCACCAAGAAGCCTGTGTGCGAGCACAGGTCACTATCCACACCTCCCCTCCCAGGAGCATGTGCAGCCCGCCACTGCCAGGGTCCCGTGATCCAGGGACAACTTCCCCGGGAGAACGCACGGTGTGCCTCAAGCTAGTGCAACATCATGCCGGCCTCTGCCACCGCACGCTCTCCCCACATATGTACCCCTCCCTCCACCCGGCCTGAGTGAGCCAGAGCCCCCGAATCATCGGCTCCTTTAACCCCGTCCTGTCTGAGCAAAGAACAGATGCCCTCAGGTGACATACAAGCAGAGGCAGTGCCAAATCCACAGCTGAATCACAGGAGCTGTGTAAACAAAGACGAGAAAGGGAAATCTCTCTCAGCAGCCTCAGGAGCAGCAGACTAAATCTCCACAATCAACTTGATGTACCCTGCATCCGTGGAACATATGAATAGACAACGAATCATCGCAAATTGAGGAGGTGGACTTTGAGAGCAAGATATATTATTTTTCCCCTTTTCCTCTTTTTGTGAATGTGTGTGTGTATGCTTCTGTGTGAGATTATGTCTGTATAGCTTTGCTTTTACCATTTGTCCTAGGGTTCTGTCCGTCCATTTTTGGTTTCTGTGTCTGTTTTTCCTTTTAAAACAATTTTCTTCTTAATAATTATTTTTTATTTTAATAATTTCATTTTATTTTATCTTTGTTTTATTTTATCCTCTTTCTTTCTTTCTCTCTTTCTTTCTTTCTTTCTTTCTTTCTTTCTTTCTTTCTTTCTTTCTAATTTTCTCCCTTTTTTTGAGCTGTGTGGATGAAAGGCTCTTGATGCTCCAGCCAGGAGTAGTGCTGTGCCTCTGAGATGAGAGAGCCAACTTCAGGACACTGGTCCACAAGAGAGCTCCCAGCTCCACATAATATCAAAAGGCAAAAGTATCCCAGAGATCCCCATTTCAACACCAAGAACCAGCATAACTCAACAACCAGCAAGCTACAGTGCTGGCCACCGCATGCCAAACAACTAGCAAGACAGGAGTACAGCCCCATCCACTAGCAGAGAGGCTGCCTACAATCATAATAAGGCCACAGACATGCAAAAACACACCACCGGACGTGGACCTGCCCACCAGAAAGACAAGATGCAGCCTCAACTACCAGAATACAGGCATTAGTCCCCTCCACAAGGAAGACTACACAACCCACTGAACCAAACTTAGCCACTGGGGTCAGACACCAAAAACAACGGGAACTACGAACCTGCAGCCTGCAAGAAGGAGACCCCAAACACAGTAAGATAAGCAAAATGAGAAGACAGAAAAACACACAGCAGATAAAGGAGCAAGGTAAAAACCCACCAGACCTAACAAATGAAGAGGAAATAGGCAGTCTACCTGAAAAATAATTCAGAAAAATTATAGTAAACATGATCCAAAATCTTGGAAAGAGAATAGAGAAAATGCAAGAAACAGTTAACAAGAACCTAGAAGAACTAAAAAGGAAACAAGCAATGATGAACAACAGAATAAATGAAACTAAAAATACTCTAGAAGGGATCAATAGCAGAATAACTGAGGCAGAAGAACGGATAAGTGACCTGGAAGATAAAACAGTGGAAATGACTACTGCAGAGCAGAATAAAGAAAAAAGAATGAAAAGAACTGATGACAGTCTCACAGACCACTGGGACAATATTAAACGCACCAACATTCGAATTATAGGGATCCCAGAAGAAGAATAGAAAAATCAAGGGACTGAGAAAATATTTGAAAAGATTAAAGTTGAAATTTTCCCTAATATGGGAAAGGGAATAGTTAATCAAGTCCAGGAAAAACAGAGAGTCCCATTAAGGATAAATCCAAGGAAAAACATGCCAGGAAACATGTTAATGAAAAAATCAAAAATTAAATACAAAGAAAACATATTAAAAGCAGCAAGGGAATAATAACAAAAAAACACATGAGGGAATCCCCATAAGGTTAACAGCTGGTATTTCAGCAGAACTCTGCAAGCCGGAAGGGACTGGCAGGACATATTTAAAGTGATGAAGGAGAAAAACCTACAACCAAGATTACTCTACCCAGCAAGGATCTCATTCAGATTTGATGGAGAAATTAAAAACTTTACATACAAGCAAAAGCTGAGAGAGTTCAGCACCACCAAACCAGTTTTACAACAAATGCTAAAGGAACTTCTCTAGGCAAAAAACTCAAGAGAAGGAAAATACCTACAATAATGAACCCAAAACAATTAATAAAATGGGAATAGTAACATACAAATTGATGATTACCTTAAATGTAAATGGATTAAATGCTCCAACCAAAAGCCACAAACTGGCTGAATGGATACAAAAACAAAACCCATACATATGCTGTCTACAAGAGACCCACTTCAGACCTAGGGACAAATACAGACTGAAAGTGAGGGGATAGAACAAGATATTCCATGCAAATGGAAACCAAAAGAAAGCTGGAGCAGCAATTCTCATATCAGACAAAATAGACTTTAAAATAAAGACTATTGGAAGAGACAAAGAAGGACACTACATAATGATCAAGGGATCGATCCAAGAAGAAGATATAACAATTGTAAATATGTATGCACCCAACATAGGAGCACCTCAAAACATAAGGCAAATACTGACAGCCATATAAGGGGAAATCAACAGTAACACAATCATACTAGGGGCGTTTAGCACCCAATTTTCACCAATGGACAGATTATCCAAAATGAAACTAAATAAGGAAACACAAGCTTTAAATGATACATCAAAAAAGATGGACTTAATTGATACTTATAGGACATTCCATTCAAAAACAACAAAATACACATTTTTCTAAAGTGCTCATGGAATATTCTCCAGGATAGATCATATCTTGGGTCACAAATCAAGCCTTGGTAAATTTAAGAAAATTGAAATCATCTCAACTGTCTTTTCTGACCACCACACTATGAGACTAGATATCAATTACAGGAAAACATTTGTAAAAAATACAAACACATGGAGGCTACACAATACACTTCTTAATAACCAAAAGATTACTGAAGAAATCAAAGAGGAAATTAAAAATACCTAGTAAAAAATGACAACTAAAATATGATGAACCAAAACAGAGGATGCAGGAAAAGCAGTTCTAACAGGGAAGTTTATAGCAATACAATCCTATGTTAAGAAACATGAAACATCTCAAATAAAAAACCTAATGTTGCCCTAAAGCAATTAGAGAAATAAGAACAACAAAAAAAACCCCAAAGTTAACAGAAGGAAAGAAATAAAAAATCAGATCAGAAATAAATGAAAAAGAAATGAAGGAAATGATAGCAAAGATCAGTAAAATTAAATGCTGGTTCTTTGAGAAGATAAACAAAATTGATAAATCATTAGTCAGACTCATCAAGAAAGTAAGGGAGAAGACTCAAATCAATAGAATTAGAAATGAAAAAGGAGAAGTAACAATTGACACTGCAGAAATACAAAGGATCCTGAGAGATTACTACAAGCAACTCGATGTCAATAAAATTGACAACCAGGAAGAATTGGACAAATTCTTAGAAATATACAACCTGTCGAAACTGAACTAGGAATAAATAGAAAATATGAACAGACCAGTAACAAGCACTGATTTTGAAACTGTGATTAACAATCTTCCAACAAACAAAAGCCCAGAACCAGATGGCTTCACAGGCGAATTCTATCAAACATTTAGAGAAGAGCTAACACCTATCCTCAAACTCTTCCAAAATATAGCAGAGGGAGAACACTCCCAGACTCATTCTACGAGGCCGACTTCACACTGATACCAAAACCAGACAAAGATGTCACAGAGAAAGAAAACTACACTACAATATCACTGATGAACATACATGCAGAAATCCTCAAAAAAATACTAGGAAACAGAATCCAACAGCACATTAAAAGGATCATACACCATGATCAAGTGGGGTTTATGCCAGGAATGAAAGAATTCTTCAATATAGGCAAAACAATCAATACGATACTCCATATTAACAAACTGAAATAGAAAAAACATGATCATCTCAACAGAGGCAGAGAATGCTTTTGGCAAAATTCAACACCCATTTATGATAAAAATCCTGCAGAAAGTAGGCAGAGAGGGAACTTTCCTCAACATAATAAATGCCATATATGACAAACCCACAGCCAACATCGTCCTCAATGGTGAAAAACTGAAATCATTTCCACTAAAAGCAGGAACAAGACAAGGTTGCCCACTCTCACCACTATTATTCAACACAGTTTTGGAAGTTTTAGCCACAGTAATCAGAGAAGAAAAAGAAATAAAAGGAATCTAAATCAGAAAACAAGAAGTAAAGGTTTCATAGATAGATGACATATAGATGACATGATACTATACATCGAGAAGCCCAAAGATGCTACCAGAAAACTACTAGAACAATTCAATGAATTTGTTCAAGTAGCAGAATACCAAATTAATGCACAGAAATCTCTGGCATTCCTATACACTAATGATGAAAAATCTGAAAGTGAAATTAAGAAAACACTCCCATTTACCATTGCAAAAAATAAATCTAGGAATAAACCTACCTCAGGAGACAAACGACCTGTATGCAGAAAATTATAAGACACTGATGAAAGAAATTAAAGATGATACAAATAGATGGAGAGATATACCAAATTCTTGGATTGGAAGAATCAACATTGTGAAAATGACTCTACTATCCAGAGCAATCTACAGATTCAATGCAATCTCTATCAAACTATCACTGGCATTTTTCACAGAACTAGAACAAAAAATTTCACAGTTTGTGTGGAAACACAAAAGACCCTGAATAACCAAAGCAATCTTGAGAACGAAAAATGGAGCTGGAGGAATGAGGCTTCCTGACTTCAGACTATACTACAAAGCTACCATAATCAAGACAGTATGGTACTGGTACAAAAACAGAAATATAGATCAATGGAACAGGACAGAAAACCCAGAGATAAACCGACACACATATGGTCACATTATCTTTGATAAAGGAGGCAAGAATATACAGTGGAGAAAAGAGAGCCTCTTCAATAAGTGGTGCTGGGAAAACTGGACAGGTACATATAAAAGTATGAAATTAGAACACTTCCTAACACCATACACAAAAATAAACTCAAAATGGATTAAAGACCTAAATACAAGGTCAGAACCTATCAAACTCTTAGAGGAAAACATAGGCAGGACACTCTATGATATAAATCACAGAAGGATCATTTTTGACCCACCTCCTAGAGAAATGGAAATACAAACAAAAATAAACAAATGGGACCTAATGAAACTTCAAACCTTTTGCACAGCAAAGGAAACCATAAACAAGACCAAAAGACAACCCTCATAATGGGAGAAAATATTTACAAATGAAGCAACTGACAAAGGATTAATCTACAAAATTGACAAGTAGCCCCTGCAGCTCAATGACAAAAAAACAAAAAACCCAATCCAAAAATGGGCAGAAGACCTAAATAGACATTTCTCCAAAGAAGATATACAGATTGCCAACAAACACATGAAAGAATGCTCAACATCTTTAATCATTAGAGAAATGCAGATCCAAATTACAATGAGATATCATCTCACACCGGTCAAAATGGCCATCATCAAAAAAGCTAGAAACAATAAATGCTGGAGTGGGTGTGGAGAAAAGGGAACACACTTGCACTGTTGTTGGGAATGTAAATTGATACTGCCACTATGGAGAACAGTATGGAGGTTCCTTAAAAAACTAAAAATAGAATTGCCATATGGCCCAGCAATCCCACTACTGGGCATATACCCTGAGAAAACCAAAATTCAAAAAAAATCATGTACCAAAATGTTCCTTGCAGTTCTATTTACAATAGCCAAGACACTGAAGCAACCTAAGTGTCCATCAACAGATGAATGGATAAAGAAGATGTGGCACATATATACAATGGAATATTACTCAGCCATAAAAAGAAATGAAATTGACTTATTTGTAGTGAGGTGGATGGACCTAGAGTCTGTCATACAGAATGAAGTAAGTCAGAAAGAGAAAATCAAATACCATATGCTAACACATGTATATGGAATGTAAGAAAAAAAAAGTTCATGAAGAACCTAGGGGTAAGATGGGAGTAAAGACATAGACCTACTAGAGAATGGACTTGAGGATATGGGGAGGGGGAACGGTATGCTGTGACAAAGTGTGAGAGTGGCATTGACATATATACACTACCAAATATAAAATAGATAGCTAGTGGGAAGCAGCCACATAGCACAGGGAGATCAGCTCGGTGGTTTGTGACCACCTAGAGGGTTGGGATTGGGAGCATCGGAGGGAAGGAGACGCAAGAGGGAAGAGATATGGGGACATATCTATATGTAACACTGGTTCACTTTGTTATAAAGCAGAAATTAATACACCTTTTAAAGCAATTATACTCCAATAAAATGTTTTAAAAAATGATATAGAGACAAAGAAAACATTAGCAAAAATCAGTGAGACTAAAAGCTGGTTCTTTGAGAAGACAAAATTGATAAACCTTTAGCCAGACTCATCAAGAAAAAAGGGAGTGGTCTGAAATCAATAAAATGAAAAGAGAGAAGTTACAACAGACACTACAGAAATACAGAGAATTGTAAGACACTACACAAGCAACTATATGCTAACAAAATGGACAATCTAGAAAAAATGGACAAATTCTTAGAAAGGCACTAGCTTTCAAGACTGAGTCAGGAAGATCGAAAGTATGAACAGACCAATCACAGGTACTGAAATTTATACTGTGATTAAAAATCCTCCAACAAACAAATGTGCAGGAACAGATTGCTTCACAGGCATATTCTATCAAACATTTAGGGAAGAGTTAACACCTACCCTTCTGAAGCTCTTCCCCAAAATTGCAGAACACTCTCAAGCTTATTCTACAGGGCAACCATCACTCTGATACCAAGACCAGACAAAGATATCACAAAAAAAGTAAATTACAGGCCAACATCACTGAAAAATATAGATGCAAAACTCCTCAACAAAATACTAGCATACCGAATCCAACAACACATTAAAAGGATCAGGGACTTCCCTGGTGGTCCAGCGTTTAAGACTCTGTGCTCCCAATGCAGGGGCCCCATGGTTTTATCCCTGGTCAGGGAACTAGATCCCGCATGCTGCAACTAAAGATCCTGCATGCTGTGATCCTGTGTGCTGCGACTAAGACCTGGCACAGCCAAATAACTCAATAAATAAATATTAAAAGAAAAGGATCATATAGCATTATCAAGTGGGATTTATCCCAGGGTTGTAAGGATTTTTCAATATCCACAAATTAATCAGTGCAATACACCACATTAACTAACTGAAGAATAAAAAAATATATGATCCTCTCAATAGATGCAAAAAAAGATTTTGACCAAATTCAACACACATTTATGATAAAATCTCTC
Source organism: Aethalodelphis obliquidens (assembly GCF_003676395.1). Taxonomy (NCBI): domain Eukaryota; kingdom Metazoa; phylum Chordata; class Mammalia; order Artiodactyla; family Delphinidae; genus Aethalodelphis; species Aethalodelphis obliquidens. The sequence goes on along the minus strand of NW_020838050.1, from coordinate 216,507 downwards.
CAGAAAGTGGGCATAGAGGGAACCTACCTCAATATAATAAAGGCTATATATGATAACCCCACAGCAAACATCATTCTCAATGATGAAAAGCTGAAATAATTTCCTTTAAGATCGGGAACAAGACAAGGGTGTCCACTCTCATCAATTTTATTCAACATAGATTTGGAAGTCCTAGCCATGGCAATCAGAGAAAAAAAAGAAATAAAGGAATCCAAATTGGAAAAAAAGTAAAACTATCACTGTTTGCAGATGATGTGATACTACACATAGAAAACTTTAAAGATGCTACCAAAATCTTCTAGAGCTCATCAATGAATTTGGTAAAGTTGCAGTATACAAAAGTAATACACAAAAATCACTTGCATTTCTATACATTAACAATTAAAGATGAGAAAGAGAAATCAAAGAAACATCCCACTCAACATTGCATCAAAAATAATAAAATACCTAGGAATAAACCTACCTAAGGAGGCAAAAGACCAGTACTCAGAAAACTATAAGATACTGATGAAAGAAATCAAAGATGGCACAAACGGACAGAGAGATATACCATGTTCTTGGATTTGAAAAATCAATATTGTGAAAATGACTATACTACCTAAAGCAATCTACAGAGTCATTGCAATCCCTATCAAACTACCAATGACATTTTTCACAGAATTAGAAAAAAAAACTTACAATTTGTATGGAAACACAAAAGACAACAGAGAGCCAAAGCAATCTTGGGAAAGAAAATGGAGTTGGAGGAAACAGGCTCCCTGACTTTACACTATACTACAAAGCTACAGTCATCAAAACAATATGGTACTGACAAAGAAACAGAAATACAGATCAATGGAACAGGATAGAATTCCAGAGATAAACCCACACACCTATGGTCACCTAATCTATGACAAAGGAGGCAAGAATATACAATGGAGAAAAGACAGTCTCTTTAATAAGTGGTGCTGCAAAAATTGTACAGCTACATGTAAGAGAATAAAATTAGTACATTCCCTAACACCATACACAAAAATAAACTCAAAATGAGTTAATGACTAAAATGTAGGGACTTCTCTGGCAGTCCATTGGTTAAGATTCTGCGCTTCCACTGCAGGGGGCATGGGTCAATCCCTGGTCAGGAAACTAAGAACCCACATGCCAGGTGGCATGGCCAAAAACAAAGGAGGGGGACACACGGTTTCTGGGGCAGTAGACCACTGTGTCCCCCTTTGCGTGGCAAAGTAAGAAAGCTAGTCTATTCTACTCAAAAAAAGACCTAAATGTAAAGCTGGATTCTATAAAACTCTTAGAGGAAAACATAGGCAGAACACACTCGGACATAAATCACAGCAAGATCTTTTTCAATGCACCTCCTTGAACAACAAAAATAAAAGCAAAAATAAATGAATGGGACCCAATTAAATCTAAAAGCTTTTGCACATCAAAGAACACCATATACAAAACGAAAAGACAGCAATCAGAATGGGAGAAAATATTTGCAAATGAAGCGACCAACAGAGGATTAACCTCTAAAATATACAAATAGCTTATGCAGCTCAATATCAAAAAAGCAGACAACTCAATCAAAACATGGGCAGAAGATCTAAATAGAGATTTCTCCAAAGAAGACATATAGATGGCCAAAAAGCACATAAAAAATGCTCAACATCACAATTATTAGAGAAATGCAAATTAAAACTACAGTGAGGTATCACCTCACACCAGTCAGAATGGCCATCATCAAAAAGTCTACAAACAGTAAATGCTGGAGAGGGTGTGGAGAAAAGGGAACCCTCCTACAATGTTGGTGAGAATGTAAATTGGTACAGTCACTATGGAGAACAATATGGAGGTTCCTTAAAAAACTGAAAATAGAGCTACCATATGATCCAGCAGTCCCACTCCTGGGCATATATCCAAAGAAAACCATAATTTGAAAACATACGTGCACCCCAGTGTTCATTGCAGCATTATTCCCAATACCCAGGAAATGGAAGCAACTTAAATGTCCATCTATACAGAAATGGATAAAGAAGTGGTGGCACATATATACAATGGAATATTACTCATCCATAAAAAAAGAATGAAATAATGCCATGTGCAGCAACATGGATGGACCTAGAGATTGTCATACTGAGGGAAGTAAGTCAGACAGAGGTAGACAAATATCATATGATATAGCTTATATGTGGAATCTAAAAAAAAAAAGTACAAGTGAACTTATCTGCAAAACAGAGAGTTACATATGTAGAAAACAAACTTACGGTTACCAGGGTGTTAGGGGTTTAGGGATGAATCGGGAGATTGGGATTGACATATACATGCTACTATATATAAAATAGACAACTAATAAGGACCTACTGTATAGCACGGGGAACTCTACTCAATACTCTGTAATGGCTTATATGGGAAAAGAATCTAAAAAAGTGTTGAGACGTATATGTGTAACTGACTCACTTTGCTGTACACCTGAAACTAACACAACATTGTAAATCAATTAAAATAAATGTTTAAAAAAAGTTACCTTTTTCCACTTGTGTTTAAAAACACATGTATCTGAAGGAAAATGTTTATGAAGATAGCATCTCAGTGTGTCGGATAATGGAGATTCAAAATTCATAGTATGAAATTTCAGATCTCAGATTCTGATACTCGGGCTTTTCAATGTCAGGAATTAAATGCTTACTATATAGGAAAAAGAACAAAGGGGAAATTGCATTGCAGTGATAGAATATATTCTTGTTTACTCTAATCAAGTAACTGGTAGGCTCAATTAAATAGAGGGTGCCTACTTTACTATTTACATAAAAATAAAGATAACCAGTAAACAATATCATACCAGAACTATACGTTTCAGAATAATTCATTTTCCAAGTGATGCCATTTGGTTCCATAGAGAGAAAACTTCCAAATTTCTGTACTCTGTAATGATGTTGGGTGTTCACATATTCATTCTAAAGCACTAGAATAACCTCAGTCATGTTTATTAAGGTGTTTTAGTGTTGTGTTTTATTCTATTTAATTCTTGAAAATTTACATCAAATTCCACTCCAAAATTCTTGGCAACCAAAACAAGGAAAAAGGACAAAGAGAACGCTAATTTAATACTTTATTTTAATTTTACTTAACTTTATTGTTTTCTCTGAACATAGTTCTTTAAAAGCATTCCATTTAATTATATAACCCCTATAATAACTGCAATATAGTACTCTTTTGCCATTGCTACTTTATTGATAAGAATGCTAAGATGTTGAGATGTTTAGAGTTTCAGCAGCATGTCCAATGTCATACACGTAGTGTGTGGCAAAAATATCCACTATGTTATATGTTCACAAAGAATAAAAAATGAAGAAAAAGAATTTAAGAACCAGGTTTCTAATAATGTCATAAATTATTAGTTGTTCAGGCTCACACATTTTGTTGTCATAAACAGCCTTGTGTGAGTTTCCTTCTCAAAAAATCCTTCTAGTAAGTCAGAAAGAGAAAAACAAATACTATATGCTAACACATATATACGTGATCTAAAATAAAAATGGTTCTGAAGAGCTTAGGGGCAGGACAGGAATAAAGACGCAGATGTAGAGAATGGACTTGAGGACATGGGGAGGGGGAAGGGTAAATTGGGAGGAAGTGAGAGAGTGGCATTGACATATATACACTACCAAATGTAAAAGAGATAGTTAGTGGGAAGCAGCCGCATAGCACAGGGAGATCAGCTCAGTGTTTTGTGACCACCTAGAGGGGTAGGATAGGGAGGGTGGAAGGGAGACGCAAGAGGGAGGGGATATAGGGATATATGTATACGTATAGCTGATTCACTTTCTTATACAGCAGAAACTAACACAATATTGTAAGGTAATTATACTCCAATAAAAGTGTTAAAAAGTACCAAAATAAATAAATTAATTTAAAAAACATTTATTATGTATTGATTTAATAGTGAATTATTGAGTGGAGACAACGTATTTCATGCTTTCCCTGCTCATAGACTAATGCATTTTTAAATTTGAAATATGGCTCTTGAGGAAACTCAGATAATCTTTTAACATATTGCCAAGAAAGCACAAGACACATGTAAATAATAGAAGCTCTAAACGTGGGACAAATAAAAATTAGGCGTAATATTGAAGGTCTGTTACTCAATGTGGAGTTGATGAGAATTCTCTAGAGTCTTACATTACAAAATAAGCCCAACTCATTTACATCTGAAGTACATAGAATCACTTTAAGTCAGTTTGTCCTTATACAAGTTTTCTAGCTGTGTGCAAAAGGGGAGGAGGGAAGGTGTTTAATTTTTTTATTGTGTGGTTGCCAAATAAAATGAGATCAACGTGTCACAAGTGAAAAAAAGCCCTTCTATTTAATTTTGAAGTTTATCTTTTTACTGTTCTAATCAGAAGTTGGTCCCAGTATATGAAGTGGTTGTTCTTAACTTTTAAATTTTTAAATAATTATAGATTCACAAGGAGTTACAAAATTAATACAGAGACATCCAATGCACCCTTCAACCAGTTTCCCCCAGGGTAACTACAGTACAGTCAAAACCAGGAAATTGACATTGGTGCAATTCACAAATCTTAATTAGATTCCACCAATTTTATATGTACTTATTTGTGTATGTGTGTGTGTGTACAATTTTATCATGTGTAGATGTATAAAGCCATCACCAGAATCAAGATACAGAACTATTCTTTCACTGCAAAGATATTTCATGCTATCCATTTATAGTCATACTAACCCCACTTTCTTCCTCCCCTCATCCCTAATCTTTGACAACCACTAATCTGTTCTTCACTTCTATAATTCTTCCAGTAGTTTTCTACTGCATACTGCATACTCTTTTCCTTTCTTTCTGGGACCCCAATGCTACTAACAGTATATCTTTTGTGTTTGTCCCACAGGTCTCTAAGGCTCTTGTCATTTATTTTTTGTCATTTTCTCTCTGTTGTTCAGAATGGGTAAATTCTATTGTTCTACCTTCAAGTTGACTGATTACTTCCTCTGTCATATTCATTCTGTTATTGAAACCATTCAGTTTTTTTAGTTCAGTTATTGTATTTTCAGTTCTAAAATTTTCATTTGGTTCTTCTTTTTATTTTCTATTTCTTTGGTGAGACTTTCAATTTTTTATGTGTTTCAAGTGTGTTTGTAATTGATCACTGAAATATTTTTCAATAGCTTTAAAATCCTTGTCAGATAATTCCATGTGTGATCTTAGTGTCAGTGTCTGTTGATTGTCTTTTCTTACTCACGTATAGTTGTCCTGATTCTTCATTTTGAGATTATGTTGTGAGACTCTGGATTCTATTTATCTTATGGTTACCAGGGCATTGGGGTGTAGGGATAAATTGGAAGATTGGGATTGACATATACACACTACTGTGAATAAAATATATATAAAATATATATTTACAGTATATATATATATATATATATATACTATATATATACCTATACAGCCACAGCCCCCGAATCAGCGGCTCTTTTAACCCCGTCCTGTCTGAGCAAAAAACAGACGCCCTCCAGCGACCTACACGCAGTGGCAGGGCCAAATCCAAAGCTGAGCCCCTGGGAGCTGTGAGAACAAAGAAGAGAAAGGGAAATCTCCCCCAGCAGCCTCAGAAGCAGCGGATTAAAGCTCCACAATCAACTTGATATACCCTGCATCTGTGGAATACCTGAATAGACAACCAATCATCCCAAATTAAGAAAGTGGACTTTAGGAGCAAGATCTATGATTTTTTCCCTTTTCCTCTTTTTGTGAATGTGTATGTGTATGCTTCTGTGTGAGATC
>NW_020838050.1:78489-210721 GCF_003676395.1 Aethalodelphis obliquidens | reverse complement strand
GGATGAATGGATAAAGAAGATGTGGCACATATATACAATGGAATATTACTCAGCCATAAAAAGAAACGAAATTGAGCTATTTGTAATGAGGTGGATAGACCTAGAGTCTGTCATACAGAGTGAAGTAAGTCAGAAAGAAAAAGACAAATACCGTATGCTAACACATATATATGGAATTTAAGAAAAAAAAATGTCATGAAGAACCTAGGGGTAAGGCAGGAATAAAGACGCAGACCTCCTAGAGAACGGACTTGAGGTTATGGGGAGGGGGAAGGGTGAGCTGTGACAGGGCGAGAGAGAGTCATGGACATATACACACTAACAAATGTAGTAAGGTACATAGCTAGTGGGAAGCAGCCGCATGGCACAGGGATATTGGCTCGGTGCTTTGTGACAGCCTGGAGGGGTGGGATAGGGAGGGTGGGAGGGAGGGAGACGCAAGAGGGAAGACATATGGGAACATAAGTTTATGTATGACTGATTCACTTTGTTATAAAGCAGAAACTAACACATCATTGTAAAGCAATTATACCCCAATAAAGATGTTAAAAAAAAAACACTATAATTCAAAAAGACACATGCACCCCTATGCTTATAGCAGCACTATTCACACTAGCAAGACATGGAAACAACCTAGGTATCCACGGACATATGAATGGATAAAGAAGATGTGGTACGTATGTACAATGGAATACTACTCAGACATAAAAAGAACAAAATAATATCATCTGCAGCAACATGGATGCAACTATAGATTATCATACTAAGTGAAGTAAGTCAGAAAAAGACAGACAAATATCATATGTTATCACTTGTATGTGGAATCTAAAATATAGCACAAATGAACCTATTTACAAAGCAGAAACACACTCACAGACATAGAGAACAGACTTGTGGTTGCCAAGGGGGAGGGGGGTGGGGGAGGAATGCACTGGGAGTTTGGGTTTAGTAGATGCAAACTATTACATATAGAATGGATGAACAACAAGATCCTACTGTATAGCACAGGGAAATATATTCAATACCCTGGGATAAACCATAATGGAAAAGAATATTAAAAAATAAATAAATATATATGTGTGTGTGTGTGTGTGTGTGTGTGTGTGTTTGTGTGTGTGTGTGTAACTCAGCCACTTTTCTGTACAGCAAAAATTAACACAACATTGTAAATTAACTATACTTCAATAAAATTTTTTTAAATTACTTTATTTTCCTGAACCTCAGTTTTCTCATCTGCTGATATAATACCAACTTCTCAGAGTTGTTATAGGAATTAAAGTGAGATAATACATGTAGAACATTTATCACAATGTATAGCTAATAAACGTTAGTTTTTACCTGAAAGATAAGGAATGCCAAAGAATGAGTAAATTCCACATTCATTTCTAAAAATATGAACATTTCTTGAGTATAATATACCCTGTATAAAAAGCAACTGTGATTTGTGTGTGTGGAATCCTTAGACCGCTGCTAAAATGCAAATACAGAGATCTTATTTTGAATATTGGACTGAAGGTCACCATGCAACCGTTTACCACGAATCTCAGAAAAAGGTTGCAGTGTCTCTGAATCAGGGTGATTTTGCTCCCCAGGGGACATTTGGCAATATCTGGAGACATTGTTGGTTGTCACAACTAGGGTAGGAGGGGTGCTACACACATCTAGTGAGAAGAGGCCAGAGATGCTGTTAAACATTCTACAATGCACAGGCATTGTACAAACACACAACAAACAATTATCTGGCCCAAAATGTCAATAGTGATGAGGTTGGATTAACGTAATGAAGTTAGAATTTATCAGAAATAAATAGGTGAATATATGTTTAATTGATAAATGTTCAAGATATTTGCTGTGATATGCACTTGAAAAAATGAGTGAAATACTGTAAAGTATTTAAAAATTAGAATATGTTATGCCCTAGATAAATGTCCCATTTTCTAGAAAATGTGTCCACACTACCTAGGGATATTTTTAAGAATGTTACTACGCTTAAGCCTTTCACCTGTTCATTTTTTTTTTCATTTCTATTATTCTGAGCTCAGACACATATATTACAAACTTTAGATCATAGCCCTTGACTTCAAGGAGCTTACAGTATAGCTGAAAAGGTAGGACATGCATTCAGAAAACTCTAGTATATTATAAGCTCCATGAGGGCAAGAGTCCTGTATATCTTTTTTTTTAACTTTTTATTTTATATTGGAGTATAGCTGATTAACAATGTTGTAATAGTTTCTGGTTCATTCAGCAAAGTGACTCAGCCATACGTATACATATATCCATTCTCCCCCAAGCTCCCTTCCCATCAGCCATTAAAAATAATGAAATAATGCCATTTGCAGCAACATGGATGGATCTAGAGATTGTCATACTAAGTGAAGTAAGTCAGACATAGAAAGAGAAATATAGTATGATATATCTTACATGTGGAATCTAAAAAGAAATTATACAAATGAACTTATTTACAAAACAGAAACAGACTCACAGACTTAGATAATGACCTTATGATTACCACGGGGAAAGGTGAGAGGAAGGGATAGTTAGGGAGTTAGGGAGTCCTGTCTATCTTGTTCACTCTTGGGTCTCTTGTGTTCAGAACAGCACCCAGAAATATGTGAATAAAACAATCAGTGAACAAGGTACAACAATATATGGTTACATGAAATAAATAATTAATGATATAGGAGGGAAAAATACTACATAAGTATGATTTTGTACTGAAAATAGGTCAGGAACGTTTCCTTTAAAGAGGGAGACAATAAATAAATAATAAAATTGTGTGACTAGAGAGGATGAAAGTGGAAGTTTCAGAGTGGAGGCAATATAGTCAAAGGCAAAGGAATAACAATGATCTTGGTAGTAGAAAAATTGGCATAAAAGGGTATGATTTCTGTAGAGAAACAGAAAAATCAGAGGTTAGAAGTTGAAAGGATGAACTTTTAAGGAAAACAAAAGATGTTGAAATGTGTTTTTTATTACCTGTACGTAGTGAGTTTGATGTTTGCAGAACATCACAAAAAAAATGTCTAAGAAGTAGACAGTTTGAATTTCTGACCTCTGCTTCATTTTAGTCACTCTCCCCTTAAATTTTGTCTGGCTAATTGATCTACAATTCTATGATCTAAACTAACTGAAGTCTCCCAAAAACTCTATGCTCTCTATGACACTTAGGCTTTTGCACATACTGTTCTCTTTCCTGAAATTGTCTTTCTAACTTCTTCCTCCCTTTCAAGGCCCCTCACTTGGTTAACTCCTGCTCATCCTTCAGGTCTCTGATTACATCTTTCCTCTGGGAAGTCCTCCCTGACCTCCTCCAAGATTAGATTGAGTGTTCTTTTTTGCTCCCATAGTACTCTTTACTTCAATTGAGGCACTTATCACACTGGATAATAATAGTCTGTTTAATGTTATTGCTCACCACCAGTCAATAAACCTGCTGTGTGCAGGAAATGTGCCTTGTTCACTTTTGTATGTCCAGTATCTACCAATGTCGGTCACATAGTTGGAACTCAGTAAATATCTGTTGAATAAAAGAACGAATAATATAGAATTAAAGTTAGGAGAAATGAGAGGACTACAAACATAGATTGGAATTAATTATATCAGAGATGTGAGCTGAAACCATGAGAATATGAGTTATTGAAAGAAGAGAAATAAACAGAAAGTAGCCAAAGGCTAGTCAGACTTTGGTACTGACAGTTAAGAAGTATGAGCAGAAATTGAGGAAATAAAGAAAATACAGAAGGAAAAAATGAAATTTCGGAAGACAATTGGACTAATATAATATCATGGAAGCCTAGGTAAGAGTTTCAAGAAGTTTCTGCCATAAGCAACAAAAAAACAGGATGGAGAAAGGTGGTTGGATTTCATGAATTTTCAGTAGCAGTTGGGATAGAAGCCTGATTGCAAACAATTAAGGACTGAATTAAGCTACAAAGAAATAGAATCATATGTATCAGTCCGGGCCCACACAGTAATTTGAATAGGGAAAGTTTAAGGTAAAGAATTATTAACTATAGGGGAGAAGGGAAGATGGCTGAAGAGTAAGACGTGGAGATCACCTTCCTCCCCACAGATACACCAGAAATACATCTACACGTGGAACAACTCCTACAGAACACCTACTGAATGCTGGCAGAAGACCTCAGACCTCCCAAAAGGCAAGAAACTCCCCACGTACCTGGGTAGAGCAAAAGAAAAAAGAATAAATAGAGACAAAAGGATAGGGATGGGACCTGCACCAGTGAGAGGGAGCTGTGAAGGAGGAAAGGTTTCCACACACTAAGAAGCCCCTTCGCAGGTGGAGACTGCGGGTGGCGGAAGGGGAAAGCTTCGGAGCCGCGGAGGAGTGCGCAGCAACAAGGGTGCGGGAGCAAAGTGGAGAGATTCCAGCACAGAGGATTGGTGCGGAACAGCACTCACCAGCCCGAGAGGTTTGCCTGCTCACCCGCCGGGTTGGGCACGGTCTGGGAGCTGAGGCTCGGGCTTCAGTCAGAGCACAGAGAGAGGACTGGGGTTGGCGGCGTGAACACAGCCTGCAAGGGGTTAGTGCACCACGGCTAGCTGGGAGGGAGTCCGGGGAAAAGTCTGCACCTGACGAAGTGCCAAGAGACTTTTTCTTCCCCCTTTGTTTCCTGGTGCGAGAGGAGAAGGGATTAAGAGCACTGCTTAAAGGAACTCCAGAGACGGGTGCGAGCTGCGGCTAAAAGCACAGACGCCAGAGACGGGCATGAGACCTAAGGCTGCTGCTACCGCCACCAAAAAGCCTGTGTACGAGCACAGGTCACTATCCACACACCCCTTCCAGGGAGCCTCTGCAGCCCGCCATTGCCAGGGTCCCGGAATACAGAGACAACTCCCCGGGGAGAACGCACGGTGTGCCTCAGGCTGTGCAAAGTAACGCGGGCCTCTGCCGCCACAGGCTCGCCCTGCATTCTGTACCCCTCCCTCCCCCCCGGCCAGAGTGAGCCAGAGTCCCCGAAGCAGCTGCTCCTTTAACCCCGTCCTGTCTGAGCAAACAACAGACGCCCTCCTGCGACCTACTTGCAGAGGCAGGGCCAAATCCAAATCTGAGCCCCTGGAGCTGTGAGAACAAAGAAGAGAAAGGGAAATCCCTCCCAGCAGCATCAGATGCAGTGGACTAAATCTCCACAATCAACTTGATATACCCTGCATCTGTGGAATACATGAATACACAACGAATCATCCCACATTGAGGAGGTGGACTTTGAGAGCAAGATTTATGATTTTTTCCCCTTTTCCTCTTTTTGTGAGTGTGTATGTGTATGCTTCTGTGTGAGATTTTGTCTGTATAGCTTTGCTTTCACCATTTGTCCTAGGGTTCTATCTGTCCGTTTTTTGTTTTTGTTTTAAAAAAGAATTTTTTCTTAATAATTATTTTTTATTTTAATAACTTTACTTTATTTTATCTTATTTTATTTTATCTTCTTTCTTTCTTTCCTTCTTTCCTTCCTTCTTTCCTTCCTTCCTCCCTCCCTCCCTCCCTCCCTCTTTTCTTTCTTTCTTTCCTGCTTTCTTTCTTTCTACTTTTTCTCCCTTTTATTCTGAGCCATGTGGATGAAAGGCTCTTAGTGCTGCAGGCAGGAGTCAGTGCTGTGCCTCTGAGGTGGGAGAGCCAACTTCAGGACACTGGTCCACAAGAGAACTCCCAGCTCCACATAATATCAAATGGCAAAAATCTCCCAGAGATCTCCATCTCAACAAAAGCACCCAGCTTCACTCAACAAACAGCAAGCTACAGTGCTAGACACCCTATGCCAAACAACTAGCAAGATGGGAACACAAACCCACCCAATAGTAGAGAGGCTGCCTTAAATCATATTAAGTCCACAGACACCCCAAAACACACCACCAGACGTGGACCTGCCCACCAGAAAGACAAGATCCAGCCTCATCCACCAGAACACAGGCACTAGTCCCCTCCACCACACAACCCACCGAACCAAGTTTAGCCACTGGGGATAGACACCAAAAATAACGGGAACTAAGAACCTGCAGCCTGCAAAATAGGAGACACCAAACACAGTAAGATAAGCAAAATAAGAAGACAGAAATACACACAGCAGATGAAGGAGCAAGATAAAAACCCACCACACCTAACAAATGAAGAGGAAATAGGCAGTCTACCTGAAAAAGAATTCAGAACAATGATAGTAAAGATGATGGAAAATCTTGGAAATAGAATAGAGAAATGCAAGCAACATTTAACAAGGACCTAGAAGAACTGAAGATGAAACAAGCAACGATGAGCAACACAAGAAATGAAATTAAAAATACTCTAGATGGGATCAATAGCAGAATAACTGAGGCAGAAGAACGGATAAGTGACCTGGAAGATAAAAGAGTGGAAAAAAACTACTGCAGAGCAAAATAAAGAAAAAAGAATGTAAAGAACTGAGGACAGTCTCAGAGACCTCTAGGACAACATTAAATGCACCAACACTCGAATTATAGGGGTTCCAGAAGAAGAAGAGAAAAAGAAAGGGACTGAGAAAATATTTGAAGAGATTATAGTTGAAAACTTCCCTAATATGGGAAAGGAAATAGTTAATCAAGACCAGGAAGCACAGGGAGTCCCATACAGGATAAATCCAAGGAGAAAAAGACAGATATTAATTGAACCGTCAAAAATTAAATACAAAGAAAGCATATTAAAAGCAGCAAGGGAAAAACAACAAATAACACTCAAGGGAATCCCCATAAGGTTAACAGCTGATCTTTCAGGAGAAACTCTGCAAGCCAGAAGGGACTGGTAGGACATATTTAAAGTAATGAAGGAGGAAAACCTGCAACCAAGATTACGCTACCCAGCAAGGAACTCATTCAGATTTGATGGAGAAATAAAAACAGTTACAGACAAGCAAAAGCTGAGAGAGTCAGCACCACCAAACCAGCTTTACAACTGCTAAAGGAACTTCTCTAGGCAAGAAAAACAAGAGAAGGAAAAGACCTACAATAACGACCCAAAACAATTAAGAAAATGGGAATAAGAACATAGATATTGGTAATTACCTTAAATGTAAATGGACTAAATGCTCCCACCAAAAGACACAGATTGGCTGAATGGATACAAAAACAAGACCCTTATATATGCTGTCTACAAGAGACCCACTTCAGACCAAGAGACACATACAGACTGAAAGTAACGGGATGGAAATAGATATTACATGCAAATGGAAATCAAAAGAAAGCTGGAGTAGCAATTCTCATATCAGACAAAATACACTTTAAAATAAAGTCTATTACAAGAGACAAAGAAGGACACTACGTAGCGATAAAGAGATCGATCCAAGAAGAGGATATAACAATTGTAAATATTTGTGCACCCAACATAGGAGCCCCTCAATACATAAGGCAAATACTAACAGCCATAACAGGGGATATTGACAGTAACACATTCATAGTAGGGGACTTTAACACCCCACTTTCACCAATGGACAGATCATCCAAAATGAAACTAAATGAGGAAACACAAGCTTTGAATGATACATTAAACAAGATGGACTTAATTGATATTTATAGGACATTTCATCCAAAAAAAACAGAATACATATTCTTCTAAAGTGTTCATGGGACATTCTCCAGGATAGATCATACCTTGGGTCACAAATCAAGCCTTGGTAAATTTAAGAAAATGGAAATTGTATCAAGTATCTTTTCTGACCACAACGCTATGAGACTAGATATCAAACACAGGAAAAGATCTGTAAAAAATACAAACACATGGAGGCTAAACAATACACTACTTAATAACGAAGTGATCACTGAAGAAATCAAAGAGGAAATCAAAAAATACCTAGAAACAAATGACAATGGAGACACAACGATCCAAAAGCTATGGAATGCAGCAAAAGCAGTTCTAAGAGGGAAGCTTATAGCAATAAAATCCTACGTTAAGAAACAGGAAACATTTCGAATAAACAACCTAACCTTGCACCTAAATCAATTAGAGAAAGAAGAACAAAAAACTAAAGTTAGCAGAAGGAAAGAAATCATAAAAATCAGATCAGAAATAAATGAAAAAGAAATGAAGGAAACAATAGCAAAGATCAATAAAACTAAAAGCTGGTCCTTTCAGAAGATAAACAAAATTCATCAAACACTAGCTATACTCATCAAGAAAAAAAGGGAGAAGATTCAAATCAATAGAATTAGAAATGAAAAAGGAGAAGTAACAACTGACACTGCAGAAATGCAAAAGATCATGAGAGATTACTACAAGCAACTCTAGGCCAAAAAAACGGACAACCTAGAAGAAATAGACAAACACTTCAAAATGCACAACCTGCCAAGACTGAATCAGAAAGAAATAGAAAATATGAACAGACAAATCACAAGCACTGAAATTGAAACTGTGATTAAAAATCTTCCAACAAACAAAAGCTCAGAACCAGATGGCTTCACAGGCGAATTCTATCAAACATTTAGAGAAGAACTAACACCTATCCTGCTCAAACTCTTCCAAAATATAGCAGAGGGAGGAACACTCCCTAGCTCATTCTACAAAGCCACCATCACCTTTATACCAAAACCAGAAAAGGATGTAGCAAAGAAAGAAAACTACAGGCCAGTGTCACTGATGAACATAGGTGCAAATTTCCTCAACAAACTACTAGCAAACAGAATCCAACAGCACATTGAAAGGATCATACACCATGATCAAGTGGGGTTTATTCCAGGAATGCAAGGTTTCTTTGATATATGCAAATCAATCAACGTGATACACCATATTAACAAATTGAAGGAGAAAAACCATATGATCAACTCAATAGATGCAGAGAAAGCTTTTGACAAAATTCAACACCCATTTATGATAAAAACCCTGCAGAAAGTAGGCATAGAGGGAACTTTCCTCAACAAAATAAAGGCCATATATGACAAACCAACAGCCAACATCGTCCTCAATGGTGAAAAACTGAAAGCATTTCCACTAAGATAAGGAACAAGACAAGATTGCCCACTCTCACCACTCTTATTCAACATAGTTTTGGAAGTTTTAGCCATAGCAATCAGGGAAGAGAAGGAAATAAAAGGATTCCAAATTGGAAAAGAAGAAGTAAAGGTGTCACTGTTTGCAGATGACATGATACTATACATAGAGAATCCTAAAGATGCTACCAGAACACTACTAGAGCTAATCAATGAATTTGGTAACGTAACAGGATACAAAATTAATGCACAGAAATCTATGGCATTCCTATACACTAATGATGAAAAATCTGAAAGTGAAATCAAGAAAACACCCCCACTTACCATTGCAAGAAAAACAATAAAATATCTAGGAATAAACCTACCTAAGGAGACAAAAGACCTGTATGCAGAAAATTATAAGACACCGATGAAAGAAATTAAAGATGATACAAATAGCTGGAGAGATATACCATGTTCTTGGATTGGAACAATCAACATTGTGAAAATGACTCTACTACCCAGAGCCATCTACAGATTCAATGCAATTCCTATCAAACTACCACTGGCATTTTTCACAGAACTAGAACAAAAAATGTCACAATTTGTATGGAAACACAAAAGACCTCGAATAGCCAAAGCAATCTTGAGAACAAAAATTGGAGCTGGAGGAATCAGGCTCCCTGACTTCAGACTATACTACAAAGCTACAGTAATGAAGACAGTATGGTACTGGCACAAAAACAGAAAGATAGATCAATGGAACAGGATAGAAAGCCCAGAGATAAACCCACGCACATATGGTCACCTTATCTTTGATAAAGGAGGCAGGAATGTACAGTGGAGAAAGGACAACCTCTTCAATAAGTGGTGCTAGGTAAACTGGACAGGTACATATAAAAGTATGAGATTAGATCACTCCTTAACACCATACACAAAAATAAACTCAAAATGGATTAAAGCCCTAAATGTAAGGTCAGAAACTATGAAACCCATAGAGGAAAACATAGACAGAACACTCTATGGAATAAATCACAGCAAAATCCTTTTTGGCCCACGTCCTAGTGAAATGGAAATAAAAACTAAAATAAACAAATGGGACCTAATGAAACTTCAAAGCTTTTGCCCAGCAAAGGAAACCATAAACAAGACCAAAAGACAACCCTCAGTATGGGAGAAGATATTTGCTAATGAAGCAACTGACAAAGGATTAACCTCCAAAATTTATAAGCAGCTTTTGAAGCTTAATAACCTAAAAGCAAACAACCCAATCCAAAAATGGGCAGAAGACCTAAATAGACATTTCTCCAAAGAAGATATACAGACTGCCAACAAACACATGAAAGAATGCTCAACATCATTAATCATGAGAGAAATGCAAATCAAAACTACAATGAGATATCATCTCACATCAGTCAGAATGGCCATCATCAAAAAATCTAGAAACAATAAATGCTGGAGAGGGTGTGGAGAAAAGGGAACCCTCTTGCACTGCTGGTGGGAATGTGAATTGGTTCAGCCACTATGGAGAACAGTATGGAGGTTCCTTAAAAAACTACAAATAGAACTACCATATGACCCAGCAATCCCACTACTGAGCATATACCCTGAGAAAACCATATTTCAATAAGAGTCATGTACCAAAATGTTCATTGCTGCTCTATTTACAATAGGCTGGAGATGGAAACAACCTAAGTGTCCATCATCGGATGAATGGATAAAGATGTGGCACATATGTACAATGGAATATTACTCAGCCATTAAAGAAATGAAATTGAGCTATTTGTAATGAGGTGGATGGACCTAGAGTCTGTCATACGGAGTGAAGTAAGTCAGAAAGAGAAAGACAAATACCATATGCTAACACATATATATGGAATTTAAGAAAAAAAATGTCATGAAGAAACTAGGGATAAGACAGCAATAAAGACATAGGCCTACTACAGAATGGACTTGTGGAAACGGCGAGGGGGAAGGGTAAGCTGTGACAAAGCGAGAGAGTGGCATGGACATATACACACTACCATACGTAAAACTGATTGCTAGTGGGAAGAAGCCGCGTAGCACAGGGAGATCAGCTCCGTGGTTTTTTGGTTTTTTTTTTTTTTGCGGTACGCGGGCCTCTCACTGTTGTGGCCTCTCCCGTTGCGGAGCACAGGCTCCGGACGCGCAGGCTCAGCGGCCATGGCTCACGGGCCCAGCCGCTCCGCGGCATGTGGGATCTTCCCGGACCGGGGCACGAATCCGTGTCCCCTGCATGGGCAGGCGGACTCTCAACCACTGCGCCACCAGGGAAGCCCAGCTCCGTGGTTTTTGACCACCTAGAGGGGTGGGATAGGGAGTGCTATAGGGAGGGAGACGCAAGAGGGAAGAGATATGGGAACATATGTATATGTATAATTCACTTTGTTATAAAGCAGAGACTAACACACAATTGTAAAGCAATTATACTCCAATAAAAACGTAAAAAAAAGAATTATTAACTGTAACAGTGAATGAAAATAAGAGACTATTAGCTAGTAAGAAGTAAAACCTTAAAAGAATGTAAGAATAGCAGAAACAAGGAATAGCTACCACTCCTAGGGCCGTGATAGAGCACCCAAAGTAAATCATCCCCAACCCTCCCCCTGCCCAGGGCTGAGATCCAGACCTTATTGGAGTGGGCACTACCATGACAGAGAAGTCACTGTGGTGTTATGATTGTAGAACTTGCTGGAAATTTGCCTTCCAAGATTTACCAGAATCCACCCTCTGGAGTTCCTACGACTGCTGATCATGTGGAGGTATCAGCTAGAAAAATGCCCAAGGGGGAAGTGCTCAAGGGAGGCTATGGGAACTGAGCAATAGAGAAGCCATCTCTGCTGAAGGAGCTAAGTACTTGGGAGGCTACACATGCTACAGGAGCCAAACACTGGAGAAACTGCCCTTATGCTGCAGAAGCTGGGCACTGGCGAAGCCACATGCATTGGAGTTTGCAGGTGAAATCTCCAGTGAGGAAAACTGGAGAAGTTGATGTCCTCTTGTAAGAATGAGATTTTGTTAGGCTGACATAGAGGTTTTAGAAAAAAGTGGAATTTTCCTACAAGCGTCAGTGTCTCCACAAAGCACCCTAGAAGAGAGAAAAGGAAAAATGCAGGAGAATTGAGAGCACTATTGAGTAGGGTAGGGATATGTTGGATGAGTATTTGTTATCTTAAAGGATGTAACAGAAATAAGAGACTTGCATCTTCACTGGATGGATATTGAAAACTGAAATGGCTAAATTAATGGAGTAGAAGTAAACATTATAGTCACAGGATTTTAGAGCTAGGAGGAATATGTTCATTATATAGTTTTTTTTAAAGTCTAAATAAGTTATATGATTTGCCTAAGTTCACAGAGTTAATGATGGAGCCAGAATTAGAATAACGTTTTTCTGACACTCACTCCATTCATTATTTGTGCTGCATCATGCTGGAAAGAGCTATTTTCAGAAAAATAAAACTACTAGCAAATTCATAAGAATTTCAAAGGACAAAGTGTACTTTGATGTTGTTAGCTCAGGTAGAAAGCAAGTTTACTCAGAATAAGAAATTCACATCAGCCACTTTTGTAGGGAGTTTTTGTTTGTGATGCACTTTTAAGAAAGAGGTGATATTTGGGGACTAGGTAATTTGACTTCAGCTATACTATTTAAAAATGTGAAACAATAAACTGAATGAGCAATATGGACTTTAATGTATATAAAATTAATCACAGTGAATTTTCATTTTAATCAGAGAGCTGGGGGAATTAGGAATTATGGCTTATAATGCCTGATTAATCAGAATTCCCCAAAACTTAAGGTGAAATTTTGTCTTACATTAGTAAATAAGAATGCTGAAATCAACAATATTTCTCTGAAGACTAAAAATTCTGTAGTAGGCTCTTAGATTATCACTGTTTTGTGGGATGCCATTCTACAGATTCATTGCATATACAGAGATTGAACTATATATGTCCTACCCCTCAGATATTCCCTAAAATGTAAAACAAAATTACTTCTTTAAATTTTTTGCTGAAAGTAGAAAATTATATACTTTTTTTTTATAATGAAGGTTCTCAGTCAGATATGAATGCAACTTTAGTATGACTTGTTCTGTTCATATTTGTTGTTAATGTCTGATAGTTAAATAAGTGGACAATTTTTAAGGGAGAAATCCTTAAATTGTGACTATTAACCTTTTTTTTTTTTTTTTTTTTTTTTTTTTTTTTTTTTTTTTTTTTTTTGCGGTATGTGGGCCTCTCACTGCCATGGCCTCTCCCGGAGCACAGGCTCCAGACGCGCAGGCTCAGCGGCCATGGCTCACAGGCCCAGCCGCTCCGCGGCATGTGGGATCTTCCCGGACTGGGGCACAAACCCGCGTCCCCTGCATTGGCAGGTGGACTTTCAACCACTGCGCCACCAGGGAAGCCCGACTACTAACTTTTTGAATGATGCTTTATAATTTGTCCCCAACTAAAGAAAAGAACTAGTCAAAATTCAAAAAATAAATCCTCTACAGTAAGTTCCCTACATATGAATGAGTTTCATTCCAACAGCGCATTTGTAAGTCCAATTTGTTCGTAAGTTCAACAAAGTTAGCCTAGGTATCTAACTAACACAATTGGCTATATAGTACTTATAGGTTTATAATACTTTTCACACAAATAATATATAAAAAATAAACACAAAATACAAAGAAAACATTTCTAATCTTACACTACAGTACCTTGAAAAGTACAGTAGTACAATACAACAGCTGGAATACAGGGGCTGGTATCAAGTGAATAAGCAAGAAGAGTTACTGACTGGAGGAGGGAGAGGAGGTGCGAGATGGAAGAGCAGAAGGATCATCAGCAATAGGAGACAGAGGGCAAGCTACAATTTCACTCACGCCTGAAGTTGATGGCACAGGTTCTGGTTCCTTGTTGGATTCAATTCCATCTACCCTCTTGAAAAAATGATCCAGTGATGTCTGGGTAGTAGCTCTTTCCTGGGCTTGAAATAAAGATACAGTACTACTGTACTCTATGCAGTAATGTATAGTAAAGTATACAAAAGCACAACCACTTGTAGAGGATGCACACACGTGACAATGTACGCCAGACACATGAACTAACTTACATGATTGGACATGCTAACGCACATTTGTATCTTTGAAAGTTCGCAACTTGAAGTTTCATATGCAGGGGACTTACTGTAGTTTAAGAGGAATGGATTAAAAAAAAAAAGAGGAATGGAGACCATGGGCATTTGGATCACTTCTCCATGTCACTTACTTGTGCCTCCAAAGCCCGCTTCAGCCCAATCCTGTATATACCACTTCCACTTGATAATGGTGTATTGCTGTGCATGCCCAACTTTATGGCTTGGTGTGTCAGACAACACTCAGTTCATGATTGAAAGCTTAGGGCACATGGTAACTTGGTGGCCCACGGTGAAGCATTTAGTCTCTGTTAAGGCCCAGTAGCAGGCCAAAAGCTCTCAAAAGGAAAGTAGCTATCTACAGATGATGGCAGGATCTTGCTCCAAAATCCTAAAGGTTTGTATTATAATTCACCCAGACAGGCCTCCCAAAGACTTTAAAGAGTATCCCTACCTGCTTTAAGCACCATTGAATATGCAGAATCATATGGTCCAAATGGCAGAGCAGTTTGCACAGCAGCCAGGACCTGTTGCAGAGACTTCTCTTGTTCTGGGCCCCACGAAAAGGTAACAGCTTCTTGGGTCACTTGGTAGATAGGCCAGAGAAATACACCCAAATAGGAATATGTTATCTCTATAATACAAAGAAGCCCACTAGGTGTTGTGACTCTTTCTTGGTTGTAGGAGGGACCAGATGCAACAACTTATCCTTCATCTTAGAAAGGAATTCTCAACATGCCCCACATCACAAGACCCCTAGAAATTTCACTGAGGTAGAAGTCACCTGAATTGTAATCAGATTTATTGTCCATTCTCTGACATGCAACTCTCTTACCAACAAGCCAGAGTAGTTGCTACCTCTTGCTTGCTAGGTCCAATCAACATAATGTCATCAGTGTAATGGAATAGTGTAATATCTTGTGGAAGGGAAAGTTGATCAAGGTCACTGAGAACTAAATTATGACACATGGCTAGAGAGTCCATATACCTCTGAGGTAAGACAGTGAAAGTGTATTGTTGGCCTTCTCAGATGAAAGCAAAATGCTTCTGGTGGATTTTTATGTACAAAGATATAGAAAAAGGCATTTGATAGATCAATAGCTTCATATCAGGTACCAGGGGATATTTTAATTTGCTCAAGCAATGAAACTATGTTTGGCATAGCAGTTACAATTGGAGTCACCACCTGATTAAGTTTATCATAATCCATTGTCATTCTCCAAAATCCATCTGTCTTCTGCACAAGCCAAATAGGAGAGTTGAACAGGGATGGGGTGGAATTACCACCGCTATGTCTTTCAATTCCTTGATGGTGGCACAAATCTCTGCAATCCTTCCAGGAATGTGGTATTGCTTTAGATATACTGCTTTTCTAGGTAGAAGCAGTTTTAAGGGCTTCCATGTGGTCTTTCACATCATAATAACCCTCACTCCACAGATTAGATAACCAAAGTGGGGATTCTACCACTTGCTAAGTATGTCTATTCCAATTATACATTCTGGAACTGGGGAAATAACCACAAGATGTGTTTGGGGACCCATTGTGAGATAGATCTGAGCTAAAACTCTGTTGATCACCTGACCTCCACAAGTTCCTGATCTGACTAGAGGGCCACAGTGACATTTTGGTTCTCCTGGAATCAATGTCAGTTCGGAGCCAGAATCCAGTAGTCCCCAAAAGTTCTGATTATTTCCTTTTCCCCAGTATACAGTTACTTTGGTAAAAGGCCATAGGTCCTTTTGGGTAAAGCTGAGAGAAAGATTAACAGTATAATTTTCAGGAGTGTACCAGGTCCTTCCTTGAAGGAAGGTGCCCTCCCCTTTATTCAAGGGTTTCTGGATCTGTAAACTCTCTCATCTGGGAATTCAGTGATTGTGACTCTCTGTTTCTATGACTTAGCTTCGACTTTGATTTACTTGACTAAGAACTTTTCTGCTCATATAGATCACCTAAGGTTTTAGTAGGCTTCCTATCTCTTACACTTCTAAGAACACTATGATCAATTAACCAATGCTCTAGGTCTGGTCAAGTCATACTTTTGTAATTGCAGCTTTAACTTTGCTGTCCATTACAACAATCATGCCCACATTGACTTTAATGGTTGAGTGCAACCAATTGGCCTCTATCACCTGGGGATCCAATTATTCCCACTGCACTTAGGTTTCCCAATTCAGTAACTGTAGTTCCCACTGTGAGGTCTGGCTTATAAAGAAGAGCGATCACAGAGCTCCTCAAGGATGCTGTGGCTCTCCTCACAAATATATGCCTCCCAGCATTGGTGAAATGTATGTCTTTTGGACCCTCCCAATTTGGGTGGGTTGGTCTTAAGTGCCAAATCCACTCCACCATTCCAGTCTCCCTAAGCCCTAAGCCTTTGTAGCCCCTCCTCTGTTAAACCAAGGCATTTCCAGCATTTTTAATTCACTCATGCTCGTTACATTTTAGCCCTACCAAAAAACAAAACAGAGTCTTTTCTAACTCCCCTAGCTGCAACATTAAACCCATAATTTCTGTTTAATGAGCCCATATCAATAAATTTGACCTGATTCATTATGTTCCTTCCACCATTAACCACACCCTTCATATCCATTCCCACACATGTTCCCAGGACTTCTGTTTGTATAAATTAGAAAACTCAAGTAGCTCTTTTGGAATACATACCTCCTCATGGGTCACACATTATACCTCATCTTTAGGAGCCTGCAGGGACTTGAGTCTAGTTATAGGTCTAGAAGCAGAGTGGTGGTGGTGGTGGGCCCTGAGGAGAATCACCATTGTCTTACATGGCAACTGCCTTAGGGAGGTCTTTAGAGTTTCCTTGGGCAATGCATGGTTAATCCACTTAGGTGGAGGAAGAAAGCCTGATACTGTTATTGGTGGAAAAGCTGATACCAATCAAGGTAGAGATGCCCCGGGCACCTCGCTGCTTCTGCTGGAGGTGAAAGGCTGCTTCTGATGGGGGTTGGGAGGCCAATTCTGCTGGGATCGAGGAAGACACTTTCCATTGGTGGTGGGGAGCTCTCTTCGACTGGTAAATAAGATTAATCAGAATTTAGGGGCCCAATCTCCTCAGCCTCATCAGGATCTTCCCACAATTTATGGGATCTCATTCTTTCTCAATCCATGTCCTCACTTTAACAGTAGACACCCTGCAAGTCTGGGAGTTCAACTTGCATTGTAACTCAACCAGTCACAGGATGAGGTTCTACATTTGAATTTTAGCAATTTCATCTCTGCAGCTACAAGCGATAAGTTCTCCTTCATGACACACATAGAAGTTCTTAGGTCATTTTTGTGCCTCTTGAATTTGTGAATTTGAATCCCTGATTTCCTTTTCTTTCACCATTAGTGACATTAGGAGCAATCAACCAACATCATTATACTTACTAGTTTTTCAAAAATAGTGGAAATTATCATATACAGAGTTACCTAGCTCCTTGCTCATTAGTATCTTTGAATCTAATCGGATTAGGGAGTAAATTCCCTGAACCACTTTAGAAAACACACCCATAAAATTCTGTTCCTCTAGGAATTGGCTCACATGATTATGAAGTCTTGAGAAGTCCCAGTTGTCTCCAGCTTGGAGACAGTGATGTAATTCACTCTAAGTCTGAAGCCCTGAGAATAAGGGGAGCCAATGGTGCCAATCCTAGTTAGAGGGCAGGAGAAGATGAGATGAGATGAGATGTCCCATCTCAAAGAGAGAAATGGGAAAAAAAGGGGCAATTTTCTCCTTCCCCTGACTTTTGTTCTTTTAAAGTCCTGAATGGATTGGATGATGCCTACCCACATTGGGAAGGGCAATCTACTTTACAGAGTCCACCAATTCGAATGTTAATCTCATCCAGAAACACCTTCAAAGACACACCCAGTAGTGTTTAATATGGACACCCATGACTAGTCAAGTTGACACATTAAATTAACTATGGCAATATTCATAGGAGATATTGTCTATAGTTTTCTTGTGATGTGTTTGTTTGCTTTTGACAGGGTAATACTTCATAGAATGATTTACAAAGTATTATTTTCTCTTCTATATTTTGGAGGAATTTGTGAAGAATTGCCATTAATTTTTTAAATGTTTGCTAGAATTCAGGAGTAAAGTTGACTGAGTCTGGGCTTTATTTGTTGGAAGTTGGAAGTTGATTACTTGTTGTTTCTGTGAGCTTGGCAATAATGTCTCATCTTTCATTCTTGATTTTAGTAATATGAGCCTATTTTGGTCATTTTTTCCTTGGTTAGCCTATCTAGTTTTCTCAGTTTTGTTGGTTTTTCACATTAACAACTTTTGCTTTCATTGATTTTTCTCTACCATTTTTCCATTCTCTATTTCATTAATTTTTTCTTTAATTTTCATTATTTCCTTCTGTGCAGTTTGCATTTCATTTGCTTTTCTTTTTCCAGTGTATTGATATTATGGTGGAAGTTTAGCTTATTGACGTTGGATCCTTCTTCTTTTGTAATATAAGCATTTACAACTTTAAATTTCCCTCTAAGCACTGCTTTAGCTGATTTCATAAGTTTTTGCTTCATTGCATTAATCTAAAATAATTCTTAATGCATTTGAAGAAGCCACAGGACTATGGCTATGCACTTACTCTGGTGAAACTGCCACTAGGACACATTCTAAATGTTTTTATAATGCTTTCCAAGCTTATGTTAAATAGTTTTGGACAGTCTCAGTGATAAGTGATACATTATCTTTTGAGGGTGAAACCACATTTGGAGATATTTCAAAAGTAATTCAGAACTAAGTCTAGTGAACAATGCGGGGGGTAACACTATTTTTGTTTGAAAATTATTTCATATAGAGTACACTGTGAAACAGAGTAATATAATTCTAAAGTCAATCAGTGGTTTAAGGTATATTTCTGTACTTCACAGATACCCTTAGAGGTCTACAAAATGAATCTGAATGAAAAGTTTTAAGAAATTCTGTACAAATATTACTACTGAAGTCAATGAAAAGAATCAATACTTTCTCTTCTTGTTCATCTAGTTAGCAATCATTTACTGAGACTATAACCACATGCAAGAAAATCTGAAGGTTCTACTGAAGGTTTTGCTGTTTTTGAAGTCGTACTATAAACATCTTATTTTATCATTAGGTACTGATTTCCTCAAAGACTAATTTCCTTAAAAGATCAGAATATCAGGCATTTCATGTATATACCTCTTGAAACATGGACCAGGACTGTCCTTAAAATTTGATTCATAATAAAAGAGAAATGTAGCTCATATTCCAATTTCTTTTTAAAAGAAATCCAATTTATTTAAATGTAACAATCATCAGATAAATACTCCTTTGGACAAATAAAATTTCAATGCTTTCATCAAAAATGTGAATAAATAAATTTAAATTTTCCTTTTGGGTTTCTTTTTTGGTAATTTAGGAGTATGCTGTTTAATTTCCACATATTTGTAACTTTTCCAATTTTCTTTGTTATTGACTTCTAATTTCATTCTATTTGGTCAGAGAACACAATTTGTATTACAGATCTTCCTTGACTTATGGTGGAGTTATGTCCTGATAAACCCATCATAAGTTGAAAATACTGTAAGTCAAAAATGCATTTAATATATCTAACATACTGAACATCATAGCTTAACCTAGCCTCCCTTAAACATGCTCAGAACACTTGCCTACTCTTGGACAAAATTATTTAACATGAAGTCTATTTTATAATAAAGTGTTGAGTATCTCATGTAATTTCTTGAATACTGTACTGGACGTGAACAACAGAATGGTTGTGTGGGTACAGAACCATATGATGTTTACCCTTGTGATTGCATTGCTGACTGGGAGCTGTGGCTGATTGGGAGACGTAGCTCACTGCTGTTGCCCAGCATCACAAGACAGTATTATATTATATATATTCCTAGCCCAGGAAAAGATAAAAATTCAGAATTCAAAGTATGGTTTCTACTGAATGCATATTGCTTTTGCACCATCAGAAATTTGAAAAATCATAAGTAGTGCCATCTAAGTTGAGGACTGCCTGCATTTCTATCTTTTAAAAATTATTAAGGTCAGTCTTATGGCCTAGAATACATCTCTTCCTGATATATTGAAACTTCTATCATTAGAAAATGTTCCTCTTTATCTCTAGTAACATTTTTTGTTTTTAATTTTATTTCTTCTGGTATTAGTATACCACTCCAGCTTTCTTGTGGTTGCTGTTTGCATGATATATATTTTTTCATCCATTTCATTTTAATCTATTAGTATCTTTGAATTAAAGTGTTTCACCTATAGACTACATACAGTTGGATAATTTTTTTAACATCTTTATTGTAGTATAATTGCTTTACAGTGGTGTGTTAGTTTCTGCTTTATAACAAACTGAATCAGTTATACATATACATATATCCCCATATCTCCTCCCTCTTGTGTCTCCCTCCCACCCTCCCTATCCCACCCCTCTAGGTGGACACAAAGCACTGAGCTGATCTCCCTTTGCTATGCAGCTGCTTCCCAGTAGCTATCTATTTTATTTTATTATTTTTAAAATTTTATTTATTAATTATTTTTGCTTTGTTGCTGCACGCGGTCTTTCTCTAGTTGCAGCGAGTAGGGGCTACTCTTCACTGCAGTGCGTGGGCTTCTCATTGTGGTGGCTTCTCTTTTTGAGGAGCATGGGCTCTAGGCACGTGGGCTTCAGTAGTTGTGGCTTGCGGGCTCTAGAGCACAGGCTCAGTAGTTGTGGCATTCGGGCTTAGTTGTTCTGCGGCATGTGGGATCTTCCCAGATGAGGGCTCAATCCGGTGTCCCCTGCATTGGCAGGTGGATTCTTAACCACTGCACCACAAGGGAAGTCCCTAGCTATCTATCTTACATATGGTAGTGTATATATGTCCATGCCACTCTCTCACTTCATCCCAGATTACCTTTCCCCCTCCCCATGTCCTCAAGTCCATTCTCTACGTCTGCGTCTTTATTCCTGTCCTGCCCCTAAGTTCTTCAGAACCTTTTTTTTTAGATTCATATATATGTGTTAGCATATGGTATTTGTTTTTCTCTTTCCAACTTACTTCACTCTGTATGTCAGTCTCTAGGATAATGTTTTTAATCCAGTATGACAAAGTGCCTCTTTATTGGATTTTTTTAACACCTTTATTGGAGTATAATTGCTTTACAATGTTGTGTTAGTTTCTGCTTTATAACAAAGTGAATCAGTTATACATATACATATGTTCCCATATCTCTTCCCTCTTGCATCTCCCTCCCTCCCACCCTCCCTATCCCACCCCTCTAGGTGGTCACAAAGCACTGAGCTGATCTCCCTGTGCTATGTGGCTGCTTCCCACTAGCTATCTATTTTACGTCTGGTAGTGTATAATCCATTCATATTTAATGGCATTATTGATATATTTGGATTTATGTATCATTTTACTTTTTCCCAACTTTATTGAGATATAATTGACATATAACATTGGGTAACTTTAAGATGTACAAGGTGATGATTTGATATAAATTGTGAAATGATTATCATATAAGGTTAGTTAACACATCCTTCACTATTTTTGTTGTTGTTATGATAAGAACATTTCAGATTGACTCTGTTAGCAACTTTCAAGTATACAAAACAGTATTGTTAACTATAATCACCATGTTGTACATTAATGTTGAGAGTTTAGCTAAACTACTCCACAACATTGCTTCCTTGGTATCCATTTTGCATGACCAAGTGGCCTGAAGGACCCTTGAATTGACACTAGCTCCTCCTGGGAACACCTGACTTAGAAACAACCTGCAGAGTCACAAGCAAATATAAGTTCCTGATACGACTGTCCCAAAGGCCCTTGTGATAAACAGTCCCCACCATCTTCCAGAGCCTTCCCCTCGTGCACCCCTTAGATAAAACCCTTGCAAAACTTACCAAACACCTGCTCTTTTTGGTTTGAATTGATCAATCTGGCTTTAGCCTGGGAATGCCAAAGTGCTCCACCCTCAGACTCTGTTAAAGGCATGGATCTTATGTCCTGCTGCTCTCTCTCAGACTGCACTCTGCTTTGACCTCCCACATTGCCCCTTGAGGCATGCTGTGTACCTCTTCTAGGACCTGGAGTAATAAACTTCACTATTTTTGTTTTTATTTATTTACTTACTTATTTTTGGCCAAGCCTCATGCCTTGCGGGGATCTTAGTTCCTGACTTGGGATCGAACCCGTGCCCCCTGCAGTGGAAGGGTGCAGTCTTAACAACTCTACTGCCAGAGAACTTCCAAAAACTTTTCTGTTTTAATTCCTTTCGGTCTGAGGCTCACCATCCGACATCCTGGGGCTCTACTTAAAAGTAAATTAACACAAAAATTAGATTCCCAGAACTTCTTTATCTTATAACTAAAAGTTTGTACCATTTGACCAATATCTCCTTATTTCCCCTGCTCCTGGCAAACACCATTCCACTCTATGTTTTTATGTTTGGCTTTTTTAGATTCACATATAAATGAGATCATACAGTATTTGTCTTTCTCTGCCTGACTTCTTTCACTTAGCCAAATGCCCTCAAGTTTCATCCATGTTGTTGCAAATGGCAGGATTTATTTTCTTATGGATGAATAATGTTATATTGCATATATATACCAGATTTTCTTCATTCCTGTTTTTTTGTTGTTGTTGTTGTTTGTTTGTTTTTAGTTCCCTGACCAGGGATCAAACCTGGGCCACCTGCAGTGGAAGCACAGAGTCCTAACCACTGGACCACCAGAGAATTCCCTATCCATTCATCTGTTGATTGCCACTTAGGATGTTTCCATGTCTTGGCTATTGAGGATAATGCTACGAACATGAGAGTGCAGGTATTTGTACAAGACAGTGATTTCATTTCCTTCAGATATATACCTAGAAGTGGGATTGCTGTATCATATGGTAGTTTTATTTTTAATTTTTTGAGGAAACATACTGTTTTCAATGCTGACTGCACTGATTTACTTTCCCACCAACAGTCGTATCATTTTACTTTTTGTTCCTTTTTGTTCCTCTATTCCTTCTTTACTGCTTTCTTTTCCATTAAAGTGAATATTTTCTGATGCTGCATTTAAATTTCTTTAATAACATTTTCACTATATTTCTGGGAGTTATTTCCATTGTGTTTGTTCTGGAGCTTACTATGTACATCATAACTCATCAGAATCATCTTAAAATTAATACTAACTTAATTCTGCTTAGATATAGAAATGTTACTTCTATATGACTCTACTCCATTTTCCCCCATTTTGTGGTGTTAAACATATTACATTTATAAATTTTCAATCCAAACAATATATTGTTATAATCATTACTTTATATAATTTAATATATTTTAAAGAAGCTAAGAGAAGAAAGAAGAGCTAGTATATATTTATAGTTTTTGTTATATTAGCCTGATTTTTTGTCATTTCTTACACTCTGCATTTATTCCTACAGATTTGACGTACCACATGGTATCATGTTCTTAACCCAATACAGCTTTCTTCTCACTCACCTTCTTTTTGCTGTTATTGGCAAATATATTACATTTCTATATGTGATATGCCAAACTAGATTATCTACACATTATTTTATTTTATATAATTAAAAAATAATTTAAGAATGTAGGAGAAATATGTATTTTTACTGTCTTTTATAATTATATAGTAATCTTTACAATTGAACTTTGTTTTCCATGTGGATTTGAATAATTTGAGTTTTTGTCTGGATTCAGTTGCTTTCAGCCTGAATAACTTCCCTTTACAGTTCTTGTAATAAGGGTCTGCTAGCAACAAATTCTCACACTTTTTTTTTTTTTTTTTTTTTGCGGTATTCGGGCCTCTCACTGTTGTGGCCTCTCCCGTTGCGGAGCACAGACGCGCAGGCTCAGCGTTCATGGCTCACGGGCCTAGCCGCTCCACGGCATGTGGGATCTTCCTGGACCGGGACATGAACCCGTGTCCCCTGCATTGGCAGGCGGACTCTCAACCACTGTGCCACCAGGGAAGCCTGTAATGTTGTTATTGATATAGTTGGATTTATGTCCACCATTTTAATTTTTGTTCTATATATCTCATGTCTTTTTGTCCTATTCTTCCTTTTTTACCCTTTCTTTTGAGTTAAGTAAATATTCCTTAGTGGAACTTTAACATTTTTTTGTTTCATTTTTTTAACTTTTTAAATTACTTTTTCACTCTTTTTAAAGTTATTTTCTTAGTGGCTCATCTAGGGTTGATTGTATACCACTTAACAGAATGTAGTTTGCTTTTATACTAAATCAGTTCTTTTGAGATATACAGATGTTACTCCTATATAGTTCTATTCCCTCTTCCTTCTTTTTTCTCCTATTTTTGTTATGCATATCACACCTATACAATGTATTAAAATATGTTAACATATTATAATGTATGTGATATGTTTTTAATTCAAGAATACATTATTTTAATAATTACATTATATAATTTTGTTATTTTAAGAAACTGAGACAGGAAAAGAGAGCAACTATTTATTTACAGAGTTTGGTATATTAATCTTTTTTTTTAAACTGTTTTTTTGGCTTTTGGCCACTCTGAGTGGCTTGCAGGATCTTAGTTCCCTTGTGGGACTGAACCCGGGCCCATGGCAGTGAAAGCATGGAGTCCTAGCCAGGGAAGTCCCTTAATCTTCTTATTTACTACTTCTGTCCCCCCATCTCAGAATTTCCTATTTTCTTTCTTTTCTGGCCATCCTGGGGAGAACTGTGAAATTTTCAACTTTGATCTTCCCTTAAAATGTGATTTTTAAAGAGTCAGAATGAAATAAATGATTTAGTGGGTTTAGTTATATATCTTCCAAAAGATATGTCCATGCCTTAACCCCTAGTACCTGTACCTGTGAACATGATCTTATTTGAAAATAGAGTCAATGTAGATGTAACTAAGTTAAGGTTCTCAAGACGAGATCATTCTGGATTTGGGATGGGGCCAAAATCCAATGACTGTTGTCCTTGTAAGAAAAAGGAGAGGGAGATTTAACACAGGGACACACACGGAAGAAGGCCATGTTAAGCTGGAGGTAGAGATTTGAGTTAGGCTACCATAATTTCCAGGAATGCCAGGAGCCATCAAAAGTTGGGAGAAGAGTTCTCCACCAGAGATTTTGAAGGAATTCTGGCCTGGCGAAAGTTTGATTTCAGACTTCTGGCCTCCAGAACTGTGACAAAAAAATTTCCCTTATTTTAAGCCACCCAGTTTGTGGTAATTTGTTATGGCAGTCCTAGGAAACTAACGCCTATCAGGTAAACATTCCTGATTTTTTCTATGTAAATCAATATTTGCTTTAGCTTATAAAAATTTCCTTCCCCTCCCAATTAAGCCTTTGGCCACAGGGTTAAGACTGGTGATTTTAATTGCAACAAAATAATTCAAAGCATTCGGCTTATCCTAAAGAACAAATGAACACTTTTATGTTAACACACACATTTTAATAACTTTCCTTTTATCAACCTAGTCCTTATAGTAAAGAAAACAGTAGGGAATTTGTGCCAGTTTATTGATTTGTTGCTCATCATCTCCAAACTCTCCATTATTGACTGCTCTATGAAAATGGATCTGGGCTATCTAAATATTTTTCCTTTGGTCAGCAAGAACTGAAGCTTTGTCAGTAGAGCAAACTGGAAATACAGTATAAGAAGAAAAGGTTTTGTGTCCCGCTTCTGGAGTGCTTATGGAGTAGGATGCTCCTGCAGCTTGTGCAGCTTTCTCTAGTGCCTAGCTCCTGTGGTGC
This sequence comes from Aethalodelphis obliquidens, assembly GCF_003676395.1. Lineage (NCBI taxonomy): Eukaryota > Metazoa > Chordata > Mammalia > Artiodactyla > Delphinidae > Aethalodelphis > Aethalodelphis obliquidens. The sequence continues at coordinate 184,931 of NW_020838050.1, read as the reverse complement.
ATGCTTTTGGTAGCACCCAGCAGCCTCCCCTGGCACCTTGCCTCTAGTGGTTTTGTAGTAACGTGCCTCTGGTGAGACATTTCCCTGTGAACATTATTTCCCAGGTACCCTAGAGGGTTGATTCCAGAAGGTAGGCTTCTAGAAAGTTCCAGAAGTTGGAGTTTCAGCAAGGTACCACAGCATCTTTCCTGCCATTGAATGAGCCTTGGTTGGCTGTGTCCTCTCCAACAAGGTCTGGATCTTAGCCCTGGGTGGGCAATAGGGATTGAGAGTACTCTCAGCTCTAGGGTTAGTGGCTATTACTATCTGCTATTATATTATATACTATGTCTTCTATTCCTATATTCTTTAGAGTTCTCTTTACACCTTACTAGGTAATTCTTCATTACTCCAATCTCCTGTTATTGTTAATAATTCTGTACCTTAAACTTTCTCTATTCAAATTACTGTGTGCCTTTTCTCTCCTGATTGCACCCGACTGAAATTGAAGCGATCACTGAAATAACAATGCCCTATACAGTTTGAAATATGACACAAACATATTCACATGACTTTTACAGCAATTACTGTGAAGTGGGCATGGCAAGTACTATTACCTTTTATAGATGAGGAATAAGGTTCACAGAATTTCAGTGAGTTGTCCAAAGTCATATAGACATTTTTATAACTTGTAAAATGTGGATAACAATAGAAACTACCTCCTAGGGTCATTATAAAGATTAAATGAGGTAAAATATGTAAAGTGCTTAGTACATTGTAATAGCTTAATGGTAACTGTTGTATATATTATACTTGATCTGTAAAATATATTTAGTCTGGTGTTTTGCTAAGCTACTTGCAATGAGTTATCTAGGGCTTATAGGTCTTTTCAATATCTAATATTTTTCAGTTAATGGCATTTGTCTTATCAAGTACTACAGCATAATGACCAAAGATAGACCTATTATATCACATTTTGTGTGGTTCTTTCTTTCTGAGGGGAAAATAATGACCAGAGTGAGAACTAACCAACCTAGGCTAAGTTTATGCCAGCATAATGCAATTCTAGGCACACTGTGGTCAATGGCTGAACTCTGAGTGAGGAAATCAAATTCCTAAGAATGCAGCCCTAACCTTAAAAGGTGAACCTTCAAATCTGAATATTTCAATGTAAACAGTACGTGCAGTTTAAACAGCATTTCTGGTTTCATCAGGTTCAGCTTCTATTAATTACTTTTTGGTCAGGGCTTGAGGTGGGAATATATTACGCGAGGGAAAGTAGGGAAGTAGACTGTTCACTATATGTGTGTCAATTACTACTCTACAAATCCTTTGATCACTTAAGATTTCAGTAACCAACTACTGAAAGTCGGTACTGTACTAAGAGTTAGGGGTTATATATTAAATAACGAAAGTTGCCCCAAACCTGTAGAAAACTACCTTGCATACAGATATGCAATAATACATAAAAATCCATGGTTAACATAAAATATTTTGACAGTATTTGAAGACACAATTGAAAATTATCCTATAGGAATGGGACAGATATGGCATGTGTTACACATTCAGAAGGGGAAAAAATAAAATGCTTCATGTCTGACAGCAAATTCTTCCTGAAAATTTATCAGAATCAGGGGACGTTTAGAGAGCTGCTCTTTCTCTATAACAATATGAGCCCTGCCCTCCGGACTTCTAAGTTAACAGCATTTTCATCTGGTACAAAAATCATTTTAAAGAGAAACAAGTGACAACGAAGTAGGGACTCCTTTTCTTTCTCAGTCACGAGATCCTTTAGCGGCTAGCCTCCTTTCGGTGGAAGAGAGACAAAAAAATCAAAGCCTCCTTGGTGCCGGGAGGGAATCGAAGAAAGCAGCTGAATCAAGTCGGCTCCTCACATGTTCCTCACGACCACGCCAGAGGGAAAGGTCTTCAATAGGAAAGGGCCCGACTGCCCTCACAGGAAGGGTAACCACTCTGGAACTCGCTGAAGGGAACGTCACCACTGAGTTCTACGGTAGCTGCCAGAGAGTCTGCCATCAGTTAGCACCTCCCCTTCCTTCCGGGAGCGGTAGCTAGGTAACTGTCGGCTGTATTGGAGAGCTGAGGACTGGAGGATGCGTTAGTGCCTCTTGCGGTGAACAACGAGCGCTGCAGGTCCCTCTCACAGTTTTTACCCTCCCCTCTCCCCACCCCCTTTGCCCCCGCCCACCCCTCCGCCACTTCGGCTCCTCCCTCCTCTTCTCTCTCTCCCTCTCCTTCCTCCTCCGCCTCCTCAGCTCTTGGGCTAGAATATCTATGGGTCGAAACGTGATGCGATGAATCCGAGAGAGACCGAAACTGGGACGAGGAGTGCGGCGGAAGCGGCGGGACCCCTCGGCATGGGGGCTTCACCACAATAGAGGCAGCATCCCCACCCGCCCCCGCCAGCCCCTCTGGAGCAAATCCCCCAAACCCCCTCGGGAAAAGGATGGCGGCGGCACCTACCCAGATCGAAGCCGGTGGGTAGCTGTGTCCTGGGGCTAAGAGGATGGGAGCTTAGCGCGACGGCTGTCAGTTTCTTTTGAAAAAGCTTCTGTTTTTTCTTCTTTGCCTCCCTCTCAACCTCTTTCCCCCCCTCTTCCTCAGAGCTGTATTACCTGATCGCTAGATTCTTGCAGTCCGGACCCTGCAACAAATCCGCTCAGGTGAGAAGGGGAAGGAGATCTGGGAGTCTTGGGGAATGGTCCCAGTGGGGAAACCGAGGCAGCTGGGTGTGCGGCTCCGCTGTGGGTGAGGAAAAGGCCGGCCTTGAGTAGCGCTGCCGTCAGCGGCTGGGTTCAGTTTGGGGAGGGAGGAATGGGTTGGTGGCCCGAGCTGCCCTCATATCCGTGTTTCCCTTTTGCTCAGGTGCTAGTGCAGGAGCTCGAGGAGCATCAGGTACGCAGCCCCTTCGGGAAGAGGTGGGGACGGTTGGGGTGAGACTGGAGGAAGGGCAAGTAAGGGGCGGAGGGCTAGGACCGGGAGGAAGGCTTGGAACTGGGCACTCATAGCTGTTGTCACAGTGGTGAACCGGCTTCTTCCCTCAAAAGGGGCGGATATCGCTGGGGTCTTAACTCGCCCCCTCTTTATGCCTGTGGGAGGTGTTTTTTCAGTATTTCCTCCTCCTCGGCCTCCTTTCCCCCACACTCGTCTAGCTCTGAGACAACAGCTATCAGGCCAACAGCAATAAAGACGCCAAAGGGTCGAGGACCCGGACCCAAACTGGGTCGGGTTGATGCGGAGCAGAGGCTTGGCCTTTATCGTTGCCCCCTCCCCCCTTTCTTTTCGCCGGCCCCCAGCTTATTCCGCGCCGCTTAGACTGGGAGGGGAGAGAGCACCGAAGAAGCTTCGAGGATCTGGTGAGTAAAGTTTTCATTTCAACTTAACCCAACTCTTTCTCCACTCCCTCCCCACCTTGTTCCCCCAACCCGCCCCCGACCCTTCAACCTACGCGGCTCTGGAGCTCAGTGCTGAGCCGAAGAACTGTCCCTTCCCCCCTCCCGGCGAGTCGGAGAAAGGGTACCTTGCCCTCCCCTTGGCCTCGTTTGTTTCCACCCGAAAACTTTGAAGAATGTGAACTGGTTATCAGAGATGCCGTACTGTAGATTATGAATATGTTACAAACATCGGGAAAGGCCCATTGTAGGGGTAAAAGGGAGAGAAACCAGGGGGTTATCTTGGGGCACGTACCAAGGACTGACGCTGGCCAATGACAGCGTTGGTAACAGCCTGGAGTTCCGGATTAGTGGAAGAAAACTGCTTTCTGGTTGGTCCTGGCTTGAAATACGGGAACTGAGGCCAGGCTGTTTTTTTTTTTTTTTTTTTTGGTCTGGGGGCGGCGGGCCGCACGGCAGAGGGGGTTCAGGAGGGGAGTTGACGGACCAGGGACTAGGGAAAAACGACACAATTAAAAATAATAGCATCAAGGTAATTTCAAAATTTGTCGGGGGTTAGATAATCGACTACGGAATAAAAGCATAATCGTTGTATATCTCAGATTGTAGAAAATAGCTCATCAAATCATTATTAAATCGCATTTATGCAGTTAACAATTTCACTAAATAAGAACTGTGGATTATGAGCTTTTTGAGAATTGACGAAACACGATTTTGGATTTACAAGGAAACAACAATGGTCATATTTTAAAATAGAATATACTTTAGTAAAGGACCAAAAGCATTGGATTGTCTGTTGTTTGTTCAGCAAATATAATTCATAGTGTAAATGCACCTTCTGTTCGGCATTGACACACACAAAAAGGTGATCCTTTTTATTTTTGGGAGGATGTTCCCTTGTGTTAGCCACTGGCACAGTCAATTGGAAGGAAATGAAAGGAGAAAGGGGTGATGTTACTAAAATCTAAGTTCAGCTATCTTTCCTTCCAGTAAGATCCAAACAGAGGAAAATTAGACAAAGTTAAAGAAAGTTGGAGGGGTATGGTAGACTCTAAATATAAATAGAATGATTTAAAATTTGCTTTCAACAGGACAATATTTAAATTACTTTGGTGTTCATTTGATAATTTTCTTTGTATTAAATTACAAGAATGAGGCCATGCTAATTATCACCAAATCTACTGACTAATTTTTTTTAGTTTTGCAAAGCACAGAAAATGATATAATAATTGTGATAAGGATAAACTCCACCATCTGTAATATTAATGGTAAAAAATTCTCCGATGGATAAAAAATATTTTTGAAAAACTGCATGTATTACCAATTTAATTTGTAGTCAGACTTTTTGTTGGACTGAAGTTCTTTCAAAAAAAGGGCAAAAACAACAGTGCTTACCAATATGTTTTAATACTTTATGACTAATGTGGTTTTGTATACTGAGGTGTATTGACAATATTTTTGTTTATTTGTTTCTAAGTAGACCATTTTAAGCAAGTAACATTTTTTAAAAGGAAAAAGCTTTTTAAAAATTAACTTGACAGTTCCAAAAAGTAAATGAGCACCAAAATGATTAAAAATAGTCTCCTAACCACACACACACACACACACACACAGACACACACAGAAAAACAAAAAAAACAAAGTCCAGTTTACTAGACTTCCTTTCCTTATATTGTAAAGGCATATTTTCATGTAATTGTAATCAATGTCCACTTTATGCTTTATATTTTCTTATGTAACACTTTTACGTATACTTATCTATATTTGAGTAGTCATTGTTATTTTAATGGCAAGGAAAGATTCGGTTGTTTTTAAGTTGCTGTGATTAGAACTCAATTGCCAGTTGAACATTTGGGTTACTTCCAGTTTTTCACTAATATCTGCATAGTTAAGTAGTCTTTCTGCTTTTTCCCTTTTTTTTTCTTTTCTTTTCTTTTTCAGTTGTTTTTCTGGGCTATATTTCTGAAGTGGAGTTATCAGGTCAAGGGACTCATCCATTTTATAGCTTTTGTTATATATTATAAAATTGCTCTCCAGAAGATTGTCCTAATTTATAATGTAACCATCTAGATACTTAGAATGAATTTTTAAAATATTTAAAAATCTTTTGGTGGTTTTAATAGGTGAAAATAGTCCTCAATTGACTTAATTGGTTCTTTTCCCCATTATTAGTGAGGCTTAAACTTTAACAAATTATTTTTTAATTGTCATTAATCCATTTGTATATCCCTACATATACTTGATTTTCACCTTTATCTTTTTAATTTATTGTTTTTATAATTACTTATACATTTTTAATTTTTATATACACAGAATTTCTTCTATTGTTTGACTGTTATCTATGGTTTAGTGTTACCTTTTTTGTTTTTAATTTACTTTTTGTATTGTACACATAGGTTTTTATTTTTCCACACCAGGGTCCAATTTTTGTAGGGATATTACATTTTGATAATATGGTCTTATTTTTAGTCATATGTCTGTTCTCTACCTATAGATTTCTTTGTAAGGGAAGATGAGGCAGGGCTGAGAATTGAACAGAAGGAAAAGAAGTGGCTGAGAACTGAGTGTGCAGTGTTTGATTGCTAGATTCATCAGTCGTACTGTTGATAAAAATTATTTCAAATCTGGCTTGAGATTTTGAGTGGCTTCATTGTAGGAGAGACGTAGGTTCATTTTGTTTTGTTCTGTTGTGTTGGCCACACCAAGGGACATGCAGGGTCTTAGTTCCCCACCAGGGATTGAACCTGTGCCCCTGCAGTGGAAGCAGAGAGTCCTAACCACTGGACCACCAGGGAAGTCCCGGGGTAGTATTTTTTAAAGTGCTGTTAGAACAATGGATTTATACAGTGTGATCTTTGATTTAGCTACATGTTTTGGATTTAAATTTAGGGCAAAGTATTAATTAGTATAATTTTATAGCAGCACTTCAAACTGAAGATGTACTGGGATATAAAAAGGAAAGAAGACAAATGCATAATGAAGAGGTGAAGGACTATAAACAAGGATATCAAAATACTGAATTGAAGTTGCATAGTCATGTATACTACATACTTGAAACAAAAATCCTGCCTTTCTGTCCATATGTATATTTTCATTTGAATTGTCTATACTGCTTAACTTGATTTATCCAGAAGAATATTAAGATAATAAGTTAGATTTCTTCAACACTTCATTACTACTGTTACTATTGCATAGCCTAGGAATCCCTATTTTTTCTTTCTTAAATCTGATTTAGTGTTTTACTTATAATTTGGAACACATGGGAAGGTGCTTTTTTGTTAAAGCTGCTTGCAGTCAAGTATTGACATGTCAAGATCTGAAATGCCTTTAAAAAATGAGTCTGAACATGAAATGTTTGTCAGTTTATGTTGAACTGTAACGTTTTTGATTATGACATTCAAAAAAATTCTAAATTAATTTTCAGAATTTTGTAATGATACAGGGAGAGAATTGAAGTCAGGGTGATTGTTTTTGAAGTTTGATCTGAGTATTTTTCTTTATTTCTGCTTGACTGTTATTTACAGCATAATAGAATTAGATTTGCTTCTTACATCTTAAGGTAGATAATATAAATAAATACAGATGTCCTTTCATTTGTGGTGACCCTGTTGAATTGTTGACTATTTTATTGCTTCCTCCTTGGAGCTTTATTGGGGATGACAAACAGAGCAGTGAGGGGCGTGTGTGTGTGTGTGTGTGTGTGTGTGTGTGTGTGTGTGTGTAAACAAATGAACAGTTTTTGTAAATATACAAATTTTATATATTGGAATGGTGAGTTGGAAACATTTTTTAAAGGCATGCTTTAAGATTTTTGAATCACTGTATGGGTACTCCTATCATAAGACTGAACCAAAGACATAATTATCTTTAGGTGTGGTATATATTTTTACATTTATTCAGCATTTTTCATCTGTAGAATTGAAAGTACCAATTAGTGCTTACATTTGGAGTGACATAGATTTTATTACCTTCATTTTATATTCAAAAGACTTGAAGTAGTTTTCTGCTATTGAAAAAACTTTTATCAAGATCGTATGTTCACTGCTGTCTTTAGAAATAGTACACCTATGGTGATATATGTCATTATAAGAATTTACATCTGCATTTAACATATTTGAGTTTAAAAATGTTTTCACATTATCTCATTTGATCCTCACCAACTGCTTTAAAACACTGTATTTGAATTCCAGACATACCTGCATTTTTTTCTTACCTTACCCAGCTCTTGTTCTCTAGTTACTAGTAATAGCTTAAATTGTCTATTAGAACTGTAGAATGATTTTGAGTGCTGGTAGCATGGTATTGCATCTCTAAGTGTGGAAGCAATTTAAGCATGTGTGATTTATTAACTGTTATGTGGACACACAGCCATAGTTAGGAGGAACGGAATGCATCATGGGAAACCAAAAAGCATGTGCTGCTTGACTCCCGTGTGGATATAATGCTAACTGATAGGTATTATGGCAGGCAGCAGTCAATGTCTGTAAACTGGTATTCCTCACTACTGATTGGCTTGAGCCACATGTACGCTCTTGCTTTCTATAACATGTTTGTTTTACCTATTCATCTGGATTGATCACTGGCTTTTTTTTTCCACACTTGGGCTCTAGAAACATACTTTCAATGATTAAAATCCTTTTGGAGATATAGCATCAGTCCTAGGAAAACTGGTATCTCAGTACAAATAAGATGGTATTAAGGAAACGAAGAGAGCTGCTGTTAAAGAGTAAGAATTTGGATTGGGTGAATGTTTCTTATAAAATTTTGTCCAGAAAGCACCTTTATGACATTTGAATATTAGTTTAGTTTGTGTGTTTCTGTTGAAGTTCTACTGATGTTGGTTATTGACTGATTAATAATTTTTTTATAGGGAGCAAAATAGTAATTTAAAGTCAACTTAGTGTTTGTGTCATATTTTAGAGATGCCTTTGTTTGACATTTCTCAAATAGGATTTTGTGGGTAGTAGAAAAGGCCATAAGATTTAGTCCAGGAGATAGCCATTACTCGTTGAACTACCCTGGGCAAGTTACTTAACCTCTCAGAGATTCAGTTTCCTCATTTATAAAATAAAAACCCCTACCTGTTTTGCAAGGTTGTTGTGTGGACCAAATGAGTTAAATATGAAAGAATGCAAATGAGTGCAAATGAGTTGGTTACTACATTTTAAATATAGGACAGAGAGTTTGAATGGTTAGCATTAAAATCTGAAGAACTATGACCCCAGAATTTATGTTTTCTTGGGTAATTGGCTAATTATCACCACCCAATTTTCCTAATATTTTTTATAAGGTAAGGGACATATAAAATAGTACCATTAAAGCATTTAAGGCTTCCCTGGTGGCACAGTGGTTGAGAGTCCGCCTGCCAATGCAGGGGATCCAGGTTCGTGCCCCAGTCCAGGAAGATCCCACATGCCGCGGAGCAGCTAGGCCCGTGAGCCATGGCCGCTGAGCCTGCATGTCTGGAGCCTGTGCTCCGCAGCGGGAGAGGCCACAACAGTGAGAGGCCCGCGTACCACAAAAAAAAAAAAAAAAAGAAAGAAAGAAAAAAAAAGCACTTAAAAAATGTCAGAATTGAGCCCAAAATGAGTGTCTTTGAAGTGCATCTGTGTTAAGCAAGGAATGATCACTAGGTGAAAAGATATTTAGTGTTATTTGCATTTTTATGTATTACAGAAAAGTAATTCAATATGATACTGGTATAGTATTAACTCATTTTTAAGAAGTGGGAGGTATGTTTTTCCCATGTCTTGTTGCAGGGATCCTCAACCCTTCTGACTGATCTCTTCTTATCCTAATCTTATTTTCTGTACATTATTGACAATTTATTTCTTGTATTTTAAATTACCTTGTTGAAGATGTTTTCTTATGCCTTTTAGTATCTACCATGGTGCTTTATAATTAGCTGGTTCTTAGTTATTACTTGTTCAATTTTCTTAACTTTTTTAGAAGTGTTTTCTTTTTTTCTTTTTTTTTATAAGTCATGGATGTTTGTAGCTTTTTAAAATTAATTAATTAATTAATTTTTTGGCTGTGTTGGGTCTTTGTTTCTGTGCGAGGGCTTTCTATAGTTGCAGCAAGCGGGGGCCACTCTTCATCGCCGTACGTGGGTCTCTTACTATCGTGGCCTCTCTTGTTGCGGAGCCCACGCTCCAGACGTGCAGGCTCAGTAGTTGTGGCTCCCGGGCCTACTTGCCCCGCGGCATGTGGGATCTTCCCAGACCAGGTCTGGAACCCGTGTCCTCTGCATTGGCAGGCAGATTCTCAACCACTGTGCTACCAGGGAAGCCCTTAGAAGTGTTTTCATGATATATATTTTTTAGGCTTACTAATCTGCTAGCTAGTATGGAGTTCTTTTTATTGGGCCTTTCTCTACTGAGAAACTTCTAGACTGTGGGTGGGTCCCTTGTTCTTGTCTTGATATCATCTGACCTCAGGGTTATAGTACTTTTAGTGCTTTCTTGAGGCAGTATTAACCAGAGAATACTTGAGCCCTAGGTGGATTGCTCTGCCTGTCTCATTCCTGAGGAAATCTTAAAACTAATAAAAATAAAAATAAATGCTATGAACAATGATTAATTTTTTCAAAAGAAAATGATAGGAAGTCTTAACACTTTGTGGCCCACCCTGTTAACCAGTGGTATTACTACAATGGAAAGGCCTGTTTTCTTTCCTTTGCTTCCCAGTTTTTCATTTCTCCTCCTTCAAATTCAGCAAACATTAAAACTCAAATTTTAAATTATAAAGATAATATTGGATTATTGCAGGCATTTATATTTTACTGAACAGTATCAAGCAGAAAATAAACTATTAGATTTTTATGTTTTCTTTCATCTTTTTTGTACAAGTATGGGCATTTTTTTCTTTCAAAATCAGATACTCTGGATAGAGTTTTTTATTTTTATTTTTTTTAACTTAATGTTGTGTAGGAGCATCTTAAACATTGAGGAGATATATGTACTAGTCACTGTGCAAAGTGTGTTTACTGGATGGGGGTTCCTTTCTCTTTGCCTGGAATGCCTTCCCTTCCTTTTGTCTGCCTTGTTAACTTTCACTTAGAATTCAGGTGTGAAATTGGACAAGAACCCCTACCCCCAGGCTAAATTAGGTACTGTACTTTGCTTCATTAGCTCTCTGTACTAAACCTCTGGGCGCTTGTAGATTTGATTTGTTTCTAGCTACTAGTTTGTTTCCCCCACTGGGATTATGGATTTTTTTAGGGCAGCAGTTTAATCTTTCCATTATATCCCTATACTTCAAATGTCTGAATGAATGAATGCATGAGTGAATGATTTTGTTTTTGTTTTACAAATAATATGAGGTGGTTATCATTACTCCCTGTTTTGCAGTTGAGGAAGCTCAGGCTCAGAGAGACTGAATAACTTTGCAGGTCATATAAGTAGGATCCTGGGGATGCTGGAAAAATTCAAATCTAAGTCTTTTCTACAGTATCATACTGCCAGAAGGAGTAACAGCTAGTAAATTTTAGAGCCTGAGTAATCCAGGCTCTTAGACTTCAAAGTACTGTGCTTATCTCTACTATACTTATATTGATATATTTAAAGCCTTGCTGTATTTTTCAAAATCTGTTTTGTTTCCTGTCCCTAAATATCAAAAAGTCATGTGACTAACTTTATGGATGTTCATTTTCTATCCCCCCCAAAAAAACCCATTTCAAATCTCAGAGAAAATGTTGCATTTTACTTCTTCAGCATATGGTCTCAGTTTCATTCTTCATTTTACCTGTGTAGTGATTTTAGTTATAAAACAAAACACACAATTCTATTTTCTTTGTTTTTTAGTTACTTGTCTGATCTTATTATTTCGAAAAGCCAAAGTAAGAATGCTATCATGGCTATCTGAAAATAGTATTTCAAATGTAGCTCTTGGTGCAGGTCTGGCCCCCTGAGATTAGGTACCTTTTGTATGTTATTCAGTGCCCAGCTGGATTCCTTCTGGTCTTCTCAGTTGTCATAATGATTCTCAAGTGTGGTGATTTCAGTTGTTAGATTTGCTCTTTAGGTCAGCCAGTGTTCCTATCAAGAAGGTTTATAATCTAGGCTTCATTTAATTTCTTTCAGTTTATCAAATTTATAGTTTTAATTTTTTCCAGTCTTTGTGTTACTTTCATGATTTTTCAGCTGCCTTAATGGGACAGTAATAGAAATAACAGTGGCCACAGAGACCCAGATTCTGGTCCATTCATTGTGACCATTGAACTTCACTCCTCTGGATCTGTTTTTCCTACTGTAAGATGTGGAATTAAGTTGATTGTATATAAGGATCCTTCCAGTTCAAAGGTTCTATAATTTAACTCCTTGGAGCTATTTTACAGAATAATACAAAAGTTTGTATGATGCTCTTGAACTTTGTTTTTAGAGAGTGCCTTTCTTCTTCAGATCTCAAAGTGCTTGTTGTGTTACTTCTTGGCCATTATATTCCAGAAAGAAATTTGGCTAAATAACTGCAATTAGAATATTTTGAGTTTTAATCAAAAAGAGTGGCTTTTAATAAGCCACAAATTTCATAGAATATTTTAATACATATCTTCAATATTACATTTTATGATATATTACATTATATTCACATGTAATTCTAATACAGAATTTTTTTAAAACTTAGAAATGTAATTACTGAGGGTGGATAAGAGTTCTTATGCCTAAAAAGATCACCTTTAAGAAATTCCAGCTTTGGGGACTTCCCTGGTGGTCCAGTGGCTAAGACTCTGCACTCCCAATGCAAGGGGCCCGGTTTGATCCCCAGTCAGGGAAGTAGATCCCACATGCCCCAACTAAGAGTTCGAATGCCACAACTAAAGATCCCACATGCCACAACTAAGACCAGGCACAGCCAAATAAATAAATAAATAAATACCTATTTTTAAAAAAAATTTTAAAAAAAGGAATTCCAGCTTTAGGCAAAGCAAATGGATTGAAGTAAATGTTTAATACCACTTATAAGTCCTGAAGTTTGATTTAGAAGAAACTATCATTGCAAGAACTGTGCTGATATAGTCTGGAAGCCTGTAAATATTGTTTAAAGGAAAAGAGCACGTTCAAATTCAAAAGTATTGTTATTGCCATTGTGTTGATAGAATCTCTGTTTCTCTTGTGCTGTTTTACAATCAAATTTTTATTGATTTTAGAGGAATGGATTTTTGAATGGGACTGCCTAGAAATTGAGCAATTTTCTGTTGCATAGGGTGAAAAGCAAACTTGTAAACTTTAATAGTTTATAATACAAATTTTCAAGGGGGAGAATGTGAGAGTAGATGAGCCTTGTTTTAGTTGCTTAATTAATGATTCTGTGTTTTTAAATGATTACTGAGGAGTAGATAAAACATTTATATAACTAGCTGAAAATGAAGCATCATTGTTTTTATAAAATGAAGTAGCCAGGAGGCCTAAGGTTTCAGTTTAAGGTATAATTCTGACAGGTTTCTTTAAGAGGGTAATACTAAAAATTCATATCAGAGAACTCCCGTTTTCTGGATTATATGTTACTGTATATATATTGCAAGTTGGTGGGTAGATTTGTGTAACAAGTGAATAACTCTTGAGATGGTAATGAAATGAGGAAAAGAAAATTGATAAAAAAGAAAATGCCACTAAAGACAACAACTACCATTGTGTGTAAAGCCTTATAACATTTACTTGGTGAAAAGGTAATGACTGATATCAGAAGCCCAGTTTATACAAGACAGTGTTGCGGGAAAAAAGGCATAAAATATTATAGATGTTAATATGCAGTATGTTAAGGCTTTTTTCTTTGAGATATATGTTTTTAGGAGTACTAACTATATTTGCACATAGGCCTATTTAGGAATGCCCTATTGTGGAGAGAATGAATTACAAACTAGGATTTTAGGACATCAGTGTCTCTAAGTAACAAAAAAAAAAGTTTTTAGATTGAATCATCATGTACTTTGACTTTAATATTACCTGTATATTTTAGTTCTATGTAGTTACTTGCTTGGAAAACAAAACTAGACATGTGTGAAATAACTGAAAGAATTTGCTTGATCCTTTGTCCCAATCCAGAAGCTAAACCTTGTAGATGCAAATAATCAGGTTAAGTTGCCATTCTTCTTCTTCTTTTTTTTATCTTAGTTCCCTGACCAGAGGTCGAACCCGTGCCCCCTGCAGTGGAAGCATGGAGTCTTAATCACTGTGCCAGGGAAGTCCCATAAGTTGCCATTCTTCCTGACCATCATGACAGTTGCCAGGCCCCAGTGATTTTGGTAGATTAAAATTTGTTTCTTCAGGGACTTACAAAAGATAATTGGCAGGAAATAATTTTAAAAAATCACAATAGAATCATTTATTCCCAGATTCCTAAATACATGTTGGATTGTAGTTCTTTGACCTGTGTTTCCTAAGAAAACAAAAAAGGCACCTGATAGGAGAAAGATTTTTCCTCTGTGAGTTCATATGATATTACTTATAGGTTGACTTTGGTTTTTATTCATTCATTGATTCAGTGAACCAGTATTTATCAAGAACACACATAATCTCTTCTGGTGATCATTAGGGATGATTTACAAAATTATTCCTTTGAGTTATATTGTTTTTGACTTGGAAGTAATATATTGATATGTGTCCTATGTGATGGTAGGTATATATATGTATATATATATATATTTATCTCTGTAGCACTTATAAAAATTGGCATTGTAACTGTAAGTAGATTTTAGGGCCTTTTGTCAAGATGAGAATGTAGATGTTCTTTTTATCTAAGGATTTTTAATGTTCTAGTTTACTCTTTACTGTTTTAATAATTAGGTATTTATGAAACACATCAGTAACTTTAACATTAGCTTAGATAAAAAATGAAAACCAGTTTTGTTGTTTTATTGTCTCATTCCTATCTACATTAGTTAATCATCTTCAGAAATTTACTTGTGTTTTAAAGATGAGTTAATGTTAAAATAAATAAATAAAGCACTTGGAGAAAAAAATGAGTTAATATTGCAATGAATTTTGAGTACATAGCTTGTTTAGAACATGGTATTTAAAATAATCATTAATTTGATACTCTTTTGAAAACCAATTAACTTTTTTAGGAGAAAGAGTTCTGCTTTAATTAAGCAAATGTGTCCTGTTAATCCTAAAGGGACTTAAGTGAGAGTTTGGTGCAAGTATTACCTTTTGTTTGCATTCTTATCATTTATATAGAATCTAGGTTCTCTGATTCTTGATCACTGCTGATCAAGTACTAGTAGAGTTTACCCATCATCTTTGTACTTTGATTTTTAGGCATGATCCTTTTTGCTGTTTTGTAATGCTTATTGCATTAGATTAACAGCTAAGCAAATGATTTAATCAAGGCACGAAAAAGTAAGTTAAACTGCCATGTCATTTATGTGTTATCACTTGTTTAAATGATGCTTAATTTTTGTAGCTGTTTCTTAAATTTGGTTGAAGTATTAAATATTTAAAATGTTATTTTCCTTGTGTGTTTTAAAATTGTACTTTTTTCCATGATGGAACAGTTTGGTAATGGACTAGATTAATGTTTTTAAACCAAATTTGTTTTCCTGTATTTTACTTATGCTTTTTAGGTGGCAGCCAATGCACACATTCCTCCAGACTACCTCCTTAAAATTTGTGAGCGGATTGGTCCCTTACTAGATAAGGAGATCCCTCAGAGTGTTCCTGGGGTACAGACATTACTAGGTGTTGGTCGGCAGTCTCTGTTACGGGATGCCAAAGGTAAGATTTTTACAGTTTTTAGAGGAAGGAGTCGAGAGTAGTGTGTTTTTATGTTAATTAAATGTTCCCATGCTTTTCTAAATACTAATTTTCTTTTAGTTTTTCTTATCTTGCCAATCTTGTTTTTATTTTCCTAGTGTACAAGTAAATTTTTAGAGGCCTAAATGGAGCCCTTTTCTGTAAAACAGTGAATACTATAGAGGTAAAGACTATAAAATCTCTTTGTAATCCTGTGGAATAGAAATCTCAAAAGATCGCTGCTCTGATTAGTACAGTATAAATACATAAAATATTCTTTCATTACATTTTGATGTTCTTAATCTTTGAGTCTTGATATCATCCTAATCACATTGGGTATTTCATAACAGGTAAATGAAAATTATGATATATAACTATGTTTATAATTAAAAATATTAAAAAAAAATCAATCCATCAGCGTTCAGTAACAGTTTCTCTACTCCACTATTTTTCAGTCTTTTACAGATTTCTCCCAAAGTTTTACACGGAACCCCCATATGTAAATTATATAGATAGAATTTTCTGAATGTAAAAATGTGAAATTAGGCATTTAGGATGCCTTAGTGAATTAAATACTTCAGATCTAGCAACCAATTTATTTCTATGTTTTGTTTTTTTAGCATAATGTTTTAAAAATCCTAATTTACAAATATAAATAGTTACATAAATGATGTCAGTTTTTAAATATCTTAATTTAATGAAATTCTTTAATTCAGTTAATTTGAAACCTTTCAAGAGAGTAGTAGAATATTTTTGTTTCAAAGTTGAATTATTAGGAATATTTTGTATTTGCTTGAATTTTTTGACATAAACATTAAAGATAAAAAACACAACTATTTTTACTCAATTATCATCTGATATGCAGTGTTACCTGTTATGGCACAGCTGGCAGGCGCTCCATAACATTAGCATACACGAAGTATAAATGTTTCTGAATTTTACCTGGCATACTTGTGCTGTATTCATTTCCTTGCTTATACAGTTTTATATGAGCAGATGTGTATAAGCCTAAAGATCAAGAAGGGGACCAATGTAAACTTAAAACCTTATTAATCCATGACATATTTACATAAGATTCAAATATATGTATAATAAAAGCTTTGGTTCTATATCAGCATGGAAATAAAATATCCTGATGATAATATTAAGGCATTGGTGTTCACCTATCATAATATAGATTATAACACTTTTAAACATATGCATGTTATTTCTTATTGTGGTTTTAATAGTTAAAAATGTATTTCAATAAATAAAATTGAAAACAGATATTTGCCTCTAGGGTACAGTTAAAAAAAAACTGTTCTATGCCTTGACTAACTTTTGAATCTTTCTGTATAGACTGTAAGAGTACGCTATGGAATGGCTCTGCTTTTGCAGCTCTACATAGAGGCAGACCTCCAGAACTACCTGTAAATTATGTGAAACCTCCAAATGTGGGTGAGTAATGTCCATGTGAGTTATAAACATATTCTTAATTTGTTCCTTCCTGAACTCATTATACAGCCAAAAATACGTACCAGAATTAAATTTGAAGTATAAACAAACTGCTTACATTCTTGAAGAGTTTCATGGTTGGTCCAGATTTTTTAAAGCTTTTTTTTTTTTTTTTTGCGGTACGGGGGCCTCTCACTGTTGTGGCCTCTTCCGTTGCAGAGCCTGTGCTCCGGACGCACAGGCTCAGCGGCCATGGCTCATGGGCCCAGCAGCTCCACGGCATGTGGGATCTTCCCGGACTGGGGCACGAACCCGTGTCCCCTGCATCGGCAGGCGGACTCTCAACCACTGTGCCACCAGGGAAGCCCTAAAGCATTTTTATGTAAAGCAAATATAATCATGGTTTTGTAAAAGGTAACCTTTTTTTAAAATTCATTTTCTTTCTTTCTCTTCCCCTGGCCTCTCCTCCTCCCCTTCCCCTCCTCCCCCTCCCCCTCCCTTCCTCCTCCCCTCCTCCTCCTCTCCCTTCCCCTTCCCCTCCCTCTCCTCCACTCTTCTCCTCTCCTGTCTTCCCTCC
The DNA here is from genome assembly GCF_003676395.1 of Aethalodelphis obliquidens. Classification (NCBI taxonomy): domain Eukaryota; kingdom Metazoa; phylum Chordata; class Mammalia; order Artiodactyla; family Delphinidae; genus Aethalodelphis; species Aethalodelphis obliquidens. Next base: position 167,799 of record NW_020838050.1, on the reverse strand, counting down.
CTTTCTTTTTTTCCTTCCTTCCTTCCTTTCTTTCTTTCTATTTTTCTCTCTTTCTTCCTTCCTTCCTTTCTTCCTTTCTTTATTCCTTTCTTCCTTTCTCTCCTTCTCTCCTTCTCTCTCTCTTTCTCTCCTTCTCTCTTTCTCTCTCTCTCTTTCTTTCTCCCTTTCTCCCTTTCTCCCTCTCTCTCTTTCTCTTTCTTTCCTTCCTTCCTTCCTTCCTTCCTTCCTTTCTTTCTTTCTTTCTTTCTTTCTTTCTTTCTTTCTTTCTTTCTTTCTTTCTTTCTTTCTTTCCTCTTAGCAGAAGCATTTCCTTTTTTATATATTTCAGGTGTTTTTTACCATATGGATGTCTATTTACATATTTCTGTGCTGAGCTCAAAGATTTTACAGGAACTATGTAAAGATAGATTTCAGAAGGAAGCAAAAGTACATTCTGCTTATAGCTGCTTGCCAAACTTATAATGATGTAATAAATTTTATGTCTTTATTAAAAGGAAAAAATCACCCTTCCCACTTGTAGTTTACTGAAATTCACATGTCCCATTCATATTATTCCTGGGTCATCTCTGGCCAGACCATTATGAAGAAATGGTCTGGCCAGACCATTTCATTTCTAGTAGTGGTTCCTGAGGAGATCTAGCTAACAAATCCATTTATACTAAAGTTAATTCTTGCAAAGAATGTACAGAACCAAGCAGCAAGATGAGTAACTGCCACTCTTTTCCTATTTTCTCACTCTTCTGAAAAATTACATTATTTTATATAGTGCCTAGTGCCTAGAGAATATGCCTTAAATTCAAATTGAAAAATAAGATTACTTTTTTTAAGGAATACTATTTTATGTAATTAGCTTATAGAACTTATTTACCCAAAGAGGTTAAATAAATTTAGACTAGAAATAATTTTTAAAAATATTTAGATGAAGTCATTGATAAAGATTCATAAGTGTTATTAAGATAAATTGGATTCTTTGATATATATTGCTAACACTACTCTTCCATAGCCTGGATATTACTGGAAAAAGACTACTGGGTTGGGTCTAGTTGGACATGGTGTTTTTAACTTTTTAATTTTTTTTTCATTTTCAGGGGCAGTTTGTTTATCATCCAGAATTTTCTGGTGTTCACTTTTCCCTTAAGCTTTATTCATAATTAATTTATTGAATTGAATTGAGATAGCTTTTATTTTTCATGCATTTATTTATGTTCAAAAGGTATAATAGTCTTAGTTGTACTATCAACATTGTTTATATGCTTTATACTTCCTTCAGTGGTCACATGTGAAGCACTGAAGAGCAACCTGTAGAGTATTAGGTTTTCAATATTTCTTTATTCTTTCTTTCCTTCTCTTTCTCTTTTTTCTTTCTTTCTTTTTTTCTTTTTTGCGGTACGCAGGCCTCTCACTGTTGTGGCCTCTCCCGTTGTGGAGCATAGGCTCCGGACGTGCAGGCTCAGCAGCCATGGCTAACAGGCCTAGCTGCTCTGTGGCATGTGGGATCTTCCCGGACCGGGGCACGAACCCGTGTCCCCTGCATCGGCAGGCGGACTCTCAATCACTGCGCCACCAGGGAAGCCCTCTTTCTCTTTTTTAAAAATATTTATTTATTTGGCTGCGCCCGGTCTTAGTTGTGGCACATGAGATCTTCATTGCCGCTTGTGGGATCTTTAGTTGTGGCACGTGGGATCTAGTTCCCTGACTAGGGATCGAACCCAGGCCCCCTGCATTGGGAGCATGGAGTCTTGACCACTGGACCACCAGGGAAGTCCCTCTTTCCTTCTCTTTTAAAAAATTCTTTCTACTGTGCATATACATTCAAACTTCTGTTGGTTTTGTACAGTAAATGCTTTACATTCTGACAATCATTTTGTTATTCATAATGGTAATTGCTTAGGAATTTTAGTGTCCCTGTCACTGATGCTTTCAAATTCTTAAATCTGCCATGTTATTTGGGGATGAGCTATTGAAATAGAGATAACTCAATCATGATGTATTTTCATGTAGTATATACTAGTCAAGATACTTAAGTTCAACATATTTAAAATTCAGAACCTGATAAAAACTCAGAGGAGTTGACTACGAAAGTAAACAAGATAAGTAGAAAATTTGTTATTTGAGACAGTTTTCTCCTTGTGGGGTACAGCTTTCCATAGCTACTTTAAAATCAGTTTTATAGTTTCCCTGTATAAATAAAACTTAATCATGAAGGTAAGTCTTGAAGGTTTTATCACAGAATCTTAGCACTAGAAAGAACTTTTAGCAAAACTATTTCTTGATAAAAGGGTTCCTTGGTCAATTAAATGTGGGAAACACTGAGTTTAAAAAAATACAGAAAGAAATGAATGCACGTAGGACTGCTCAGATCCTTTCATATGCTGAAATGCATTGTGAATCATCTTAAGGGGAGCATTATCTAAGTAATTTGGCAGTGGAAATCCTTTTCCCAGAACACCTGTAACATTCTGAAAGTTTCCTGGGAGCAGATTTAGGAAACTGGGTTGCAAACCCCCGTTTAGAGCAGAAAAATCCAAAGCCCAGAGAAGTATGTGACTGGCATACGTTACACTGCTTGCCTTCCAGTCTATTTCTAAACCATTTAATGGGGAATTCCCTGGCGGTCCAGTGGTTAGGAGTCCACATTCTCACTGCCGAGAGCCCAGGTTCAGTCCCTGGTTGGGGAACTAAAATCCCACAAGCTGTGTGGGGCGGCCAAAGGAAAAAAAAAAACATTTCATGGTCAGATGTTACCAATACTTCCTTTTATAACAGATCTACACTTAGAACTCAAAAGATAAAGGATTAGCCACATCATTTTTTATTTTTTAAGTCATATATTATGGTGTATGTATGATTTACATAAAAAGGTTCTCCCCCCATTTCTTTTGGCCACGCCGCATGACTTGTGGGATCTTAGTTCCCCCAACAGGGATCGAACCTGTCCTGGCAGTGAAAGCCCTGAGTCGTAACCACTGGACCGCCAGGAAATTCCCAAGTTCTGCCTTTTTAAGTGTGCAGTTCAATGAGTTTTGACAAATGAATACATTTGTATAACCACCACCAACACAATAAAATATGGAACATTTTTATCACCCCTTAAATTTCTTTCATGCCTCATTGCAGTCAATGCCCTATTCCTCAATCCCTGGAAACCACTAATCTATCACTGTACTTTTGCCTTATTTAGAATGTCATCTAAATGAAATTATATAGTATGTAGCCTTTTGTGTCTGTTTGATTTCACTTAGACCTAATTCTTTTTTGATTCATGCATATCATTTCACCAAGTTGTATTCTGTTGTATAGGTACACTGGATTCTATATGTTCATTCATCTATTGATGGACATTTGGGTTGTTTCAGAGTTTGGCTATTATAAATAAAGGCCTATAAATATTCTTGTACAGGTTGTTGCATGAACATCTGTTTTCCTTTCTCTGGGTAAATAGCTAGGTAGTGGATTGTTGGATCATATGGTAAGTGCAGGTTTAACTTTAAGACACTATCAAATTATATCAAAAGTAGCTATCCCATTTTGTATTCCTACTAGCAATGTATAATTTTAGAATTAGTGTCTCAATTTCTATAAAAAGAAGCAACTGAGATTTTGTTTGGGATTACATTGAATCTGTAGATCAATTTGGGGAAAATTAATATCTTAACATTGAGCCTTTCATTCCAGGAACATAGTATAATTCTCCATTTATTTAGGTCTTTTTACATTTCTCACAGCAATGTTTTGTGAGATATTTCCCTAAGGGTTTCTGATGCTATTTTAAATTGTATATTTTGAAATTTCAGTTTCCAGTTGTTGTTAGTAAACACAGTTGTTGTTTTTTTTTTGTATATTGCTAATCCAAAATTCACTAACTAGATCTAATAGCCTTTTTTTCTTTTTTGAGATTCTTTGGGATTCTCTACATGGATGATCATGTTGTCCACAAATAAAGACAGGTTCACTTTATCCTTTGTAATCTTTTATGCCTTATAGTGCTTTTTTTTTTTTTTTTTTGCCTTGAACTGCTTGTACCTCAAGTACAATGGTGAATTGAAGTGGTAAGACTGGATGTTCTTGCCTTATTCCTGATCTTAGAGGGAAAGCAGGCAATCTTTCACCATTAAGTATGATTGTAGATGCTCTTTATCAGGTTGAGGATGTTCCTTTCTATTTCTACTTCCTTTTTTTAAAAAAAACTTATTTTATTTTTGGTTGCGTCGGGTCTTATTTGTGGCACACGGGATCTTTCATTGCATTGCATGGGCTCTCTCTAGTTGTGGTGCGTGGGCGCACGGGCTCCAAAGCATGTGGGCTCTGTAATTGTGGTGCGTGGGCTCAGTAGTTGCGGCACATGGGCTTAGTTGCCCTGCAGCATGTGGGATCTTAGTTCCCCGACCAGGGATCGAACCTGCATCCCCTGCATTGGAAGGTGGATTCTTAACCACTGGACCACCAGAGAAGTCCCTATTCCTACTTTCTGTAGAATTTTTATCGTAAAGAGATATGTCCCACATTTAAAATTTTATTCAGTATAGTTGGAATTGTACCAGTTATTTCTTGGCACTCACTTTAACTGGTATTTTATATAGTATAGTGCTACCCAGTAGAACTTTCAGTGATAATGGAAATGTTCTATCCTGTGATACCCAAAACAGTAGCCACTAGTCACATGTGGCTATTGTATCTGAGGTCTAAGTTTTTAATTTTATGGAACTTTAAGTAATTTGACATTCAGTAACCGCATATAGCCAATGGACAGTGCAGATCTAGACCAGTGTGGGAATCCGTAAGCAGCCCTCTGGATAGGTGCATAATTTGGTAATAATATATTGCCTAATGATTCACTTTATGTACTTAACCTGGAATATTTCCAATTTTTGTACTTAGAAACTGCCTTTAGCATTTCCTATTATGATTTTAGTAACTCACTTTAAAGATCATATTGTGCCACTTCTTTCCAATTAAAGTTTTACAATTGTCTTTGGCCAAAACCAATAAAATTCTGACCTTCTGTACTCTCTACTATATTGGATTATTTATTCAAATGTTCCCATCTTTTGTGCAGTTAATCAACAATGTTATTTAGTAATTTAATGAAGTGGAGGAGAGGGAGCATGGGAATGGAACTTGGGAGTTAATTCCCAGATTACATTCTCCAGATTAACAGCTGTAATACTTTAAATATATGTGTACTTAAATTTACCAGGAAAAATAAATAAATAAATTTACCAGGAATGAATTTCCAAATTCCTATAGGGCAAGACCAACAATGCCTATATTTACATTATTACAGGTCTAAGCTCCAGTCATGCCACCTCATTAGCTGTATGCTTGACTAATCAAGTTGGTTTTGCATTGTGTCAAATTAAATCAGAGGAAAAAAATTGAACTAAATTCAAAACAGTACTTTTCATATTAAGTCCCTGTCTTATTCTTTTTTTAACTTTTTAAAATTGAAGTATAGTTAATTTTCAATGTTGTGTTAGTTTCAGGTGTACAGCACAGTGATTCAGTAACATATATGTATATCTATCAATTCTTTTTCAGATTCTTTTCCATTATAGTTTATTACAAGATACTGAATATAGTTCCCTGTGCTATACAGTAGGTCTTTGTTGTTTTTCTGTTTTATAAATAGTAGTGTGTATGTGTTAATCCCAAACTCCTGATTTTTCTTCCCTCCCCCACCACCATTCCCTTTGGTAACCATAAGTTTTCTATGCCTGTGAGTCTTTTTCTTTCAAAACAGTATTAATACCTAATGCCACTGAAAGAAATCCTGGGGCATATGTAATTAATATTTGTAGTATTGTTTGAGATCTTGCACTATAATCACTATGTATTGTTATTTCTTCATCCCTTTAAAAATTAGTAGTTGTTTTGGAAACTTTGTAGTGGTCATATTAAAACTTGAAAATATAATTTCATACAAGTACAGCTCTGCTTTGAGAGTTTGTCAGTACAGAAATAATTTTGAAAATCTGTTTCATGTCTGTTTGAAATGAATATTTGGAAGAACTAGTATTATAGTTATTACCCATCATGGTAAGAGTTTCAGAAATTGTCCTAATTATCACATTCTAAACAATTTTCATAAAATTATCCATAGAAATGGCAGTAAGATGCCTTGTTCATTTTAGTTTGAGACTTAACATTATACCCAAGGAACAAATGTACATGCTTGTATTTCTAAACTGAGTCAAGGGCATGATGCTGTAAGACTCTAAACCTTTTTTTACCTCTTTTATCTTTAGTACAATTGACATATAGCAATGTCCTGTAATTTATGTAGTAGGCCTGTAATTTACAACTTATACAACTCAGGAGGCTTGTATTAACTCTGTAGCCAAATTCATATTTATCTGTTGCCGTAAGCTTCCATTTAACATTGATTGGCTCTTGACTTATTGGCCATTGTATGGTTATATGTCAACTTAAAGCCAGAATTCACTTGGAGGTGGGAAATCTACCTCTTGTTAATATGTAAATGTAAATTGAAAGAAAGTACTCTAAGGTAAACTTTATTTGGTTGAGGTTGGCTGGGTTTCTGCCAGGAATATTTGTCATTCTCCCTCTGATTTTATGTAGTTCTCGTCTCTTGCCCGTGCATCACACTTTGGCCAAGCCTTGCTTTTTGTTGCCTGCTTCCCTCCACTTCACCTTCCTCCTTTTTGTACTTGATAATTATGCATGAAGCAAGTTGCTTCTAAAGTTATTACTTTCTTGTATCTGGAGAGGAGCAAGGGATTCTTGTCACACCTGCAAGTAATTAGAACTGGAATATAAACTCAGAGTCTTTTGTAAGTGCTACATTGTGAGTGCTCACTAAATATTAAATGAATGGAAGTGCTATGATTGCTGCCACATGGAAACAGAAGCATCCCTTTTAAAGGCATTTTTATGGTTTTATATAGCTTATATGAGTTTTTAGCCCCTTGTATCCATTTCTGGAATCAATATTATATTAATATTAGGATAATAATTTTAGTTCCTTTATTTGAAAGAAAGTAGATTTTGTTGTGTCTTAGTATGATCATGTAAAATATAATGAAAAAATAATTTCTGTTTAATCCTATTAAGAACACTTTTTTCCTTTCCTCATTATTCTTTGTCATTTCTTTAGCTTTTTCTTTCAACATACACCAGAGTATTCTAAAAGGATCTTTTAGTATTTGTTCTATACATTTTACCCAGTACCTTATAGAAATAGAACTTTATAGTTCACAAAGGGAAGCTGTAAAACAGTTTAGATTTGTTTATTTGGAGGAAAAGGCAGTCTAAAATTAAAATGTCTGTGTATGATAACCAAATCAAATTAAATGGTTTAGAAGAAGATAGTAAAATAAAGATTTAGGATATTTATTCCCAAATTATATTAAGTGAACTTTGCAGAAAGCCTGAATGGAATTAGAAATATTGTTTCTTTGCCATATCTTATATGATATTATCCTAGCAATAAGACATTCAATGACCATGAATACCAATAGCCTGTAGGACTTACTAGGTTTACTTAAATTGTACTGTGGATGGGTGTTAAGGGGTGGGAATGGCATCAGCCTTAAAGACTGTGAAGCTGTTACTCTGTGTGGTTAAGGTTTCAGAGATATAATTTGATTCATAGTAGCATCAAATCCATGAAAGAAATAATTCTGTTGTGCTTCTACTACAGTTTTCAGGTTTTATTAAAATTCATTTTTGCCCTTTATTCTGGCTTCTTTTAAGACTTTATATTAGTTTGTTGTTAGAGCTATTTTGGGAAATCCCAAACCAAGTTTCACACAGAAAACACTAGTCATTTTAAATCTGGAATTAACACTGAATTTCATGAGTCAATTTCCAATATTCTTGGCAGAGTATTTTCTTGGTCTGTTATTGTCCTCTCTACCTATAGGAGTTGATTGATATGTTCAACTGCATTTTAACCAATCATAAGGTCGTATATATGCTATTATTTTATTTTTTAATAAAAATTAAAAAATAAAACTACAAATGTTAATCAATTGACTTTTTTGTAAAAGAGAAAAGACTAATCCAAGAATATTTTAGCCCTCTTTAAATACAGCTTGTTTCCTGAAAAACTGTTTTTGAAGATGATGTTGATAGTGATGGGTGTGGTGTAAGAAGTCTGATCTGTGAACAATAATCCTTTCTGCCTTGTGTGTATAAAGCCTTAAGTCTTTTATTTGGTTAGCAATTATCGGTTGAGCCTGGTACTGTTTTGATTGTCTTAAGCTTTTGCTGAAATCACCCCTCTCCCTCCTTCATCCTCTACCCTACCCCCACATTCTTGAGGTTTGTCTTTGAGGTAGGTATATAACTACTATTTCTTAGAAGGTCACAACTTTGCTTTATTGTTATGAAGTTGTTTTAGTGGATTTTAAAACATTTCTTGATGCTATAGGCATCATATTAGAACATGCTTTTGGTAATAATGTCCTTTGTCCTTCATTCCTCTCATAGGGCTGGCCTAGCAAAGGGGTTGAGATTATTCTTTAAAATAGCTAGACCTGCTATTTCCAAAGCATTACTGGTAAAGAGGCACCTTTAAACTCTCTGGGTTGTTTATGGCTTCTATGGAAGTTAGCTTGACCTATTTTTTAAACAATTAATTCAGTTTATCTTTCAATGCCAGTTGCAGAAGAATTGGAAATATTCTACTTTTTATATAATCTGTATTAAAGTTTAAAAATTAGCAAATTACACAAGGATTTCATGAACACTTTGCATAGCATGTTATTAGATTGTAGGTGACAGATAAAATTGCTCAAGAGTTATGTGACTCATTTGTGTTAAAAATCGAATAATATCACCCATTTGCACACATCTGGTTTTTATCTGGAGCTTGATGCCAAGTTGATGATATACTCTTTTTTTTTTTTTTAAATATGGAACGCTTCACGAATTTGTGTGTCATCCTTGTGCAGGGGCCATGCTAATCTTCTCTGTATCCTTCCAATTTTAGTATATGTGCTGCTGAAGCAAGCACGATGATATACTCTTTTTCCCAGCAGATATGGTAGTTTCCTGGCTTTGGCAGGCAAAGATATGGTAGATGTCATTATCTCTTAGCATCATTGATCAGGTATTTCCTGTGATATAAGCCATAGAATTCAGTGAGTTATTCATCCTTATCGGCAGTGAAATTTTCTTGTGGTTAGTGATTTTCTGGTTTAGGTTCAAGTGTTTTTAATTAATTAATTTATTTATTTATTTTTGGCTGTGTTGGCTGTTCATTGCCGAGCATGGGCTTTCTCTAGTTGTGGCAAGCAGGGGCTACTCTTTGTTGCGGTACACGGGCTTCTCATTTCAGTGGCTTCTCTTGTAGTGGAGCACGGGGTCTAGGCGCGTGGGCTTCAGTAGTTGTGGTTCACGGGCTTAGTTGCTCCAGAGCATGTGGGATTTTCCTGGACCAGGGCTCAAACCCGTGTCCCCTGCATTGGCAGGCTGACTCTTAACCACTGCACCACCAGGGAAGTCCAGTTCAAGTGTGTTTTTTTTTTTGTTTTTGTTTGTTTTGTAGCGAGGAGGGCTTTTATCAGTACTAAACTGCTGAATGTGTAGGGTAATTCAAAATAACTTACCTTGTGCAAGTCTCATCAAACAAAGACCACCAGGAACAAGCCTGTAGTTTGAAAAAATCAAATTTATTTACTCTTAGTGAGGGAGTGTACTGCTGAGGCACCGTGGAAGGCCTCTGGGCAAGAGGGAGGAGGGAAGTGTCTTTAGTAAATTTTGGCTTACCACTGAAGAATTTTGAGGAGTGTCTGAAGGAAGCCAGGATTAGTTCTGGATTGGTGGCTGATTCTGAGGTAAATTGAGAGAAGTGGGTATTAACTACGGGTTGGGTGTGGTCATGAAGCTGGGCGGTTTAGGACTTGGGTATCTCGCTCCAGTAATAAATGAAAATACCAAAGTGAGGATGGGGGCATCATTGGTAAGAAAGCTGTAATCACCCAAAGAAGGGGTCGCTATGATATTTTACAATTGCTGCATGACCTTGGGAAAAACAGTGTTTCCTGTTAACTTTTCAGCTGGCTTTATCTGTGTCTGTCCTCCCAGCCTGATTAATTGCAGGGCTGCTTTTTTCTTTTTCAGTCCTAACTGACATTTACTCTTTCAGTCCCAGATAGGTTTTGATTCTTTCAACATGTGTTCTTATAAATCTTTTAAAAACACATGGTCAAGCTACAACAATTTGTTATTGTCTTTAAGGGCTTTTCTGGATATTCTTAGTCCATTGAATTGAAAATCTTTTGGTCTACAGACATTTTCTAACACCAGTTCAAAATTCCATGCCAGTGTACAATAATTTTAAAACAAACAGATTTTTCTCCACTGTAAATAATGAGTGGAGTAGAAGAGTGGTCTAACAACTCTGATGTGGCCATCTCAAACCAACACTTCGGTTCTTGGTGAACTTTCCAGTAAAACCCAATTTAGTAGATACCAGAGTCCCTGCCGATTTTGTTCACTGTCTTTTGCAGGTAGAGGGAAGATTGAGGAATATAATGTAGAATTTTTGATGTTATAGTTATTTCCTATTTCAGGCTCATTATATATTTTCTACAATGTCATTAAATAGACAGCACTTAAAAGTAAGAAGACTGTTGAACTAGAATCAAGAGACCTGGATTGAACCAAGGGTCTGCTATGTATTGATGTTAGGCAAGACAGTTTCTTTGGGCTTTAATTTCCTCATTTACAAATTGAAGAAAATGCTTGCCTTCAGATCTCACAGGATTACTGTGAACTCAAATGAGATGTCTTTGGAATTACTTTATAAGCTTTAAAATGTTATGCAAATGTAACTTGTAATTATGATATTGGATCACACGCTGATAATAATGTTGATAGTGATAATAATGACTCATAGGTTAAACATCTGGTATTTGAGTTATCATCACAAAAAGATTATCTAGCTCACATGCAACTGTAGTGGGGTGCTTTTTTAGTATCTAAACTTAAGTTTCAGGACCTGTTCTTTGTCTCCAAATCCAGTGCCCTTTCCACAAAAGTCTCAGCAAAGTAAGTAATATATATTTCCTAGTTGCCATAATAGAACCCCTTGTAAGAGCCTAGAGTTTGTGGTGGGAGATGAAACTGGAAAGGGAGGTTGGGGCCCAATTATTCGGAACTGTCCGTGCCAGGAGTCAGCAAAATTTTTGGATAAAGGGCCAGATAGTCAATTTTTTTTTGGCCTTCTGGATCATTTGGTCTCCGTTGCAATTACTCAACTCTGTGGTAGTGTAAAAACAGCTCTAGATAATATGTAAATGAATGAGCATGGTTGTTTTCTAATAAAATTGTATTTGTAAAAATAGGTGGTAAGCTGAATTTGGCCTATGGACCCAAGTTTGCCAACCTCTGTTCTACACTAATGAATTTAGATTTTATACTACAGGTACTGAAGAACCATTGGGTACTTTTGAATGGGAAAAGTATATGATTGGATTTTTATTTTGAAAAGACAGCTCAGGTGGCAGAATATAGGATAAATTGGAGAGGAGAGAGAATGGAGGAGGCAGGCAGGGAAATCAGAGGGAAGGCTCTTACTGTAGGTATAGACAGGAGATGATGAGTGTGGGGGTAGTAGCAACAGAAATGGACATAACTGGATTGATTCAAGCAAAATTTTGGAGGTGAGATGAATAATACAGTTTGGTTGGATGTGGGGTATAAAAGAGGAAGAGTAAAACTATTAGTAACAAAATTGAGGAGAGGGAGAATATAGAAAACTTGTGATGGAAGGATAATGAATGTGATCTGGGAACTCTCCATCTGTGGTACATCTAGGTAGAGGGGAAGGATGTCCATTAGGTAGTTGAAAATGTGGTCCAGGAGCTCAGGTGAAAGATGTAAGTTAGAGATAAAGATTTGGCAGTAATTAGTATATGGGTAGGTAAGATTGCAGGGACAGCATGAAAACAGAGAAGAAATCCCAGGATAGAATTTGAGTGAACTGTTAGCATTTCATCAAGGGTGAGTCAGGGTAGAAAAACAATATAAGAAACTAAGAAGGCAAGGTTTAGAGAGGCAGTAATGATATCTTGAAATGAGAATCAGAAATGATATCTTGTAAGTCATAAGAAGAAAGTTGCAGATTTGATCAATATTCCCTATCAAACTTACTATGGAATTTATATTCTCAATGGTTTTGGAAGGTTGAATACTAGAAATAATTTTTATTCAATTCAGCAAATACTTGAACAGCAAATATATGCAAAACCTTTTCTAATGTTCAGGGCAGTCCTTGCTGTCAAGAATTTTACTCTTTGGGGAGGTTTAGACAGATGCTGGACTATGATTATAGTACAAGGCATTGTCTCAGTCCTTTTGGACTGATATAACAAAATAGTATAGACGAGGTGGCTTATGAACAAGATTTATTTCTCACTGTTCTGGAGTTTGAGAAGTCGAAGATTAGGTACCAGCAGATTTGGTGTCAGGTTCGAATTGGCTTTCTGGTTCATAGATACCTCACATGGAGGAAGGGGCAAGGGAACTTTCTCAGGCCTCTTATATAAGGTCACTAATTTACTTCCCCAAAGGTACCACATCCTAATACCATCACATTGGATATTAGGTTTTCAATATATGAATTTGGGGGAGGAAGCACAAATGTTCTGTCTAAAGCAGACATAGACTAAGTGATTTAAGGGAAATACAGTAATGGGCATTAAGGAGGGAAGGAGAGGTGAAACTGATTAAGAGAAACACGGAAAGATTTTAAGGAATAAGTGACCTTTGAGATGAACTTTGAAGGATTAATTATAACTTGAAGGGTGGAACATTACAGATGAGAGGATATCTGCATAGGACAGAAAAGAAGGCTTCTATGATGTTAAGTGGAAAATTTATGCTCTGGAGGAGTATGAATTATGGTTGGATATTTTGGGAAAGGTGGGACCAGATTAATTAAGCAAATAGTTGAGGGTCTTTTGCTTCCAAGGTACTAGAAGTACATTAATCAGTACATGATTAATCTATCATGTACTGACTGAACTAGGTCAGTACATGATACATTAATCTCTATCCTTAAAGTGCTTGTAATCTTAGATCAGAGATATGCACAGATAACTAATACAAGGACCACGATAAGAAGTGAAACAGGAGGGTTTAGTTTTGGCTGAAGTGATTGAGAAAGATTTCATGAAAAAGAATGGTTTTAGGCTATGCCTCCAAGGATAAGAAGGATATTGACAAGATGAAATGGCAGAGGTTAGGCATAAGGCTAAAGGAATAGCATAAGCAAAGGTGCTGGGTTGGTAAACTGGGAGAAGTTTAGGTTTGAAGTTTAGGTGGGAGTTCATTATTTTTTATCAATGGATATCTAGTTGCTCCAGCACCATTCGTTTAAAATGATATCCTTCCTCCGTTGAATTTGATTTGTACTTTTTTCAAACATCAGTTACTATTTGTGTGGATCTGCTTGGTCCTCTATTCTGTTCTATTGATATATGTGTTTATCTCTTTACCAGGACCGCATTGTTTTGATTATTGTAGTTACATAGTAAGGCTTAACGTTGGAAAGAGTAGTCCCTCTCACTTTATTATTTGTCGAGATTGTTTTCAACATTCTAGGGCCAGTGCCATTCCATATAAATTTTAGGACAGGGTTATTAATGTCTGTAAAAGCCTTTTGAAAGGAATTGCATTAAGCCTATAAATCAATTTGGGAGAATTGACGTGTTTACTATGTCGAGACTTCAATCCATGGACATGGTATGTCTCTATTTATTGAGGTCTCCTTTGATTTCTTTCATCAGCATTTTATAATTACAGCATACAGATATTGTACATGTTTTGTTAAGTATATATCCAAGTATTTAATTTTTGGAGTGATTGTAAATGTGTGTGGTTTTTTTACACTTTATTTTTTATCGAGGTATAGTCGATTTACAATATTACGTAAGTTTCAGGTGTAGAACATAGTGATTCACAACGTTTAAAGATTATGCTCCATCTGTGGTTATTATAAAATAGAGGCTATATTCCCTGTGCTGCACAATATATATATATATATATTTTTTTTTTTTTTTTTTTTTTTTTTGCTGTACGCGGGCCTCTCACTGTTATGGCCTCTCCTGTTGCGGAGCACAGGCTCTGGACGCGCAGGCTCAGCAGCCATGGCTCACGGGCCCAGCCGCTCCACGTCATGTGGGATCTTACCGGACCGGGGCACGAACCCGTGTCCCCTGCATCGGCAGGCGGACTCTCAACCACTGCGCCACCAGGGAAACCCTGCACAATATATTCTTGTAGCTTATTTATTTTATACCAAGTAGTTTGTACCTCTTAACCCCCTACCCCTATTGATGATATTGTGTTTTTAATTTTGGTTTCTGCATATTCAGTATTAGTGTATAGAAATGCATTTGATTTATGTGTGTTGATCTTATTTCCTGTGACCTTGCTCAGCCCACCTATTATTTCTAGGAGTTTTCAATCTCTTTTAAAACATATTCTATCTTGCTTTTTTATACTATAGTTTTGGGATTATATGATTTGGCAGATGTAATTATGATATGGGTTGGTTTGGGCTAGAAGGTTTGGGACACAGTTTACCTATTGGTGCAAATGATAATTTTTAAAATTTTTTCTCTCATTTTCAGAAAAACTGTTATACAATATTGGTTAAGAGATCAGCCTCTGAAGTCATATTGCCTAGATTTGAATCCTGGCTCTGTCACTTACTAGCTTGGGATCTTGGAGAAATTATTTAACCCCTTTATGCCTCAGTTTCCATGTCTTTAAAAAGGGGATGTTAATAGTACTCACTTTGTAGGGTTAACTAAGTTAAACATATAAAGTGCTTAGCGTAGTGCCTGGCACATAAAAAGTATTAAATATTAAGTTTTATTATATAACAAGGGATTTTTTTAGTCTACTCTGGTTGGCAATGTATGGATAATATAATATTTTTGTATGTATTTTATTATTTTCTTTAGCATAGAGATTACTATCATTAGAGTAACCGATCTAATACCAAATGTTTCCCTCTTCCCTCCACCCTACCCATTTTGGAATGTGAGAACATTGAAATTCTAGAGAGGAAAGGAAAGGGAAGAAGAATAGGAACTAAGCTTCACAGAAAGTAAACCTTACTGTGTTAGATGTTCTACAAAATTCATGTCACTTAGGTGGTATTATGCCTGTTTTATAGATTTTATAGATAAGGAAGAAGCTAGGCCTCTTGTTCTTTTCTCAATACTATGTTGTCTTTTTACTCCATTATTCTGCCAAAATAGGGGGAATTGGTAGAACCCACTCTGCCAACACCTGTTGAGCTACTTGCCTGGCTCTTTGATTTTCCCACAGGATTACTATTGTATATATCCTTTGCCCTGCTCTCCTTGTCTGTCAAACACATGTCCTCATTTATATTGAATAGTGACTTGGTACCCAGAAAAACAAGGGGTGAGTTCACTGCTTTGACCCATCAGTATCCTTTATTTGGTGGGGGGTAAACATTGCTGATATGTTTAAGCATAAAGCACTAACTGACAGGTAGCTGTGGTATAAGAAAAAAGAACATTGGACATAAGTTCAAGCACCCTCCTTCTCTGTTAATTATCACCTGTATGACTTTGGAAAATTTGCTTCACCAACCTGGATCATAGTTTATTTATATGTAAAATGAGTTATTAGAGTAAAAATTAATCTTTAAAGTCCCTTCAAGCTCTAGCACAATTCTATAACATACACTAGTTCAAAGAGAGAAAGGTAAATCATGGTTGTGTGTAGATTACTTTCTAGGGCCTCAGAAATGCTGATTAGCCTCTCAGAATCTTCACTAGTGTTGGCTTGCATTTTTCCTTTCTATTTATTTATTTTTGACAAAAACATATTGTATACATTTAAGTTGTACAACTTGGTGTTTTGATATATGTCTACCATGTGAAATGATTACCACAATAAAAAATAAACCTGTTAGTTACCTATCATGTTACCATTTTTGTGTGTGTTATGAGAACACTTAAGATTTACTTTCTTACCAAATTTCAAGTATACAGTAGATTATTATTGACTGTAGTCACTAAGCTGTATATTAGATCTCCAGAATTTTTTTATCTTAAAACCGAATGTTTGTACTCCTTAAACAGTATCTCCTCCTCTGTCTCCCCCCTGCCTCTGGCAACTACCATTCTACTTATTGTTACTATGAATTCAACTTTTTAAAAAAGATTCTACATATGAGTGAAATCATGTAATATTTGTCCTTCTCCGTCTGGTTTATTTCACTTAGCATAATGTCCACCAGGTTCATCCATGTTGTCATAGACAGCAGGTTTGCATTTTCTGATTGCCAAAGGCAGCTGTTTTTCCTGTCTCCTGCATTTCCTGTGTCTAGAATTAAAGAGCACAAAGCTCAGTTACGTTTTAAATGTAAATCTCAATGAAAAATTTCATAAGACAGAAAATGATTACAAATATTAAATTTCTAATTGTACCTGTGGGCAAATGTCTCTTCCTGTGGTTGAATCAAATGCTTATTTGAGCCTATGCTTTTTACAAAAATGGGCATTTTTAATGCACATTTTTAAATTGAAATATATTTGTTACACATATAACATTGTGTAAATTTAAGGGTGTACAACATGTTGGTACATTTACATATTTTAGTATGATTGCCATTGTAATGATAGTTAGCACCTCTATCACGTCACATAATCATCATTTCATTTTAATGATTGGAATAATTAAGTTCTAATGTCAGCAAGTTTGATAATTATACAACAGTATTGTTGTCTATATTCACTATACTGTGTATTAGATCCAAAGGACTTATTTACTGTTTACTAAGTTTGTACCCTCAACCATCTGTCCTATTCCCCTACTCCCCAGCCTCTGATAACCACCATCTTACTGTCTTTATATAGTACTTGTCTTTCTCTGTCTGACTTATCGCACTTAACATAAAGTCTTCAAGGTCCATACATGTCAGAAATGGCAAGATGCCCTTCTTTATCATGGCTGAATAATATTCCATTGTATACCACAACTGCTTTATCCATTCGTCTGTTATGGGTACATAGGTTGTTTCCATCTCATGGCTATTGTGAATAATACCAGAATAAAAGTGAGAGTGAATCTCTTCAATATTTTGTTTTCATTTCCTCTGGGAATATAGTGAAAAGTGGAATTGCTGGGTAATATGGTAGTTTTTTTTTCTTTTCTTTTTTTTTTTGGCTGTGCCGTGTAGCATGTGGGATCTTAGTTCCCCAACCAGGGATTGAACCCATGACCCCTGCAGTGGAAGTGTGGCATCCTAACCACTGGACTGCCAGGGAATTCCCTGGTAGTTCTATTTTTAATTTATTGAGGAACCTCCGTATTGTTTTCCATAGGGGCTGAACCAACTTACATTCCCACCAACAGTTCCCTTTTCTCCTCATCCTTGCCAGTGTGTGTTATCTCTTGTCTTCTTGATGATAGCCATTCTAAAAGATGTGAGGTGATATCTCGTTGTGGCTTTGCTTTGCATTTCCCTGACAATTAGTGATGTTGAGTATCTTTTCATTTATCTGGTGGGCATTTGGATGTCTTCTTTGGAGAAATGTCTGTTTAGTTCCTCTGCCCACTTTTTAATCAGATTTTTTGTTATTGAGTTTTATGAGTTCTTTATATATGTTGGATATTAACCCCTTATCAGATACATGGTTTGCAAAAATTTTCTCACATTCTGTAGGTTGTCTTTTCATCATTTTAATTCTTTTGCTGAGCAGGAGCTTTTAAGTTTGATGTCCCACTTGTTGATTTTTGCTTTTGTTGTTTATGTTTCTGGTGTCATATGTGAATAATCATTGCCATGACCAGTGTCAAGGAGCTTCTTCCCTACATTTTCTTTTAGAAGTTTTATGGTATCAGATCTCTGGTACATTTTGAGTTAATTTTTGTGAGTGGTGTAAGACAAGGGTCCAATTTCATTTTTTTGCCTGTGTTTATCTAGTTTTCTCAGCACCATTTGTTGAAGAGACTATCCTTTCCCCATTGAGTGTTCTTGGTTCCCTTGACTCTGTTTTTGAATATTAGTTGACCATACATGTAAGGTTATTTCTGGACTCTCAATATGTTCCATTGGTCTGTGGGTCTGTGTTTATACCAATACCATACTGCTTTAATTACTATAGCTTTGTAGTATAGTTTGAAATCAGAAAGTGTGGTATATCTGGCTTTGTTCTTTCTCAGGATTGCTTTGGCTATTCTGGGTTTTTTTTGTGCTTCCATACAAATTTTAGGATTGCTTTTTCTATTTCTTTGAATTATGCCATTGGAATTGTTTTTTCTGAATTTTGAATTTTATTTTGAATTATGCCATTGGAATTTTCATAGGGATTGTGTTGAATCTACAGATAGATATGGGTGGCATGGACATTTTAACAATCTTTGCATCCATGAACATGGGATTTCTTTCCATTTGTTTATATCTTCAATTTCTTTCAACAAAGTCTTGTAGTTATTTATTTATTTATTTTTGTACAAATCTTTTACTTCCTTGGTTAAATTTACTCCTAGGTATTTTATTGTTTTTGATGCTATTGTGAATGGATAGTTTTGTTTTCAGATGTTTTATTATTAGTGTATAGAAATGCAACTCATATCTTTATGTTGATTTTATATCCTGCAACTTTACTCAATGTGTTGATTCCTTATAACATATTTTACTTGAGTCTTTGGGATTTTCTCTATATAAAATCATATCATCTGCTAATAACAACAATTATACTTCTTCCTTCTCGATTTGGATGTCTTGTAGTTTTTGGTCTTACCTAATTGCTCTATCTAGGACTTTTAGTACTAAACTGAATGAGAGTGGTGAGAGTGGGCATCCTTGTCTTGTTCCTGGTCTTAGAGGAAAAGCTTTCAATTTTTCACCATTGAATACAATGTTAGCTATGGGTTTGTTGCATATGGCCTTTATTATGTTGGTATGCTCTTTCTGTACCCAATATGTTGAAAGTTTTTATCATGAAAGGATGTTGTATTTTGTCAAATGTTTTTTTCTTCATCTATTGAAATGATTATGTGATTTCTATGCTTCATTCTTTTAATGTTATATATTATATTTATTGATTTGCGTATGTTGAACCATCCTTGCATCCTAGGGATAAATTCCACTTAGTCACTTTCTTTTTTTAATTAATTTGTTTTATTTTTGGCTGTGTTGGCTCTTTGTTGCTGCATGTGGGCTTTCCTTTCTTTAGTTGTGGGGAGCGGGGGCTGCTCTTTGTTGCCGTGCATGGGCTTCTCATTGCGGTGGCTTCTCTTGTTTTGGAGCACAGACCCTAGGCACTCAGGCTTCAGTAGTTGCGGCATGCAGGCTCAGTAGCTGTGGCTTGCGGGCTCTAGAGTGTAGGCTCAGTAGTTGTGGCGCACAGGCTTAGCTGCTCTGCAGCATGTGGGATCTTCCCGGACCAGGGCTCAAACCCGTGTCCCCTTTCTTGGCAGGTGGATTCTTAACCACTGCGCCACCAGGGAAGCCCTGGTCATTTTCTATGATTCTTTGAGTGTGTTCTTGAATTCCGCTTGCTAATATTTTGTTGAGAATTTTTTACATCTATGTTCATCAGGGATATTGATCTGTAGTTTTCTTTTCCTGTAGTGCTCTTATCTGCCTTTGGTATCAGAGTAATCCTGGCCTCATAGAATGAGTTTGGAAGTGTTCCCTCCTCTATAGTTTGAAAGAATTTGTTAAGGACTGGCATTAATTCTTGAAATTTTTGGTGGAATTTCCCTGTGAAACCACCTGTCCTGGGGTTTTCTGTGTTGGGAGGTGTTTGATTACTGATTTAGTCTCTTTACTTGTTATTGATCTGTTCAGATTTTCTATTTATTCCTGCATCAGTGTTCGTAGTTTATGTGTTTCTGGGAATTTATCCATTTCTTCTAGGTTATCTATTTGTTGGCATATAATAGTTCATAGTAGTTTCCTATGAACCTATGTATTTCTGCAGTATCAGTTATAATGTCTCTCATTTCTAATATTATTTTCTTCACTTGTTTTTTCTTAGCCTAGCTAAAGTTGTCAGTTTTGTTTATCTTTTTGAAGAACCAGCTCCTAGTTTTGTTGAACCTTTCTATTGTTTTTCTGGTCTCTATTTCATTTATTTTCACTATGATCTCTATTATTTCCTTCCTTCTGCTAACTTGGGGCTTACTTTGTTCTTCTCTCTAGTTTCTTGAAGTGATGTTGTTTATTTCCAGTCTTTCTAATACATGAATTTATCACTATAAACTTTCCTTAGAACTGCTTTTGCAGCATCTCGTAGGATTTGATATGTTGTGTTTCCATTTTCATTTGTTTACAGATAGTTTTTTTGTGTCCTTTTTGATTTTATCTTTTACCATTGGCTGTTCAGAAGCGTGTTGGTTAGTTTCCACATATTTGTAGACTTTCCAGGTTTCCTCTTGTTGTTGATTTGTAGTTTCATACAATTATGGTCAGAAAAGATAGTTGGAATGATTTCAGTCTTAAATTTGCTAAGACTTGTTTTGTGTCCTATCATATGATCTATTTAGGAAAATGTTTCATGTTCACTTGAGAAGAACGTTTCTTCTGCTGCTATTGGATGGAATGTTCTATATATCTGTTAAGTCTATTTGATCTAAAGTATGTTCAATTCCAACCTTTCCTTATTGATTTTCTGTCTGGGTGATCTATCCATTGCTGACAGGGGGCTATTAAAGTCCTCTAGTATTGTTGTTTTGTTGTCTGTTTCTCCCTTCAGACCTGTTAGTATTTGCTTAATATATTTAGGTGCTCCTATGTTGGCTGCACATATATTTACAATTGTTATACCTTCTTGATGTAATGACTCCTTTTATCATTATATAATGACAGTCTTTGTCTTTGTTATCATTTTTGGCTTGAAGGTCTTACTTTGCCTGATAAATATGTCTATCCCCACTTTCTTTTGGTTTCCACTTGCCAGTAGCATCTTCTTCCATCCCTTTAATTTGAGCCTATATGTCTTTAGAGCTGAACCAAGTTTCCTGTAAATGGCATGTAGCTGGGTCTTGTTTTTTTACCCATCCAACCACTCTATGCCATTTGATTGGTGAATTCAACCATTTACATTTAGAGTGATTATTGATATGTAAGGCCTTACAACTGCCATTTTATTGTTTGCCTTGTGGTTGTTTTATGTCTCCATTGTTTCTTTTTCCCATTGTTTCTGCCTGCCTTGTAAATTGTTGGTTTTCCATGGTGGAATGCTCTGTCTCTCCTATTTTTAGTTTCATGAATCTATTCCAGATTTTTGCTTTGTGGTTACCATGAGGTTTACATAAAACATCTTATAGATAAAAAAAAAAAAAACAGTCCATTTTATGCTGATAGCAACTTATCTTCATTCACCTTTAAAGATTTCCACCCCTTTTCTCCTCCACTTTTCTTTCTTTCTTTTTCTTTTTTTTTTTTTTTTTGGTCGTGCCATGCAGCATGTGGAATCTTAGTTCCCCAACCAGAGATTGAACCCATGGCCCCTCCAATGGAAGCACAGAGTCTTAACCACTGGACCACCAGGGAAGTCCTTCTCCTCCACTTTTCTATTTTCAATTTCACTATTTGCCTCTTTTTATGCTGTGTATTCATTATCAAATTATAGTGGTTATAGTTATTTTTAATAGTCTTTCCCTTTAACCTGTATCTAAAGTTAAGTGATTAACATACCATTCTAATATGGAATTACAGTTTTCTAATTCTGTCCATTTTTCTCCTTTACCAGAGTATTTCATATGTCATCATCTCGCTTTTTGGTTCTTTCATTTCAGTTGGAGAACTCCTTTTAGTGTTTCTTTACAAAGCAAGTCTAGTGGCGCTGAACTCCCGCAGCTTTCGTTTGGCTGAGAAAACCTTTATTTCTCCTTCACTTTTGAAGGATAACTTTGCCGGATAAAGTATTCTTGGCTGGCAACTTTTATCTTTCAATAATTGGAATATGTCAGTCCACACTCTCCTGGCCTGTAGAATTTCTGCTAAGAAATCTGCTGATAGGCTAATGGGGTTTCCTTTGTAGGTTACTTTCTCTTTTCCTGTTGCTGGCTTTAATATTCTTTATCATTGATTTCTGAAATTTTCATTATAATGTGTCTTACAGAACATCTTTTTGCATTGTGGTAATAAGGTTTTCTATTAGCTTCATGTACTTGTATGTCCAAGTCCTTTCCCATCATTCGGATGTTCTCAGCTATTATTGTCCAATTAGTTGTTCATCAGAGGGGAGAGAAGAAAAGAAAAACTCAACTATTATGATGCTGACATCATTCCCCTAATGCACTTTAAATTTGGATTCTGCTACTGATAGCTGTGTCTTAGCAAAAAATCATGTGGAGTATGAAATTCTATAATACTCATTTTAATTCAACATTTTCTTTATTAAGTATATAAAATATAAAACCTTAGATTTAGTATAAAATAACAACTATTTTATACTTTATTACAACTTTCCCCAATTTTAAACTTATTTACTACTTTACAGTTTTTGTCCTCTGCCTGTTATATAATTGTTTCAGTATGTTTTAGCTTAGGCTTTCTAATCATTTTTTGGTCTAATAATGTTCTATCTTTCATGTATGAAGATAATAGAAGGAAATGTGCTTTGAGGTATTTTTTCACAGAATTTATGCACTTACAATGATGCTTCTATTTATTTTTGCTTACTAACCTAGGTGTGTTGATGTGATTGACTGAATTTAGGAGAACAAACTGTGTGGTCTTGAACTATTGTAGGAATAAGCTGATGTACTAATACAGTTTTTTTGGTACAACAACCCTGTAATAAGTCCTCAGTTTGGATTTACTGTTGTTAAGTGTCCTTGTTATTCTTCTATTTTTTTTAAGTTTTTTATATCACCATTTAATATTTGAGGGTCTAGTACTAACCTTTGAAGTCAAGAGAATAAATAGTATATCTTGTGCCACACTCAACAAATGTTCTAAAATAGACACACTTTTTTCTAACACTAGAATTTTATAGGTTATTGGTAGATTTTACTTTTTTCCTATAAAATGGTGGGATGGATAACTAATGGAGAGGACAGTGAAAAAACGAGTAACATAAGAAAAGAAGCACATCCTTATAATTCAGGATGCCAAAAAGTGAGGAAGGCAAAGCTATTATTGAAGACTAGATGAAAAAGTCAGTCTGGTTCTAACCTTATTAATTTGGGACACAGTGTTCCATATTGTAATTTTGAAAAAAATAGAATTTGATTACATAAAATGGTGCATTAATATCCAACATACACTAGAATATTATACACTTCAAATTATGCTATTTTTCTGTTCCTTTTTTCAAAGACCATTCAGTATTATTAATTTCTAAAGGTAATTAAATAGCATTTAAAATATTAATAGAAAAAATAGATTTCAGGAGAATATGTGCATTTTATTCAGTTTTAATTAATCCTTTAATATGTTCTTCATAAAATTTGAGTCTTCTTGTGGGATAACTGTGACCTTGTATTCTCTCCCTTTTACTGTTCATTACCACTTCTAATTTATGTGGAGAAAGCACAGGAAATTAAGCCAAAATAAGTTAATTTTACTGTTTGTTACTCGCACTAGTAAAATTACCCGTAAGAAAAAAAAAATATGATGAAGTATAGCAGGTATAACATAGGGAAAAGATCCATAAAGGAGGAAGTGACCAGTAATTCATGATAGAAAACATACAGGTTAGGCAGAATATTTACAAATATTAGATATAATGCAACAAAGTGAACTAGAAAATTTAACATAAAGACATTCAAAACTTGTAATGGTATTAGTACTTAAAGTGTGATGAGTGGTGATATTTGGTTCTAAACAAACATATCTAATAGGAAGGTAAGGAGTAGCAGTGCATGTTAAATGTATTTACAAATCCATAGGCCAAAATGTGGCTGTGCTATGAAAAACAGTGTGTAGAGATTGAGTGAGAAATTTATATTGGATTATATTACAGACTGGACAGTATGGATGATGCTTTCCTAATGGAGAGGTAAAACAGGATATCTATATCAAACTAATAATGAATGTCCTTTTATTCCTCCCCACTCCAATTTAGTTATTATGTTGAGCCATTTAAAATTACTACTTCTATTTGTAGAAAATGGTTGAATATCAACAATTTCATATGGTTCAATCCATATAAGAATACCCCCAAAACACCTTTAATGTTCCAATTAGCATATGGGGAAGGAACCTATAGATTTATTAAAAAGGAATAGATGGAATAAATTTATAACTAAAATGTAAGTGCTGGGGATAATTATATTTTGCTTTAGTCTTCTCTATCAAAGAGGAAGATCTCTAAACTGTATAAAGGATAGAGCTAGCATGGTTAAAAGAAAAGAAAACCCAAGATGCATGAGTACCTAGCTGCTTTAAGAGTCCCAAATGAATTAAATCACAGTATACTAAACCAGTTTTCACTGGCAGGTATTCTTTGTGAAATCAGAGGAGACAAGAGAAATGGAAATGACCAATGGACAAGTGTACAATAAGGGAACAAAGAACAGATCTTTAAATTATTGATCGGTGAACTTAGCTTTAACCCCAGGAAAATTTTAGACAGGCTTATTTAATAAGTGGTTTGTGTACTTTTAGAAAAGAAGGAGGTGATCACTAGAACCTTAAATACATTTACTAGAAAATAATGTTAAACTAACTTTAATCTGACTATTAGATAGCATAAGGCAGCTGTTTTAGAAAACTAATGTAGTCTTTGCAATCTTAAATTGCATTTATAGAGGCATAGCTGGAAATAATCCCCTGTACTCTGTGCTGATCAGACCACTGGGGATATTTTGCTCAGTTGTTTTTTTTTTTTTTTGGCCGTACCACGCGGCATGTGGGATCTTAGTTCCCTGACCAGGGATTGAACCCGCACCCCCTGCATTGTATGTGTGGAATCTTAACCACTAGACCATCAGGGAAGTCCTTGTATTGTTTTAAGAGGCTCAGACATTGATGAACTAGAGACTTACCTTACCAGAAAAAAGCAACCACAGTAGTGTTTATGGTGAAAGAATGCTTTTTTCTATAGGGAATGATAGGAAAGAAAGGTGTTTGTAAATTATGGCTGTGAGTAATATAGAGGAGACCTCACATGTTGAGAGAAGACTTAAGGCACAAATGATAGCTATCCTTAAATATTTCATGGGTTACCATATAACAAAGGGATTTGACTTTTTTTTTAAGTGTAGCTCTCAAGGGCTAAACCTGTGATTCTCTGGAACTTGGAGGGAAAGAAATTGAGCTCAGTGAAAGGTAGAGTCTCTGCAAAATTAGAGCAGCTCAACATATAAATCATTCATTTTTGAGAAATAATCTTCTCTTTACTAGAAGTGTATAGGCAGAGGCTGAATGGCTATCTACCAGATACATTATAGAAAGGATAATTTTGTGGGGAGGGAAGTTGGACTAGAATTGGTAGTTCCCAAATTTGGCACAGCATCAGCATCACTTGCAGAACTTATTAGAAAAACACATTTTGAGAGATATATATTTCTGCAGATCACTTCATTAAAGTATCTTATTCATTCCTGCAATTGAGTAAACGATGAAAGCTTTTGCCCAGTGGAATAATGTAACTTCCACAAGGATGGGAATCTTATTTGACTCGTTTATAAGTTGTATTCTAGTATCTGTCACAGTGCTTTAGCTCATAGTAGGTTGTCAACAAATACCTTTTAAAGAGAGAAAGCAATTATTCCATTTGTAGCTGTTTATTAATCTCTGTGACTTAAAAAGTTTATAAAATATACTGAATAAGTCTTATCTTGTTATTACTTG
Source organism: Aethalodelphis obliquidens (assembly GCF_003676395.1). NCBI lineage: Eukaryota > Metazoa > Chordata > Mammalia > Artiodactyla > Delphinidae > Aethalodelphis > Aethalodelphis obliquidens. The sequence goes on along the minus strand of NW_020838050.1, from coordinate 142,028 downwards.
AATCTTTAAGCATTTTGGTCTCTTGTTGGGTTAGTTCATATATCATGTTTTAGAGAACAGTTTGGAAACTTATCCTACAAAGATTTAAAGAGAAACACTTAGGAGACATAGTGGATTCTGAATGTAATATTTCGTATTTAAATACATTTTATATGTATGTATATTTGACTAGTTTATCTACTAATTGAATTTGTCAGCATTGCTAAATACAAAGAAATTATTGTGACATCAAAGATGTTTTTCTCAAAAGTTCTTAATGTATTTCAAGACAAGGTTGGCATGTTCACATCAGTACTCAAGAGAAAATGCTCTGTAGCTGATTGTTCGAAACTGACTATTACCGTATCAGCTCCCCAGATAGAAAGGTGTCATAATTAAGGTGTACTATTTTTCAAGGTTGCCAGGTCCTTGACAACAGTGGATGGAGAAGCAGGCATTTTGTTCTGACTAAAATTATGTTGATTGATTTCCCCGTTCTAACCAGTGTTTTGAGGGTTGTATTGTCATTTCACTTTTGTAACTTTGAGAGCTACATTCCTTAGTAAATTGAAGCTGAGATAACGTTTACTCTTTATAGTGTTTTTGAAATACTTAAATAAGTAATCAAGGTAATTAATTATATATACTAAAACTTATTACATACCTTTGAAATACAGTAGATTTTAGAAAGCTTAATATTGAGATTGCAATAATGAATAGTGGATATATTGGCATAGGATTGTGGGATTTTTTTAAAAATTTATTTGTAGTTGTTTCTCATTAATACTTCCTTCTACTTTGTTAGGGTGAAAGTTTAAATTGCTCATCTCTAATCTTGCATTCTGCTTATAATAGAAGAAGAAACAATGCATTCAAATAGTACATTTGATAGATATTTATTTTTTATTTTTTTTAAAAAGGGTATATATTTTATTTTATTTATTTATTTATTTGCTGTGTTGGGTCTTTGTTGCTGCATGCAGGCTTTCTCTAGTTGTGGCGAGCAGGGGCTACTCTTCGTTGTGGTGCACGGGCTCAGTAGTTGTGGCTCACAGGCTCTAGAGCACAGGCTCAGTAGTTGTGGTGCATGGGCTTAGTTGCTCCATGGCATGTGGGATCTTCCCCGACCAGGGATCAAACCCATGTTCCCTGCATTGGCAGGTGGATTCTTAACCACTGCACCACCAGGGAAGTCCCTTATTTTATTTTTGACTGTTTTATTTTTATTTATTTATTTTTTAATTGACGTATAGTTGATTTACAATATTAGTTTCAGGTGTATAACTGATTCAAAAATTTTTTATAGATTATACCCCATTTATAGTTATTATAAAATATTGGCTATGTTTCCCTTTGCTGTACAATATATCCTCATAGCTTATTTATTTTATACATTTTAGTTTGTACCTCTTAATCCCCTATCCCTAACTTGCCCCTTCCCCCTTTCCTTTCCCCATTGGTAACCACTAGATTGGTTACCAATGGTCTATTCATATTTTCTATTTCTTCCTGGTTTAGTTTGAGGAGATTGTACATTTCTAGGAATTTGTCAATTTCTTCTACATTGTCCACTTTATTGGCATATAGCTTTTCATAGTAATCTTGATAGAGACATTTAAATACAACACAGTCATAATTGTGTGTGTGTGTCCCTTTATTTTATTACTACTTTTGAGGAAAGGAATTACTACTTTTGAGAAAAGGACTCTAAGCATCCCTCTCCCCCGAAGGAGCTATATAATATTTATTCTAGAAGAATGAGATCTACTTTCTAGTAAAATACTCAAGGATTGGTCAAAAGTGAACTCTTTTTAATTGTATTTTTAAAGTCAGTTATCAGCCATTACAAATTTCAGAAAATGTTTTTGATAAAGGATTCTTTAGAGATGTAAGAAAAGCAAAAAGCATCAGTACTGAAAAAGAGTGGCTAAATGGAGAATGCATGCAAAAGAGTGTTGACAGAACTCCTTATTGTATATAGAGCCTAAGACCTGTTGACATTACCAAATGACTGAGAAAAATGTATAAATATTATCATCTCAGGTGCTATATGAATAAACAAAAATCGCTGAGATAGGAAAGAAGGAATATTTGATGATCCTGCTGTCGAATGTGCGATATACCATATATAGGAAGTTTTTGAATAGCTGTTAGTGGACTAGAGAACCTAATAGAAAACTTGTGTTTAAGATAAAAATGTATTATTAGAAGAGTGTTAAGTGAAACTTAAAAAAATCTATACTTTTATCACAAAGCAGTTGGTTTCATTTTTCTTTCTAGTCTTTATACATATATGTATGTGTTTTTTGTATAATTTAAATCATAATCTACTTATAAGTTCATATTTTATATTTTTTGCTTTGTAGCTCCTAAATTGTCCCACATTGATGGAGTTTTCATATTTTAATTATTAATTTTTACAGAATAGTCTATCATATATTCTGTAATTCTGATTCTTTCTCTATCTCTGCTTTTCTGATATTTTTCTTCATATTGATGGTGTTTTTTGTTTTTAAACTTCAAACTGGTTTTCAACCAGGGGCAGTTTTTCCCCAGGAGATGTTTGGCAATGTCTGGGGATATTTTTGCTTGTCACAAGTTGTTGTTGGTGGGGTGTTAATAGCATCTGGTGGGTAGAGGCCAGGTATGCTGCTAAACATTCTACAATAGACAGACAGACCCCCACAACAAAGAATCCTCAGTCCCAAATTTCCAAAGGCCAATAGTTCCAAGGTTGAGAAATCCTTCCTTAAAAGTAACACACCTTTTCCTCTATATATTTACAGAATATGAATGTAAAAAAAGCAAAGCAGAAGTAATGGTTGATTGTTTCAAGGAACTCAGAGCAGTAAGAAATGTTTGACTGGAGAGGGAAGATTGCTAAAGTCCAAAAGTTACGGTGCCTGCTCTTCCCATCTTAGAGTTGTGGCCATTTCTAGAGGTTGACATGGGAAGCAACTGCCAAAAAGGAAACCTCTTACCTAGTACTGATACTTATGGATTTTCCACCATTATTTATTCAGCATCTCGACATAAATATTAAGATTTCTAATGTGTTCTTATGATTTGCATTCAAAGTTGGATTTTTCTATTCATCATTCAATTTTTGTCATTTTATCAGTTTGAGATGGCCAGTGGATTGACCGTTGCCTGAAAAAGACTTCATTGCTCTTAAGATTGAGATGTTGAAAGGTTTCTTATTTTTGATTGTGGCATGCTTCTAATCGTACTAATCTAGCTACAACTCAATTCTTGCCTTAATTTTGCCTTGTTTCAACATAAAGCTATTATTATTTATACTATATTATTATGAAGTATGGTAAAATTTTGCCTTGCCTCAAGGTCACTCTAACTTTTAAGGCTTCTATGTTTTGATTAAAATATAATATGTTGGATGCTGAATACTTTCAGTGTATAAGGGAAGACTGGTGGAATGTCACAGAGCAAGTAGGTGCTTGTATATCCTTATAGGGAACAAGATCTTCGTTTTAGGGAAATGAGTAGAATCCAGGTGGTATTTGGAGGAGAATTTTGCAGATTTATGCTTTATTCTGGCTGCTTTTTAAAAAAATTAGAACACAAAACAAACAAAAAAGGAGACAGGATCTAAGATGACCTTATAAGAGATGAATTCTCAAAAGTTCATTGATTAGAGGGAGAGTCTATAGTTTCTGAAACCAAAAAGGGGGAGAACCTATAGATAAGTCTAGAAAGGATTGTTTGTTACTGAAAATCTATGTGGTGTTATAGTTTCCTTCCTCTTTTTACTGTATAAATCTCTTGTATTACTCTTGAATTTTTAGGCGCAGCTGTTTACAGGGTGGATGGGTGTGAGAAGGTAGGACAGGAGTTCATAAAATTTCCTATATACATTTTAAGATGTATTATACTTAACCAAATACCATTTTTATTCTAAAATTCTTTCATGTTATGGTAAGATTTACCTATATATATTTAAAGTTACAGTGTCTTTGACTGAAGTATACCAAGAAAGGCAAAATGGGATTGTACTTGGGAAACCATAGTAAGGTAAACAGAAAATCAGACTTCTGGGATTTGAAAGAATAGTACTCTTAGTGCTTTGTGGTAGTGAACTTGAGTTCATAAAATCATGAAATGTGTGATGGAATTTAGACTTCTCACAGCGTAGAATTGCCATGGTGTGTGTACCCTGTTTTGTTTCATCATAATACTGATGATTTAACTTCATGTTAAATGTAGTTTTCACTTTTAGGTTTTAAGAAGTGAATCCCCTGTTTTCTGTTTTTCAGTGAATATCACCTCTGCCAGGCAATTAACCGGATGTAGTCGCTTCAGCCATATTTTCCCTTCATCTGCTTACCAGCACATTAAGATGCATAAGAGAATTCTGGGGCACTTGTCATCTGTCTACTGTGTAGCATTTGACCGAAGTGGGAGAAGAATTTTTACAGTGAGTTTAAAATTAATGATACTATAGCATATTAGAGATTTACAACAATGGAAGCTAGGCTTCATGGCATTGAATTATGCTTTGTAAGCAGTTCTTCCTTTTTAGACACATGCATGCAAGAAAAGATGAGTGGAAATTGAAAATCTTTTCTCTTTCTAAATAAGTAAATGGATGAACTATAATGACCTATATTTGGGAAATCTAATTTTAAAAAAATAAATCTTCAGGAGGCCTTATATTCTAGAGGTGGTTAATTTATGTGAAACAAGTTTATCTACTCAATTGGTTTCATTCCCTTTTAGCAAACATTTATTAAAATGCATTTTCTATTGGTGCCAGTTCTGCTTAATTAATGATTACATCATCCTTATAGTTGAATAGTTGAACTACATGTTTAGTAATAAAGATTACAGTTATTGTATATATCTCTCTTTGAATTCAATAGTAATTATTTTTAAAATTGGATTGTTAATAACCAGATCATATTGTGTGCTTTAGAGTACAAAATTGTAGCACACTAATATTTCCAAGTAAAGGCTTAGTCTCATTGTTTCAGTACTAAGTTAATGTAGAAGTGTAGGTACTGGCATAATTTTCTTTTTAAATTCCTAGGCTACAACAAAGGAAGTGGTTTGTATTTTGAGAAGTTCGACTTCTTGGAGTTCATTACAGACTCTTCCATTGATGTTTTCATGACTCCAAAATGCATCACCTAAGTATATGGGTGTTGATGATGATGATGATTTTCATCTTTTTATAAACAAATAATTATTAAATAGCTTATCTACCACAGTAGAATTGCTTTTTACTATTTAAAGCTCTTTTGAAATTCTCAGTAGGAAGTTCCACATAATATTCCCCAGAGATTATTAACAAAGTCTCATGTTTGCATGTAGATTTTAGGTTAAAGTTTTAAGTATTTATAGAGAAAAAAATATTCAAGCAATTAAGAAAAAAGGCTGTCAGGTGTAAGGAAAGAAATAATGACAGAGATAGTTAATGCCAAATCACTTAAAAGTAAAAAATATTTTGAGTTGTCAGGATTGGTAGTAGTTTTGAGGAGTTATTCACATATGCCATTATCAGTTTGGACAGTGCTTTGTCAGTGCTGTCATTTGGACATATTTTATATTTTCTACTCGCTCCATGTTACATGAAGAAAAGAGACTAAAAAGTAAAGGCTTAGAAGTAACTTAATAAAATTCTCCTTTGTTTTTGCTTTTTCTGTGGGGGGAGGGGGCGAATTTCTGCTTTATTGTAAATCTTCTGTCCTTTTGTGTTGCTGTAGGGTTCAGATGACTGTTTGGTGAAAATTTGGGCAACAGATGATGGGCGCCTTCTTGCTACACTTCGAGGGCACTCTGCTGAAATTTCTGACATGGCTGTTAACTATGAAAACACTCTCATTGCCGCAGGCAGCTGTGATAAAGTTGTAAGAGTGTGGTGTCTTCGAACTTGTGCACCAGTTGCAGTCCTTCAGGGACATTCAGCTTCTATTACTTCCATACAGGTAAGAAAAATAAAAAGATACCTCTAGTAGATGTAATAAGAATGAGAATTCTCTTGTTTTTTGTTACATCGTGTGGATTATACAAAGAATGGCAACAGAAAAATATTGATTTCTTAAGGGCTTTGTCCTTACCTTGCAGACAGGTATTTTTTAAAGTTCCCTTTTCATATAAATCTGTTCCCTTTAGAAATAAGTAAAAAGGTCATTGAAAAGTTTTTTCAAATGTAGTGTAAGACATCTTCTTTATCTCATTTGTATTTGTGAAGAAGGGAAAAGACGGAATTGCCTTAAGGAACAACACCAGTACCTTTTAGGCAGGATATAAGTAGCTTCTAATTTGAATATTGGCATACTTTGTGTTAATATTTAATGCAAAATGTTTATCAGGTCAGATTTTGTGTGTGTGTGTGTGTGTGTGTGTGTGTGTGTATGCGTAGTTTAATATTAGGGAAATTTTTATTCTTAGTTTCAGTCATTTCTTATTTCAACTAGATGTTTGACATACAGTACATTGAGTTTTTAAATATTTGTCCATATAGTGCTTTTACCAGATGTTGGTAGTGAAAGTCCTGGATACTCCCCAAAGAACTTTGTTCTCTTCTTTGTGTTGACAGCAAAACAGAGGAATCCTTCTGACACTGTCTTTTATTTTGGTCAAGCAGGTTACTTTTGTGGATGAGATAATTACTCCCATTCACTTTTCTTTGTTCTTTAATCACTAATAAATATGCCAATCAGTTTTTTGTGTGTTATTTAAATAATATATAACCTGTTTATGAGGCCCTAGCAAGAATTAGATTCAACATATATTGGATTTGAACATTTTTATGTCAAATTTTTGATTAGTTGAAATTATTTTTTGGATTTTGTTTTGGAATATTACTAGTTACTTGTGTTCCCACCATCCTATCTGACAGACTGTTTCTGGAATTTGGAGATAGTCTCATACAACATAAAAAATATGAATATTTGTTTATACTGGAAATGTTTATGGAACTGTTTGGCTCCTTCATAGTTTCATTTGCTAGTTTCTGTCTCATTTGATTTATGTGTGTAAGTGCCCTAGAGATCCATGGACCTCTTTGTTGTTTTTTTGTTCTACAAATGAATTTTTTTTTTTTTTGCGGTACGTGGGCCTCTCACTGTTGTGGCCTCTCCCGTTGCAGAGCACAGGCTCTGGACACACAGGTTCAGCGGCCATGGCTCACGGGCCCAGCCGCTCCGTGACATGTGGGATCTTCCCAGACCGGGGCACGAACCCATGTCCCCTGCATCAGCAGGCGGACTCTCAACCACTGTGCCACCAGGGAAACCCTATTTTTAAAATTTTTAATTTAATTTTTATTTATTTATTTGGCCATGCTGAGCGGCTTGCAGGATCTTAGTTCCCCGACCAAGAATTGAACCTGGGCCATGGCAGTGAAAGCTCCGATTCCTAACCATTGGACTGCCAGGGAATTCCCTATTTGGGATTTTTAAAGCTCATGAGCATGCTAGAGACCCTGGTTTGATTTTCAACCTTTTCCTGTGTCCCAGGTATCAGGAGCCTAGTGGCTTTTCCCTTCTCTGATTCTCTTCTGAGGACCTGTAAAATACTGAGAGTTAGAGCCTGAGAATCCTACATGATAAAGACCATCAGATAGTAGTCATACTTTAAATTGGCAACTCAAGTATATTTTTTAATCTCTTTTTTCCACAATGATACATACAGACATTTGACCTATTTTATGTTATCCATTAAAACACATGAAGATGATTTAAATTTAAGAATGGCGAAATTTCTATCATACTTCATTGAAATTAAAGTAAAATGTTAAAACCCAATACTTAGACATTAACTTCCTTATCACTGTTTTAGACTTACTTCTGATGCATGCCTTTTTCATGTGAACTATAAAAAATTTATATGGTTGCTATATAAGCGTGTATTCAGCAGATTTGTAATGGTTTAACTAGTAATGACTTTGTTTTTCTCCATTAAAAGTAGTAAAATAATAATATTAAAGTGTGATGTTGAATAATTTTAAAACAATTATCTTTAGGGCTAAAATATTTTATCCTAAATTCAATGAATGACTTTTCTAGTTTTTTGATATTTTCAAATTTTATAAGGTATTCATTAATCTAGGAAATTTAAATAACTAATTTCTTGAAACTGAAATTAAGCTTGAACATGAAAGGTTTCTATTTTAATTAATTTTTTTTTCCAGTTTTGTCCATCAACTAAAGGCACAACCAGATACCTCACTTCTACTGGTGCTGACGGAACTATCTGTTTCTGGCAATGGCATGTAAAAACAATGAAGTTTAAGTAAGTTTAAAATTGGGTTAGAAATTTTTCTTTATCACTTTGAGAGCTTCTTGATAGTCCATGTATGTAAGTATATAAATTTATATATGTATGAGTGTGTATGTACATATCCATACCTACTTCAATTAGATGTTAGAGATTTTAGAATAATTTTTTTATGAAACCAATGTTGAAGAGACTATTTAATTTATACACAAAATTTTGATAAGGAGTATTTGTTTCATTTCTTACTCTGGTAAGAACACTTTGAACCTTTCTTCATGATGGTAGTAAGTAACATGGTAATTTCTTTGTAAAGCTAACATAATTATACTGATAGCATAAAGTATATTTGTAAGTTTAAATGTATTTTTAACTTCAATAATGGGAATAGTACTTACTACTTCAGTTTTGTGGTTTCTATAATATTGATGATAAATCTGTCAATATCTAGCAGTGTGCTAAAATTCTTGCACATTAAATGAACATGATGAAAAATAAAAACATTTTACTTTTCTCTTAGAGATCGCCCAGTGAAATTTACTGAGAGATCTAGACCTGGAGTTCAGATATCTTGTTCATCTTTCAGCTCTGGTATGTGTAAAAATTGAATGTTTTGAGTATCTAAAATATTGAATAATCCAGTTATAAAAGATTTTCAACTGTAAAATATTTTTTAATTTTGTGGAGAAAAAATGCATATGTTTGAGAATTAATGGAAACATGCTAAAAATGCGAACCATATGTTATAATAGACAGACCTTTGTAGACTCTAATTAACATGTAATAGATTTTGAGTTGTTTTCTTATTTACAATTAATATGTTTTTATATAATACAGAATTTAGTTGGTAAAAAGTACAGCCTTCCCCCAATACTCATACACAATTCAACACTAAAATCCTGCCCTGACTTTTCAGAAAACATGTACAGTGGCTCCATGTAGAAGACATGTTCACAGTATGTAAACAGTGCTTTTCTACCGCTAAGGATTATGTGCTGGTTAACCTTTTCTTTTTTGTTGTGGTAAAATATAACACGAAATTTACCATTTTAGGAACTTTTTTTAAGTGTACAGTTCTGTGGCATTAAGTATATTCACATTGTTCTACATACATTACCACCATCCATCTCTAGAATTTTTTTCATCATCCCAAAAGCTGCTGAGTTTTCACACTCAACTACTGTAGCCACTATACAGAGAATTGTAGATATAGGTTATTTTATAAATAATTTTGGAACATTATGTTTTTACATAAAATATGAAGAAACGAATTCCTCAACGCTTTTAATGTTTATGATCCAAAGGCCTGTATTTAGTGTATAGTTGGTGGATTTTTGTTGGGTGAATGGTATAGTTGTTCTTTAAATATTCCTCTTGTTTTTCTTGAATTTTACTTATTTTTCCTCAGAAATGTTAATATGTCTTTAATGGTTAGAAAATAACCTTATGTTTCTTGAAGGCTTTTTAATTAGCAAGGTAATGTATAACTAAGGAAGCCATCAGAGGGTTTTTAAAATTCTTTGGTACAATGTTTGTTTGTTTTTTAATCCTCTAGGTGGTATGTTCATTACAACAGGTAGCACCGACCATGTGATTAGAATATATTATTTGGGTTCTGAGATCCCTGAGAAAATTGCTGAATTAGAGTCACATACGGTAAGAACAAAATGAGAAACTTAAATATGTTGCTTTCTTTTTAAACACCCCTGGAAAATTGGTTTTATTTCTTTTTTTCCGATCTCTACCCTAATTTAATATAGATTGGTACTGAAACCTATATGGTAAGATGTCTCTTTAGTAATGAAGATCAGTGTGAAATTCTGGATTTAGTATGGTTGTAGTATTTAAGACAATTTCTATCTGACTGTATGGGAAGGGAAAAATATATATTACAGTAATAATTTACAAAAATCCTCTTCTAGCTTGCTTTATTTTATTAATTATATAAGTGTTACTTCGAAGCCTATACACTTATTAAAAGACACATTACAGTATGTCTTAGGAAAAAATTCTTTTTACTGAATTTAGCTCATTGATCTTAGTTTGATTATTTTGAGAATGCCATCAGACTCCTGAAATCTAATCCCATTTAGTTATCAAAAACATCCTTCCATACAGGGGACAATTTTATGCTGGGGTGACAGCCATTGGTGCCTGGCATTTTTCCTCCCAAGCTCTTTCCACTCTCCTGTGACATTTTCAGGAATCTTGGAGCCACTACTGTTTATTCATATCCCTGTGTACCTTTCACTTCTTCCTTCTGTTTATTTCCTTACCTTCTCCAGGTAATTATTTACTGTTGAATATGGGAGTATTTCTGTTTCAGCTCACTGTATATCTCATGTTCCTCATTGTCAAAGCTGCATAGTCAGCATTTGAAAGTACTCAGCTTTACAAGTCTTACTGTTACTGTTCCTACTACTATTGACCCTTTATTTGGAATAGTATTAGTACATATCAATAAAACACACATAATTTCCCTGAAAGATGACTTTTAAAAAAAGATATTTTGTGAGTTCCAGAATCAATCATGTTCCTGAAATTTGTAGTAAAAGAGACCCCTGTTAGAAACCTTTTCCTTGAGCTTTTGGAAACAGCCTCCTGCTTTTGTCTTACCATATAAACATAATTGGATATTCTCCTTATGAAAAGTTACTGAACCTAGCTGAGCTCTCACCTTGCTGTTACTTATTCCTAGATACTAAAATCCTGGAATATTATGTAAATTGTGAAAGAGAAAAACTTAGGAAATATATAAAGATCTCAATCTGAGACTATCCAGTGGGAAAAATCCACTTGTGCTAGAGCACACAAAGGAGGCATCTTTACAGTTACCACCCAAGCAAGGTGTGTATACAGTGCAGTCAAATTTATTGAGAGCTGAGAGAGGAGGAGGTAATAAATGAATGGGAAATAATTGAGGGGGGGAAAGATGAAGAAAAACTGATTGGTAGGGTTTTTTTGGCAAGGGCCCAGCTAAGAAAAAATCAGAAAACTTAAACATTCCCTGTTGAAATCAGTGGCGGCTGTTAGTCATTGAAAGTAAGATGTCCTTCCAGAACATCTAAAATCCGTTATTGCAACTGGCAGTGAGAATCCCGAATCTGTCAGATAAATACTCAGTGAAATCATGGAACAGTGTGAATCACAGATACGTCTGAACGTATGAAGACGGTTTAATACGTTTTTAAAATGAAAAAATAAATACGAAGACATTTAATATCTGAGCTTTTTATTAAAAATTAAGTTCAAATAAAAAAAATTAAAAAATTAAGTTCAAATGTAGTTCAATAATTGTGGTTTGTCAAAATGTTTACAACATTTGAAGGTATATTACTATAATATAATCACTACAATGCACATCATATTTGTAAAAGTATAGTTTAGTCATTGTAAAGGAAGGTTCAAACAACAGTATCTAAATTATAGAACCTAAAGACGGTCAAATGAATTTATTGTAAAATAATTAAATAAACCATGTAAGAAACAGGACATTATTGATTTGTTTTCTAAAATTAAAAAAAAAAAACGTTAAGTGAGGAATTTAATTCAACTACTATTAAATGAATTTTTTTTAAGTTGGCGTTTTAGATTAGTGTGCTGTCTTATTATGGGGAATATAATAAACTATCATCTATTCAGAACTATCTGTCTCTTGAGATTATGGTTTAGAAACAGGTTTGCTTATGTCTGGTTTGTCTCAAATTACTGCTGATAAGTATTCCTCCTTAGTTAATGTATTGTTTCAGCCTTCATTAATTTTTTAAAGAAAATTAGAGGGTTTTTTTAAAGAAAATTATAGCATTAAAAAATCTACTCCATGATACATTCATATGTGAATATGACGGAAAGAGTACTTTATTCATTTTAAAAATAAATTAATTCTAACCAAAAATCTGTTGTTTTATGTTTTAGGACAAGGTTGTTGCTGTTCAGTTCTGTAACAATGGAGACAGGTAACTATGTAGTACATATCTATATAAACAGATGTTTCACATATTTTACCTGTATTTCTTCAGAAAACACTACTTCTACTACATTTTTTTTTCTGTCCAGTCACTTAGGCTGAAAGCCCTTGTCTGTCTTTGATGACATGCTTACCCCAGCTCTTCTAAGCTCCCATCTAAGTAGTAGCCATAGTCTATCAGTTCTTCCTTTATTAGTGATTTTCCTTTTTCCATTTCTGTTATCACCCATCTTAGTCAAGAATTCCATTATTTGACGCATTACCTTCAGTTTTCTTTTCCCTTCTAAATGTATCTTGTCCATCTCTGTCAGATGAACATTGCCCTGTTCAGAAATCTTTAGTGTTTTCTCTTTGTTTATAGAACTCAAATGTTTTAGCCTGGCATTCAGAATTCTCTTCAACTTGACTTAGACCTACATTCTTTTCTTATCTACTATTACCCATTTAAATACTTAGATCCAGCCCAATTGATTTAGTCATCATTATTATTACATCCCATATACATTCTGTTATCCATTCTTTCACTTATACTTTACCTCACACCAGAAATAATCATACCCTACTTCCTTTCACTCCTTTTCTATCCCACCTATGTCCTCCCTCTCCCTTCTGCTCTCCTTCCTTTTTATTTTCCTTCTCCCTCCTGTCTCTTTTTCTTCTCTAAGTTCTATCTTCCTTTTAAGGTTCATACCCTACCTGAAGCCTTTCCTGACTGCTTGAGATTTTAGCTGTCTTTTCTTCCTTTGAGCATCTGTATCGCTTACTGTCTTTACTACTCATATGATACACAATTTCCTATGTCTGTAAACTCAGAAATTATATACAGGTATTCATGTACCCTCTCAAATGTCTGGTCCCCAGAAGGTGATAATCTTCTGCCCTGGCCTAGAAATTGACCTAGAATAGATTTAAAAATTCAACCACTTAGCATAAATTTGTATCCTTATCTGTCTATAAAGACTTTATATGGGTGACCATGTTTTATTATTAAATATTTTTCAAACACTGGGTGATTACTATGATGAATGTGTTCATCTTTGTTAAATGCGAGAGTAAATAATGATGGTCCACAAAGAGTGATGTTTTTATTAGGAATGAAAAATCCTTAAAATAATTTTTAAGTTGGTTTATTGCACCCTACTGAGCTATACACTGGAAGGTTTGTACAGCTACTATTCTTTCATTCTAGGAGTATATGAATTTTTTAATTCTTTGCCTTTTTCCTTAAATGAGAAGCATTATTTTATCTTAATTAGTTATGTGGCCAGTAAATACATCAAAAGATGTCCAATTTTACTAATAATCAGAGAAATACAATTTAGAATAACAGTAACAATTTTTTTCTTTCAGAATGACAAGATATTGAAGAATGATAACACCCGATATTGACAAGGGTTTAGGGAAAATAGACACTCCCCCACAGCCTTGATGATACTGTAAATTGTTTTTAAAAAAACTTTTCAGGGAAATAATTTGGCAGTATGTCAAAAGCTTTCAAAATGTGCCTACCCTGAAGGGGGAATATAAGGGAGAAAAGATTCAGGAAGAGAGTATAAATTCTTCATGAAAGAGTCCTTTATACTGTTATACTAGGAAAATGTCATTGATTTGACAGCTCCCAGTGTGTGCCTTTGTGGCCAAACCTGAAGTTGAGACAGAATAAAGCTTTTCTTTCTTTAAAAAAAAAATGTGCCTACCCTTTGACTCAGCAAAGATATATATATAAGGTTTTACAAAGATGTGTATAGAGATATTCATCACAACATTATTTATAATGGCAAAGACTGGAAACAGTAAAAATATTCATCATTAGGAGGTTGATTAAATAAATTTTGATACATCCGTATTGTTGAACATTTATTGAAAGTGATGGTAGTTTTTATATTTGTAAACATAGAAATACATCTACAAAATACAGTTGACCCTTGAAAAGCATAGGTTTGAACTGTGCAGGTCCACTTATGCAGATTGTTTTTCAATAAATACATTAGAGAAAGTTTTGGAGGTTTGTGACAATTTGAAAAAACTCAGACAAACCATGTAGCCTAGAAATATCAAAAAAATTAAGAGAAAGGTATGTCATGATTGTATAAAATATATGTAGATACACATATAACACACAAAATAAGTGTTAGTCAAGTGTTTATGTTATTGGTAATTCTGGTCAACAGTAGGCTAATAGTATTTAACTTTGGGGGAGTCAAAATATACATGCAAAGTTTTGATTGTGTGGCAGTGTGGGGGTCGGTGCCTCTAATCCCTACATTGTTCAGGGGTCAAACTGTACACTTAAAGAAAAACATTATAAAACATTATATGTAGTGTAATTCTATTTTCCATAGGGGGAATATCTAAGTATATATATATGTCTTTAATAAAGTCTGAAAGAATGGAAACTAAATTATGAACAGTGATAGATTTATAGGTTAATGAATGTATTTTTATAACAGTTTTATTGAGATATATTCCACATAAAATTCAATGTTTTTAGTATATTCACAGGGTTGTGCAACCTTCACTACGATCAATTTTATTTTATTATTTTTTAATTGAAGTATATTTAATTTATAATACTGTATTAGTTTCAGGTGTACAACATAGTGATTCAATATTTTTATAGATTATACTCCATTTAAGGTTATTACAAAATAATGGCTATATTTCTTCATGCTGTACACTATATCCTTGTTGCTTATCTGTTTTATACATAGTAGTTTGTATCTCTTAATCCATATCCCTAGAACATTGTCATCACCCTAAAAAGAATTCCCGTATTATACCCTTTAGCTTTCAATCCCCAATCTTTTTACACCTCCACCCTCAGCTCTGAACAACCATTAATCCACTTTTTTGTTTTTATAGATTTGCCTATTCTGGATGTTTCATATTAATGGACTCATACAATATTTGGTCTTTTGTGACTTTTTCCACTTAGCATAATGTTTTCAAGATTCATCCATGTTGGAGCATGTATAAGAATTGGAGTCCTTTTTGTGGCTGTCCAGTATTCAATTGTATGGATATACGACAATTTGTTTATCCATTTATCAGTTGATCGACATTTGGGTTGTCACCACTTTTTGGCATATAATGAATAATGTCATGAATATTCGTGTACAAGTTTTTGTGTGGACTTATGTTTTCATTGCTCTTGTATATTTATGGGGGAGTAGAATTGCTGAGTCATATGGTACTGTTTATCATTTTGAGGAACTGCCAAACTGTTTTACAAAGTGTACCATTTTTATTCTCCGCAGAAGTATATGAGGATGAATGTATTACTTTTATAATTAGAAAAATAGTGATTTCCATTTTAGAGGGAGGTAATAAGGATATTTTAACTGTTTCTTTGCAGTTTAAGATTTGTTAGTGGAAGTAGAGATGGAACGGCAAGAATTTGGCAATATCAGCAACAAGAGTGGAAGAGTATAGTGCTAGATATGGCTACTAAAATGACTGGGTAAGATTGGATGTTAGATATTTTAGTGGTTCTCATATGGTATAGTATGTTTTACATTATTGAATTCTATTTAATTATGAAAATAAATATCTTTTTAATTTGGAGTTAATTGGTAGATGTGAAGTTTGCATCTGTATATAGTCTCTAAGCACTATTGCCTTTTGCTGTTGGTGGACAGATTGGATGATAGGAACATAGCTGACTCATTGAAAATTCTGGTCTCTTGTGATCCAAAGGTCTCTGTGCTTTACTAATGCCCATATAATCATTCTCTGCCCTGATTTTGTATGAGTCATTTTTTATATCTATTTATACTATTTTCTACTTTGAGGATTGCCCCTATTAAATGTCATCGTATGTTTAGATATTTCTCTGACTTACTGAGGATACCTTTATGTTTCATATTGCTAACATTCCTACTTGACATTATAAATACAATTAATCAGAATTCTGTTTCATCATCTTCACTGTTCATTGGAAGATATATAATTCCTCTTTAGGATACTGCAATTCCTTTAGGGTATGACCAGGAAATTAATTATCTTCCCATTAATAACAATATAGAACCAACTTTGTGGTCATAGTCAGTTACTGATAATGTCATTCAATTAAAGCAAAAGTTACTGAATTTCTTACTGCTTTTTTATAAGACCTTTTAGTTTCAAAAATGAATATTTAAGAATAAAATGTCCATTATATGGTTTCTTCATATTTTCTGGTAGCCAATCTAACCTTGTACTTTATTTTTCAAGGTATCTGCAGATTCCTTTCTAATTTCACTTTTTTGTTCTCATTCTCATGTAACTAACTACAAAATTTTTGTCATTTTGTGGGTTTTTTTCTCCCTAAAATAAGCTTATGGGTATTACCCTATGTGTTACTCTTATTATTTTATTTCATTAATAGTTAAAAGTATAGTTTAGGAGTTTTTAATTTAAAAAGTTGCATGCTCCTGGAGAGATTTTTGCCATAATTTGCTCTGTTAGATGCACCTTTGTTCAAAATTTATGAACCTGATATCATTTTGTTTAGGAATAATTTGCCATCTGGAGAAGACAAGGTCACTAAACTTAAGGTGACTATGGTGGCCTGGGATCGCTATGATACCACAGTTATTACTGCAGTGAACAATTTCCTTTTGAAAGTATGGAATTCTATCACAGGCCAACTTCTTCATACTTTATCCGTAAGTACTCTATTTTTGGAATAATTAAAATGGTCAAAAAGGGCATTATTCTAGAAGACAGGAAATTTAAGTGTTCTAGTTTACTTTCTATGGCTTACTGTCCTTTGGAGAATTAATTATTCAAGGTACCTCTGTTGACATATCAACAAAATAGGGATGGCACATGGTGTAGCTGCTAAAAGCAAGTATGAAAACTTCTTAAGATCCTTTCCAAGTCTGATATTTATTTACGCATTATGTTATCATATGTGGTCAAGGGTATGTAAGTTATTTTGTTTTTAGCGTGAGTTGGGATTTTTTGTTGTTAATGTTTTAAGGGTAGAGCTGACTTTATTTTAACAAGGGTAACCTGTATTCTACCTTTGGGGATTAGTTTATGCAAGAAGTAGAGGTAAGAGGAAGAAGTAGGAGAAAATGGTGTCTTTCCTTCTTTCTTTTAAAAAAAGGAATTTGTCATAGTTGAACTCTACTTAAAAGCCTATTTCCTATCTGCTTCAATTATCGATTCATAAGTACTTTCAGAAGGGCCAAGTGATTGCCATATGGTTTACACAGTAGTAAATGATAGGGACTAGATACCAATTCTCATGACTCATTTCTTTGTTGTATGCCATAGTATCATCCTTATTTGATGCCTATGTGAGATAATCTTTTCTAAGACCTCTGAGGTTTCTAAAGATTAGTTTAATTTTGGGAGGATTTGCAGTTGATCTTTCATATACCTCCCAAGTCCTCCTTCCTAAGTAAAACCCTAACACTGTGTTAGGGGAGTTTTAGATTCTTCCTTTTATCTGTTAAATCAATACTTATCTCATTCTGGCTCTCCCTGTTCCCTGATACAAGTTTCTATTAATATGTGTGGAAAAACCTATACTGTTTGCTTTATTACTTACTAGGAAATGTTTGTCTATGTCAGCACAGTCCAATAAAAATATAATATGAGCCATGTATATAATATTAATTTTCCCAGTAGCCACAATAAAAAAGTAAAATGTAACAGGTAAAATTAATTTTAATATATTTTATTTAACCTAGTATATCTAAAATAGTAACATTTGAACATGTAATTAATATGACATATTAATGAAATTGTTCACATTTTTTCATACTAAATCTTTGAAATCTAGTGTATATTTTACAATTATAGAACATCTCAATTTGCACTAGCCACATTTCAGATGCTTAGTAGCCACATGTGGCCAGTGGCTGCAGGTCTTTATCTCTAAAAATCACAGCTTCAAAGGCCATGATGTAGCCATTGGTTTTATAAAATTCTGTCTTAATAAATATCTTAATTTAGAGTTCTCTTTAGTGGTACACTTCCCATGGGCTGACTCATGGGTCATCTGTTTCCAGTGAATTTTAATGAAGAAATTTTAGAACAGACTATTTTTAGTCCTTGTAACAGTCAAATCTGCTTAGTTTTGGTATAGAATTTATGTTTTATGTGTTAACAATTTGTATGTCAGGGTCTTAACTAGGACGTAAAGTTCTTCCATTCAGCAAATACTTACTGAGTATCCACTGTGCCAACTGTTGAGTTAGGAGTAAATGTTAAATTAAAGGGTCCCCATCCTCCTGGAGTTTACAGCTTATAAATAAATTTTTAAAAAAGAAACAAGCATTTAATAAATAAATGCTAAGAAAGAAAAGTGCAAAGCAAGTTTCTAATAGGATGACCAAACCTGGTCTGGCAGGTTCAGAAAAAGCTTCCTGAGGAAGTGAAGTTTGGGTTAAGATTTGTAGCTCTCAACCTAGATGTCACCTCCTTGACAAGGCCTTCCCTGATCAAACAATCTAGAGTAGCCTCCCAGTCATTGTCTTGCTTTATTTTCATCATAGTGTTTATCACTACCTGATATTTTCTTATTGTGTTTATTTGTTTGTTTATTTTCTGTCTCAGTGTGGTCAATAAATATTTGGTAAATTACACATGTGAGAAGGTTGAAAGGTCCCTCTAAGAAGAGGAAAACGCATGTACAAAGGTCTTGAGGTAGAAAGGAGGAGAAAGAAAGCCAATTTTTGGCTACAGCACAGAGAGCAGAAAGAGTGTCACCCCATAGGACTGGAGAAATGGACAGGGGCCAGGCCATACAAGGTCTTGCAGGATCTATCCTGAGACCAACAGGATACCATGAAAAGGTTTAAAAGCAAAGGAATAGCATGCCTTTGCTATTGCTTTTGAAAAATACCCTGTAATTCTAGCAATAGAGTAGACAGAATAGATTGGAATGAGATAAGAATGACTCTGGGTACACTGTAGGATTCTGTGATAGGATGGGCCATGATGATAATTTGGATAGTGTGGTAGTGGTGGAAATAGAGGTGTGCTTGATAAATAAAAATAGGGCAGGTGATAAATCTTAAGACATTACTGAAGCTGACTAGGTTTTGTTTCCCATGACCCAGTGACTATGTCATTTTGGCCAAAAATGCAACCCCCTATTTAAAAGCCTCTCTTTCCTAATGTACACTAATGTAGTTGTATTACTATCATTTGAGTTTAACAGTGTAATTTTATTATTTACTGGTTAGGAAACTGAGAAAGTATTTACTATATCAAATTGGATATTCAGCAAGAGATTTTGTTATGATAAATAAATAAGATCTTTGGTAGTCATTGGGAAAAAGTTTTGTGATGATATTTATTGTAATGGATTTTACCTCCTCATCTTCCACTTTTCATTTTGAGCCATTCTGAAGTTACTTTTATATTTTTGTCCATAATGGTAATATGGTAGGATATTCTATTTTTGTATACAATGATTTGGGATAAAATGCACTTTTTAGGTTCACAATATATGATCATTTCTAGAAGCCCCTGATGTGTAATATGCTGACGTGTTCCTAAGTAAAATCCAATTTCAGGATGTCCTGCATGTTTTTCTAAGACTTTGAGCCTATTGTTAAAGATGTACTCTCCAGTCAGGAGTTTAGGAAAATCAACAATGATCTAAATCAGGTTTTGGCAAACTTTTTCTTTAAGAGGCCATATAGTAAATATTTTAGGCTTTGCAGGCCACATATGGTCTCTTTTGCATATTCTTTCATTTTTTACAACCTGTTAAAAAATGTAAAAACCATTTTTAGCTCTCAGACTGTATGTCCAGAAACATCCCGGGGCTAGATTTGGCTTGAAGTTTATAGTTTGCAGACTCCTGTTCTTAGGTCTATAGAGATACTGATATTACTTGATTTATTGTCAGGGGAACATATGAGCATTGGTTTTCAAACTTATTTTTTTTAGCAGCAAACCCATTTTTCAGATAGCATATTAGATGAAACCTTCAACTATAAAATAGATAAAGGTAAAAAGGACAAACTATAGCTTGTTTGAATATATCATGGGGCCTCCCACGATACAATATGAATACCAGTGATAGAGAGTGCTGGATGAAGAATAATGAAGGTTTGTCTGTTATCACTATGTTAGAATTGGGTGTTAATAAAAGATTCTGTTTGTCACATATTTTGTAACCTTGTAATAGCAGAGTCCTAGAAATAAGAATTCCACTTCAGGGACCTGGTTAATGAACTGTAACTGATTTTGACTGTCTTTATTTTAAACACCTTTTCAGGTCTTCTCTCTATTGAATATTTTATGAAATCAGCATTTAAATATATAAGGAACTCTAAACTGTTTCTTATAGAATGCATGTAGTAAATGCTGTTAAATTTGCATACATGAATTCATCTGAATCAGATTGATAGCATACTCCCGAGATCTTTTAACCAAATAAGCCAGATACTCAGTGTTGCTTTTCATTTTTAACATTGATTTTGTCACAGGGACATGATGATGAAGTATTTGTTTTGGAAGCACATCCATTTGATCAAAAGATCATACTTTCGGCAGGTCATGATGGGAACATTTTTATTTGGGACCTTGACCGGGGGACCAAAATTCGGAATTATTTTAACATGGTAAGGTAAATCTATGCTTAGTTGATATTAAAACAGACTTCTCTTATGTGACAACTTGGTAATTAAAGTATACTTAGTGCCAAGGAACCTCTTGTCATCTGTTTAAATCCATGTAATAACTTAGAGAATGACTCAAGACCCAAGAGTAAGGCCAGTTGAGAATTATGCCTTTCAGGGTGTCTCTGTTATTGTGGTGTTAGCACCTTCCAAATTCTTGTTCCAAGCTCTTAATTCTAGAAACTCAAATTTAATAAGCATTTGGAGCTAACACTAACCAAAATCACAAAAAATGTTAATGTTTAAACTATAATCCTAATTAATGAATCACAACAGTAACTGTATTGTATCTGTCTCTGGTAAGCCCCATATAGCTTAGTTAGTAATCAGAAAGCTGTTTGGCACACATGGAATTGGAGATATGGATACTTCTAAGATATATTTCATACAAACTATGGAAAAATATGGTGAGCCATTCTCTTCTTCCAGTAGAACACCCTCCTGTGGTGATGGGAATACTCATATTCACCATATTTAGTGTTCCTTTCTGAAGAATAGTTCTGACTAAACGTTTCTAAATTGTTGGCCTTTGAGCTCCCTTTTATAGGCTTTATACAGATTCAGTGTTAATAATAACCCTCTGCCTTGTGTCAGTGAGATTGATTTGTGTACTTTAATTTTAGGATGGTTCTTTTAAAACTTGCATTACAATTTAAATATGAAGATAATATCTTGACTTTGCTGAGATAGTGCCTTTGTCAATTTGGTTGTGTTTAGGTCTTTTTTATTCTCCTCACTCATTCATGCAGTTCTTCAGAAATGACATTGCTAGTAATGTTTGTTGCGAAGTTCTCCCTAATTTCTTTTAGAGCTTTACTATTACGGTAGGGTTCTGGCTACAGAAGTCAGAGAGTACATTGGCATGTTGATGCATCACAGAATCCAAGATATTAGCAAGCAGAAGCTATTGACCACTTATTATTTTAAAATTACCTCTTAAGATGACTTAAAGTGACTTTTTTAAATTTCAGATTGAAGGTCAAGGCCATGGTGCAGTGTTTGACTGTAAATTTTCACCAGATGGAAACCATTTTGCCTGCACTGATTCTCATGGGCATTTGCTGCTTTTTGGATTTGGATGCAGTAAATACTATGAAAAGGTTAATATATTTAATTTTTGTTGTAGATTGCAATTTTTTATTGTATCATTCATAAATTTTATTTGAAGTATTCCAGTTAATAAGGTCACTCTGTGTCAATAGATATAAAATAACAAAGTCACCTTTTTTGGTAAAATTTTTCATCACTGACAGAACATAAAGCTTGGCAGTTCAAATTACTATTAAGATATAGGATGATGTAGATATAAAAATTCATTAGGAGGGACTTCCCTGGTGGTGCAGTGGTTAAGAATCCGCCTGCCAATGCAGGGGACATGGGTTCGAACCCTGGTCTGGGAAGATCCCACATGCCACGGAGCAACCATGCCCATGCGCCACAACTACTGAAGCCTGTGCTCTAGAGCCCATGAGCCACAACTACTGAGCCTGTATGCCACAACTACTGAAGTCCGCGCACCTAGAGCCCATGCTCTGCAACGAGAGAAGCCACCGCAATGAGAAGCCCGCACACAGCAATGAAGACCCAACGCAGCCAAAAATAAATAAATAAAATTTAAAAATAAATTTAAAAAAATTCATTAGGAAATCCTTTTGCTTAGAACATATTCTCTGTACTGCCTTTTAGGTGTAATAAGAGAACAATTTTACCAGATTACATCCTCTACTTATCCTAAGTTGGGAATAAACAGCTGGTGACTGAATGCTTATTTTCTTGCTTGGCTAGTTTACCTATTATTGATCTTGTTAAAATACTTTGGAAGCTAACTTAATTGGTTTCTTATATTTTAGTAGCTGTGACTTTAGGATAGATTATAGAATCTTGGAGTTGGAAAAGAGCTTAGAATCTTTGAGTTCAGCTCAATACTTGTATCACCTTTGAGTGTCTTTCATGCAATTGATATTTACCTGCCTCACCATTTATATTATACTCCATCTATTCTTATTTGAATACAAATAAGCAAGAAAAATAGTTATAAAAGTTTGTATTTTTTTGCAACTTAAAAAGTAACTAACTTTATCTACTGTGTTGTTGCTTTGCTTCTTCTTATCCTAATTGGAAAAATACAATATTGGAGGGCCAGAAAGTAATATAGATTGTAGAGTTTTGTAGAGAAAAGATAGGATTATGATCTAGGTGATTCACTTCTACTTAGAGGGAACATATGACTATAGAGGACTATAAAGATAATGCAGAAATTATCTGATTTGAAAAACACATGTGCTCTAGGAATGAAAATAAATGCTTATTTATAAATTTCCTGTGCATATTAAATACTAAAAATCTGTCATAAAGATTCCAGATCAGATGTTCTTCCATACGGATTATCGACCTCTTATCCGTGATGCCAACAACTATGTATTGGATGAACAAACCCAACAAGCTCCTCATCTCATGCCTCCCCCATTCTTGGTGGATGTTGATGGAAATCCTCATCCCACAAAATTCCAAAGGCTAGTACCAGGACGGGAAAATTGTAAAGATGAACAGCTTATACCACAGCTGGGATATGTGGCTAATGGTACGTTCTCTACAAAATTAAATTTAAAACATTTTGTAAAATGTTATACTTGCTCCTGTTCTCTCTATAATATATGCCCATGCTAAACTCTAATATATATAATATATCCCCATGTAGTAGGTTATACTATATTTTACCTAATACTTTATTAATTTTCAGTTGCATAGAACTTTTTATCTTACCAGAGTACTTTTGCACTGTTTATCTCACCTGGACACAGATAAATGGACTAGGACAAACAAGAGTACACTCAAACAGAGAATGTGTTGACCTGCTTTCTTAGAACCCTGAACATATGTATGATCCTGTTGTTTGTAGTATTGGCTTCTAGTGATGATTAAATGTACTAACTTTAATGTGTCAAGCTTTTATAATTGGTGAAATTCCACTGCTCATAATATTAGTATTCTAATTTGACAGTACATAGTTAATGGACTGAAGAAGAGGAAATTTCAAGAACTACAAACTGGGTAGTGGCTGTTTACCCATCCTCATGTTTGAAATGTAAAGAATTATTGAGTTTTGGGGTGGGGGATGCTGAGTGTTTAAATAACACTCAACCTTGGAGGATACTGAAGCAGTGATGAGTGTGATGCATGATGGCAACGTAGCAGAAAAAGACATTGAAATAAGATATTCTCTATTAAAGCAACTCTTCTGGTTGGCATATTTCCCTTAGGTATGCTGCCTCCACACCACCCCCCACACCAGAATGCCTTCATACCTTAGTTTGTTACTTGTAGGTTTTCTTCCAAGTATGAGGTAATGAGTTATTTATTTGCAAATGGAATTTTTTTTCCTTTTTTTTTTTTAATATATTTTGGCTGTGCCATGCGGCATGCGAGATGTTTCCCCGACCAGGAATTGAACCCAGGCCTCCACAGTGAAAGCACTGAATCCTAACCACTAGGCCACCAGGGAACTCCTGCAAATGGAATTTTATATCCTTACTAGGGAATTAAGACTTGACCTTTCTAGAATGAAATGTTGCATATCCTTTTTTATTGTCTCTCTCATAAAGATTTGTAGAGCAATGAAATGGTGTTACACATGTGCCAATAGTTACTTCTTTGATGTCATATTTATTAAATAAGGGGGAAAAGCATGAATATTAATAGGAGGTAAAACTGAAAGCATTTGAGTAAAAAAATCTGTAATTCATATTTTACTTCCAATAAGACCTGATCACTTGGCTACTCTACTAGATGCCATTTAATCTGACTAGAGGACAAGATGAAAAATAGGTCTAAGATGTATTTAAGAAAGAAAAAGATCATAGAAGTAAATAAGTTTTTATTCAGATGTAATCATTGAATTTCATTATAAGAAATAATTTCTATACTCATCCATATACTGAGGTATTATCAAAAGAGACAATATTTGGGGCTTCCCTGGTGGCGCAGTGGTTGAGAGTCCGCCTGCCGGTTCAGGGGACACGGGTTCGTGCCCCGGTCCGGGAAGATCCCACATGCCGCGGAGTGGCTGGGCCCGTGAGCCATGGCCGCCGGGCCTGTTCATCCGGAGCCTGTGCTCCACAACGGGAGAGGCCACAACAGTGAGAGGCCCGCGTACCGCAAAAGAAAATTTTAAAAAAAATTAAAAAAAAAAAGAGACAATATTTGGAAGACCATAATTGATTTCTCTCAGAAAGGAAATTCTCACGAAAGATGCAAAGCATTTTTGGTATTTTCAGTTAAACTTATTAAAACCTTACTCAAATCTCTACTCCCAACTTTTAGCTTGGAATATTCTATAGAGAAAATTAATTTTTAAGTTAATAATTTAATAATTTTTCTTTAAGGTGAGAAGGCTCTCATAATAATGTCTAGTTTGGGGACATTGGTTAAGTTAAACACACAAGCTGACATATTTAAAAGTTCTTTAAAAAATACTTTGTTTGCTATACATTTTATTTTCATTTTAATCCCTTTAAAAATATTTGTCTAGAAACTTATAGATTAAGCTTGATTTTATTATATTTATGGTACACTGAAATGTAAATAATTTTGTGGCTTTATATCTTTGGTCCAATTAAGGTGATGGTGAAGTAGTAGAACAGGTAATTGGGCAACAAACCAATGACCAAGATGAGAGCATTCTTGATGGAATAATCAGGGAGTTACAAAGAGAACAAGATCTGAGGCTAATTAATGAAGGAGATGTTCC
The DNA here is from genome assembly GCF_003676395.1 of Aethalodelphis obliquidens. NCBI lineage: Eukaryota > Metazoa > Chordata > Mammalia > Artiodactyla > Delphinidae > Aethalodelphis > Aethalodelphis obliquidens. The sequence continues at coordinate 116,473 of NW_020838050.1, read as the reverse complement.
ACATTTTCCACTTAATAGATCATATTCTTCTAATGGTGGTAAGTATGTGTATATTTGTAAAAGGTATGATGAATGTACTTTAATTATTTTACTTGTACCAAGTAATTACATGTGAGGAACATTTTAGGTTTTTAAATAAAAGCAACATTTTTGTTAATTTACAGTTGTGATATGATACACTAAAGTGCCATACTCTATCATTTGGGGCTAAAGTGATTTAGCATCTCCTAAGGAATACAGATGGTGTATTTTATTTTATTTTGTTTTTTTGTTTTTTTTTTGGTACCAATAAGTCTTTATTCATTGTATTTTCCCAAGGAAAAGAAGGGGAAGGGGAAAGGGTCAGCATGTGTGTTACAAAATGATAGCAAATGGGAAAGGAAGTACCTGGCACAGCAAAATCAACCAACAAATAAACACTGCCCAGATGGGGTCGCCAAAGCCCAAGGGGGCTCAGTCTCCTGCAGTTCAGTAATGAGGGGAAGGGATGAAGAACAGGTACATGCTTTTCTACCCTCACTCCCTCCCCATAAATTCAAGATTTCACACAAAGTTTTGGTTTCTAGCAGTAAACATGGAGTTACATTCGTCCGTTTCCTATTAAACAATTTTGTGGCCACTTTGACATAAGTTTCTTGCACCTGCATAAAAGTTCCTGAGTGACTTGGCTATACATTCATCTTTCCTTTTGTGGTCTCCCAACACCACTTTCTACATGCAAGGCCCCCTCGTTGCTCCTCTCTACCCCAGGATTAGAGATTAAAGTAGGTTTTAATCCATCCAAGGACAGCAGTCTGTTTGGCATGAATCAAATCAAGGAATGGTCATGACTCAGGAGATTGAGAACAAGGGATGGATGGTGAGTTCTTAGCTTCTTCAGGATTTTTGCAGAAATCATTTAATCACAGACACCCCACAAATTAAACGTATAGGTGTATGGACTATTTTTGGGGAGGGCACGAAGGGGGAAAGAAGAGGGGGTAGGAATACAGTTTTTAGGACAGAAGATCTTGTTCGAAATAGGAAACAGGGAAGGGGAACACAAAAGAAAGTGTAGTTCAAGATCTCCCACTTCAAGAAGAGGGGCCGCCAAGTTTATGTTTCAGATCTTTTTGGCTGGTGCAGACCTTTTGTCAAAGATGCTTTGGCTATTTTTCTCAATATAAAAAGTTTGTAAACAATAAAACCCCAAAAGAACATGGAGAAGACCAACACATTATATTTACACAAACTAGGCCACCTAGCAATCACCAAATCAGCTACTTGTGAAGTCCTACAAAGTCCAGACAAATACAATAACTAGAGGGGATCAGACACACATCACCCAATGCATTCTATTGCATTTGCCCCGTTACAACACAGTGAGGTAGGTTTGCAGTGTTCTCACAGCATGTAAACGAAACCCCCTTTTCTCCTTTAGCTACCATGACACTAATTACTGCTGCAGCAGGGCAGGACACTGGCTCTGGGAACCACAAAGAAGCCATCACTGATGGTCTCTCTGGAAACCAAGGAGGAAAAGTCCAGAATTGTTAAAGATTAAGGATCTTGTCCTTGCTTCATATATCCATCCCTGGGCAGCTCAAGATGGGTACAGAGGCATCATTCTTAAAACCTGTCCTTACCAACTCACAGTTTTCACAAAAACACATACAATATACCCTGTTGTGTATGTTAGGCCTAGCCCAATCCACTGAAGGATGGACCTGGTATGTAAAACGAGTCCTATGCCCTAGGATTAGAGGTCTGGACCAGGAATCCTTTATCACACATACAGATGACCTCTGCCTAATCTTGGCTTCCTCTCTCTGCACCTTTTACCTGGCCCAGCCTCTCCTAACCTCTCTGTACCACCTTTTTTCTGTTCAGACCAATTTCTAATCTTTCAGTAGAAGGAGACCAAGCCATGGGGCAACCCAGTTAAAACCTAGTCTCCCATGAAACATTGAAGATGGAGGGGTTTCAAGAGGACACTGTGGCAGAAAAGCCAGCTTTAATTGGCAAAAATGAGGTAGTTCAATAGGCTATACGCTCCAAATAGTTGTTCTCTCTGGTGATAGAGCAACAAAAAGTATTCCTGCTGTGCAGACCCGGAGCTGCTGCCGACTTATCTCTGAGATTGCTCACATACCTGAGAACACAGTGCAGGAATGAGGGCCTTAGATTAAAATACACAAAAATACAAAACCAGAATATTTATATTATGAAAAAAAAGTTAAAATGCACAAGATACGTCATTCGCACACAGCTAGTGCATTTGGCATCCTGAAGAAAGTGGGACCCAAGGTACAGTAATCCAAGGGAGCAAATAAATAAAATTGTATTGGCCCAGAATGGGGTGGGAGTGAGCTTAGAAGCAGCAGGTCTGCAGCTGTTCCCTCAACTCCCCTTTTGCCCATCATCACAACCCACTGCTTGGGACAGTTCTCTCAGCACTCTCTCCCAGGAGGAGGTTGTGAGCAGACAAGATGTGGAAAACCCTGCCTTACCCCTGAGATATTTCCTCCCACAGAATGTAGTGGCTTGTGGGTTGGGTCCATCAATCTGGTCTCATGCTTAATCTTTTCACTCTGGCACGGGAAATATTATTCCATATCCTTCTTGAAGAGTAAAACAACTTCCCTATCCAGGCCACTTTCAAAAGCTGGAGATTCTGGGGGTGGAGACTCAGATAAAGCATGCAGGAAGGGTTACCCCCCAAAGCCCTCACGTGCATTTGGATAGACCATGATTGGAGTTTCTTTGCCTCACCCCTTCCCCCCACCAAGAGGGAAGAGGGGGTGACACTTTGGCCCCCGGCCTGAGATATATGGTAGTGCCAGCTGCCCCCTACCCACCCTGTCCCCACTTTCTCCACTCTGCCGATTGATGCCTGTTCCTCAAAACTTTCTGATCACAAACGGATAGCCCCCACCCACTGTGGCTCAATTCTGGGCCTCTGGGAGCATGGCAGGGCTATGGATCTCTTCTTCCTCCTCCCGAAAGTAGGCTGGCTTTCCCTGGGAGCTTGCTGGGCCTTCAGTGGACACAAGGCTACCATATTGGTTGATGCTCTGGCAGAAGTGCCACTTCTTGGGCTGGGGTGGCAGTTTGCATTCCTTGGCATGATGGTCTAGACCTCCACAGTTGTAGCACCTGTCTCCCTTTGATCTGCGTTTCTGCATGTTCTTCCCTTTGGGCCGCCTCTCACTCCCAATACAGAACACCCCACTAGGGCCGGTAACTCGGATAGATTCCAGGCCCTTGGCAGACTTCTTAAAGGTGAACTCTACGGCCTCACCCTCCTTCAGGCTCCGGAAGCCCTCCATGTGCAGCTTACTCTGGTGCACAAAGACATCCACTGGGGGGTCGAGTGCGACCCCGGCGCGGGCAGTCATAGACAGGAAGCCAAATCCCATGCGCACGTTGAACCACTTACAGATGCCGACTCCGTGCAGCAGCTGCGGCTCCTCGGCCACCCAGGCCGCGTCCTCCTGTGCCTCCTCCGGCCGCCACCTGCAAACTGCTGGTTTGACACAGAGCCCATGGTAGTCGGCTGAGCCCGCGGCCCCGGGCCCCAGGTCGGCCGGCTGCTGGCCCCAGAGAAGTCCGGAGGCAAAGGGGTGGCTCGGAGAAGAGGCTGCTACATCTTCCCCAGCACAATAGCGGTGGGAGGGCCCCTATTTTGTTTTTATAAATTTATTTCATTTATTTATTTTTGGCTGTGCTGGGTCTTCATTGCCACGTGCAGGTTTTCTCTAGTTGCAGTGAGCTGGGGCTACTCTTCATTGCAGTGCGCGGGCTTCTCATTACGGTGGCTTCTTGTGTTCCGGAGCACGGGGCCTAGGCGTGTGGGCCTCAGTAGTTGTGGCATGTGGCCTCAGCAGCTGTGGTTCACAGGCTCTAGAGCGCAGGCTCAGCAGTTGTAGGCTTAGTTGCTCCGTGGCATGTGGGATCCTCCTGGACCAGGGCTCGAACACGCATCCCCTGCATTGGCAGGCGGATTCCTAACCACTGTGCCACCAGGGAAGCCCACAGATGGTGTATTTTAATATACTGTTTTCTGTTAACTCAGTTAAGTATTTGCAGTCTTTACTTTTGTTCTAATAAGCAAGGTGCTACAATAAGTCCAGCCCCTTCTAGGGGAACCAACCTAAAAGTTTTCAAAATTAAAGCCACTTTAAATTTAAAAATTAATACCAAAATAATTTGCCCTCCTTTGTTGAAAAGGAAGCAACATATCATCTGTCTCTCGAGTTTACAAAAATACACTGGAAGACAAGAAGCCCTCTTCTTAGGGAATACAGATACAACTTCTTCTTTTTTTTTTTTCTTTTTTGTGGTACGTGGGCCTCTCACTATTGTGGCCTCTCCTGTTGCGGAGCACAGGCTCCGGACACGCAGGCTCAGCGGCCATGGCTCACGGGCCCAGCCGCCCTGCGGCATGTGGGATCTTCCCGGACCGGGGCACGAACCCTCGTCCCCTGCATCGGCAGACGGACTCTCAACCACTGCACCACTAGGGAAGCCCCAGATACAACTTCTTAATTGACTTTGACAAGTTTGATTCTAATTACCAGTATTATTCCAATCTATTGTATGTCTTCCTTCACTTTACATGAAGTGTGTCTATGCATCTGAGTTTTATATAATCTTAGCCTATGTCAGTTTTACTTTTATCAAGAACTATTAGTTCTGTTTAAAATGCAGTCCTCATATGGGATTTTGGCAAATGTGTTTCTTTTTATATTTACATAAGTGAGGTCATTTATTTGGGTATTGTGACATTTTGGAGTCCACAGAAATGAATAAGGTGATTTAAATTTGAGGTGATTCACAGGATCTTTTACTCATTTCCTGATTTCTTTAGTATCCCATAAAATTAAAATAAAAACATTCTTTGTTCATGTCATTTGGAGCACCTAGCTCAGATAAGCTTTCCTTAACCTGGAACAAGATAAGAAGTGGGCTGATAATCTTATATATCCAGGCCTTTTGTTCCTAAGACATAAAAATTGCTTAGAACCCTGATTTAGAGGTCAGTAATTTCAATGCTAGGTTTCTGTGGTTAGATTTGAAATGCTGTTAGTCAAAGGGACCCCGATGACTTCTCTTTGCAATGTTCATTTGTTTTTTTTTTTTTTCCTGGTGCTTATTTTAACAGTTCAATGTTTCAGTTTCCACTTTTGTTTTATTTGCAATTACAACAAACATAAACAGGAACCTTACTGGAGGATTAAAAACAAAAGTAAAATTTCTATTGCTTATTTCCCCTTTCTTTCACTCCTTATCAATTTTGAAAATGAAATTTTGATAGTTTAAAATTTTTTTAATATTTTTTTCGTACTATTTTTGAAAGCTTTATTGGAGTTCTATTCAAAAACCTTTTAATGGGCTAAATAAAGGTAGAATTTAGATTAAAAAGCTGCTTTCTGAACTAGTACTAATAACATTTATGAATCTACCAAATATGTTAAATACACCTTTTGTATTTACTGAGCATTTAGTAGATGACAGATGTGAAAGTCCTCTGGAAAAAATTAAAAGAGCTATAGAGACAGTAAACATTTATTGAGTGCCTGCTTTATCTATAAGACTGTAAAAACCATAAAGGGGGTACAGAAAATGTATAAAAAAGGGATAGCAATATTGTCCAGCAGTACTGTCTTTGAATCTCCTATTTTATTTAGAGCTCTAATCTGGAAAAGTTTGGTGCCTTTGCTGAGAGAGTGGTGCCTTCCTTTGTTTTTGTTTTAGCTCTGAGAAATCCAAATATGGACATATCTTCTTCCCCAAACATTGGACTCCGACGTAGTGGTCAAATTGAAGGTGTCCGACAAATGCATAACAATGCTCCTAGAAGCCAGATGGCCACTGAAAGAGATCTCATGGCATGGAGCAGAAGAGTGGTGGTCAATGAACTAAATAATGGAGTTAGTAGGTGAGTCAGTATGGTAACATTCTTTTTGAGTAAGTAAATTAAAATGTACTCTTTTTGACCCACCTCCTAGAGAAATGGAAATAAAAACAAAAATAAACAAATGGGACCTAATGAAACTTAAAAGCTTTTGCACAGCAAAGGAAACCATAAACAAGTTGAAAAGACAACCCTCAGAATGGGAGAAAATATTTGCAAATGATGGAACTGACAAAGGATTAATCTCCAAAATTTACAAGCAGCTCATGCAGCTAAATATCAAAAAAACAAACAACCCAATCCAAAAATGGTCAGAAGACCTAAATAGACATTTGCCCAAAGAAGATATACAGATTGCCAAGAAACACATGAAAGAATGCTCAACATCACTAATCATTAGAGAAATGCAAATCAAAACTTCAGTGAGGTAGAGAAATGCAAATCAAAACTTCAGTGAGGTATCATCTCCCACCAGTTAGAATGGCCATCATCAAAAAATCTACAAACAATAAATGCTGGAGAGAGTGTGGAGAAAAGGGAACCCTCTTGCACTGTTGGTGGGAATGTAAATTGATACAGCCACTATTGAGAACAGTGTGGAGTTTCCTTAAAAAACTAAAAATAAAGCTACCATACGACCCAGCAATCCCACTACTGGGCATATACCCTGAGAAAACCATAATTCAAAAAGAGTCATGTACCACAATGTTCATTGCAGTACTATTTACAGTAGCCAGGACATGGAAGCAACCTAAGTGTCCATCGACAGATGAATGGATGAAGAAGATGTGGCACATATATACAATGGAATATTACTCAGCCATAAAAAGAAACAAAATTGAGTTATTTGTAGTGAGGTGGATGGACCTAGAGTCTGTCATACAGAGTGAAGTAAGTCAGAAAGAGAAAAACAAATACCATATGTTAACACATATATATGGAATCTAAAAAAAAAACAAAAATGGTTCTGAAGAACCTAGGACCAAGACAGGAGTAAAGACACAGATGTGGAGAATGGACTTGACATGGGGAGGGAGAAGGGTAAGCTGGGATGAAGTGAGAGAGTGGCATCAACTTATATACAGTACCAAATGTAAAATAGATAGCTAGTGGGAAGCAGCCGCATAGCACAGGGAGATCAGCTTGTGCTTTGTGACCACCTAGAGGGGTGGGATAGGGAGGGTGGGAGGGAGACACCAGAGGGAGGAGATATGGTGATATATGTATACATATAGCTGATTCACTTTGTTATAAAGCAGAAACCAACACACCGTTGTAAAGCAATTATACTCCAATAAAGATGTTAAAAAATAAAATGTACTAAAAAAATAAAATAAAATAAAATAAAATAAAATAAAATAAAATGTACTATGTTAGGCTAATAACTAAGGTGTTTTTCTTTAATTTAGCTGAGCCATGCATTAGTTTTTCCACATTATTTCATTAGTTCGTTCCATAACAACTATTTAAAGATTATCTTAAATTTGCTTAGCTTTGTGGTAAATGTTTTGGGGAATACTGAAAAATGAAAAAACATAATCTCTGTCTTCTTTGAATTTATAGTCTAGGTTAGAAGATATGAAAAAATACTATTAAGTAAGAACATGAGGCCATATGTGATTAAATATGTCAGTGATACATGGACCCAATATTCAACAGTTGTTCTGAGGAAACTCAGAATTGGAGCAGTTTGGGAGTGCAGTATAGGTATGTAGTAGACCCAGTGCTTAGCATATATTTAGAAATATCATTTAAGTAGATTTCTTTGGATGAAAGGATTTCATTAGGATTAATTTCAAACTTAGAATCCCTATCCTTATTTGTAAACCTTAACATTTACTGTAATATTGACTCCAGATAATGCACAGCAACTAGAAATAGATTTGGAAAACAGAAAGGACATTGACAGAGAACATAGAAAATCCATTCAAATCATGATATCTTCCTAGCAAAACCTTTTTACCAGCTGAGCCAACAAGTAGCAAAATTAATTTGGTTTCACCTTTTCTTTCTTTAGCAGTAATAAGAAAAGGGAGACATAGCTAATATATGAACTGAATGCTACCCCCTGGCAGTAGAACAATATGAAATAATTCTCTGTTCAAAACGTTAGAAGTAGAATTGAAAACAGGGACTCAGATACTTGTATGCCAATGTTTATTGTAGCATTATTTCGTAATAGCTGAATTGTAGAAACAATCCAAGTGTCTGTCAACAGATGAATGGATAAGTAAAGTGTGATATATACATACACTGGAATATAATTCAGCCATAAAAACTTCTGATACTTGCTATAACATGGATAAACATGGAAAACATAATGCTTAGTGAAATCAGCCAGACACAAAAGGGCAAATAGTGTATAATTCCACTTACATGAAATATCTAGAGTAGGCAAATTCATAGAGACATAAAGTAGATTAGAGGTTAGCAGGGGCTGGTGAAAGGAGAAATAAAGAGTTATTGCTTAATGGTTACAAAGTTTATGTTTGGAGTGATGAAAAAGTTTTAGAAATAGTGATGATGGTTACACAACATTGTAAATGTTATTAATACCACTGAGTTACATACCTAAAATGGTTTAAATGTCCAATTTTATATTTAGAAATGTTTTTGTTATCTATTTATTTTGAATTTTTGAATTTTATTTTATTTTTTTATACAGGAAGTTCTTATTAGTCATCAATTTTATACACATCACTGTATACATGTCAATCCCAATCTCCCAATTCATCACACCCCCACCCCCACCACCCCCGCCGCTTTCCCCCTTTGGTGTCCATACGTTTGTTCTCTACATCTGTGTCTCAATTTCTGCCCTGCAAACCAGTTCATCTGTACCATTTTTCTAGGTTCCACATATATGCGTTAATATACGATATTTGTTTTTCTCTTTCTGACTTATTTCACTCTGTATGACAGTCTCTAGATCCATCCATGTCTCAACAAATGACCCAATTTCATTCCTTTTTATAGCTGAATAATATTCCATTGTATATATGTACCACATCTTCTTTATCCATTTGTCTGTCGATGGGCATTTAGGTTGCTTCCATGACCTGGATATTGTAAATAGTGCTGCAATGAACATTGGAGTGCATGTGTCTTTTTGAATTATGGTTTTCTCTGGGTATATGCCCAGTAGTGGGATTGCTGGATCATATGGTAATTCTATTTTTATTTTATTAAGGAACCTCCATAGTGTTCTCCATAGTGACTGTATCAATTTACATTCCCACCAACAGTGCAAGAGGGTTCCCTTTTCTCCACACCCTCTCCAGCATTTGTTGTTTGTAGATTTTCTGACAATGCCCATTCTAACTGGTGTGAGGTGATACCTCATTGTAGTTTTGATTTGCATTTCTCTAATAATAAATAAACCATTGGTTTGCTCTTTGATGATTTTCTGTTACTTTGACCTTTGATATGTTATTAGGGTTCAGGAAGAATGTCGAACTGCTAAAGGTGACATAGAAATCAGTCTTTATACAGTCGAAAAGAAGAAAAAGCCATCTTATGCTACCCAAAGGGTAAGTTTAGCTTTACAGTACTTTGCAATACACTATTTGTAAATATTTGCAGGTACCAGGTTTTTGAAAGGTGGAAGTTATGTATTAAGGGATTATTTTGATAGGTGTCTGTATATAGGGAAACTATTTTTTTAAAACCCCAAATGGAGATGTATGGTTATTATTAATAAGGATAAAATTACACAAAGTTAGAACTATCCCCCCAAATCTAGGATATGTGGTCATTGTAGGTATAAGACATTTGTATTAAAATACCATTTTCATATGGTTAAAGTAGAACTTTAAAATTAATGCTGTATCACTAATCACAATGTAAAACAAATGTTCAGATACCCTAGGCCAGAGGTTGGCAAACTGCCCATGGACTAAATCTGGTCTACTGCCTATTCCTATTAATAAAGTTTTATTGGAGCACAGCCATACCTATTCATTTATATATTGTCTATGATTGCTTTCATGCTATATGGAGTTGAGTAGTTGCCACAGAGATCATATGACCTGCAAAGCCAAAATATTTGTGCTCTGCCCCTTTACAGAAAAAGTTTGCTGACCCCTGCCCTAGGCTTACTTCTGGCCTACCTAATTAGACAGGAGCAAAATCTGTTCTATATACATTAGGAAGATTCATATTCCCAGTAGAAACTGCTAATCAGGAAATAAGATCCCTGTACTCCATTAGGTGCATGTTAAGCCCCTTACTAGTACTCTGAGGTTGAACAAACTAGTGACATAAGAATATAGTTTTGTTCTCGGAACTAACAACTATAACTCCTGAAGAGTATGGTAAATTGGAAAGTCTAGGTTGATTTTAATCTTATTAAGGAAATATAAGCAATGGGTACTGAATTTTAAGTGTCTTTTCAGTATTGATAAATACAATTTCAGGTAATTATTATATGAATATCTCTAAATATTCTTACATCATTTTGATACCCACTTTCTTAATTTCTATTCAGATTTTATTAGCTTATATGATGTTCTCTGATAAGATTATTTTCTTAGAGATTTTGAATGACTCACATCCATGATTTATATTCTTTTTTCCTGCTAAGCTGATTTGTCAAACATCAGACTTGTCTGAGACTAATAAACAGGGTAGTTGGATCTGTAAACATTTTTATTTATATTGAAAATGAGAAACATTTACATGTAAGATAAGAAACTGGCCCTTGATACTGATTTAGAAGACCTTTAAGCTTGTTTACTCCTGATGACATATTAGGGTTATAGTTTTGACATATGGTATATCAGTAATAATATTTTATACTTGTAAAGGGTAGAATAAAACAGTTTTTACTTTACATTTTTGTTATTAAAAATTAAATTTTTATTTTGACTCGTTTACTAAATGTAGTTTTTTATAGAACTAAAGAAATACATGTTATATTAAGAATTATATATACACATACATATGATATAGATATCTTGCTTCATCCTGTAATAAATTGTAGATAATATGGTATATGTAAATTCTGAGTGGGCAGATTCTTGCAACTTAGAATTTCAGCACTGTCTTTAATTTGATCACAAAGTTTTCAAAATACAGAAAGTAATCAGTATTAATGGAAGTGGGTTAAATATATAAAAATGAAGTATATTTTGGGGCTTCCCTGGTGGCGCAGTGGTTGAGAGTCCACCTGCCGATGCAGGGGACACAGGTTCATGCCCCAGTCTGGGAAGACCCCACATGCCGCGGAGCGGCTGGGCCTGTGAGCCATGGCCACTGAGCCTGCACGTCCGGAGCCTGTGCTCCACAATGGGAGAGACCACAACAGTGAGAGGCCCATGTACCACAAAAAAAAAAAAAAAAAAAAAGAAGAAGTATATTTTTTTATGTAAAAACATAGTATAAAAATATATCTTGCGTTTTCTTTTAGGAAATTTATTCCTATCTCTTACCTCCACCCTCACTCCAAATCAAGCCCAATTGATTCTCTTTATATGTGTTCTTTTGTGTATATTCACTGAGGCTTTCATTTTTTAAAATTTATTTTCCTTCTGTTTTATAGAATGATTATCCGCCTAGCTGTGGGCGGTCTTTACGAAGGACACAACGCAAACGTCAGCATACTTACCAAACACGATCCAACATAGAGCATAATTCACAAGCATCATGTCAAAATTCAGGTGTACAGGAAGACTCAGATAGCTCCTCAGAGGTTAGATATCTGCTATTATTTACTCAATGTAATTTTTTGTTTCCCAGTTAGTGTCATCACTTTGGGTTTACTTTTTTTAAAATTTTTCAACTAGGTTTAATAACATGAGACTATCAATGAGGTCAATATTCGAGACCTTGTAAAATCACAAAGAAGTTAAGGCATATCTGATACCTAGATTCCTTTTCAAAGTTCTTTTTTTCTATGAAAGGCTGAAAATCGACATATCACGAAAGAAGTAACAATTTGATAAACTTTGGGTTTACTTTTAAGGGTCAATTTAATAGAAAATTATTTTAATGATGATCTTATGAGTATTATTTATTAATAAGGCATTTAATAGGCAAATTTGAGCATTATATTGAACTCCTTTAGATATCTTCTCTTATTTGTACCCAAGATATTATCTTGGTTGAGGGTATCAAACATGCCAGGAAAAGTTTGGCTTTGGGACAGTAAGAAAAGAGAGTGAGAGCAAATCTGCCTAGAAATGGAAAGAAGTGGAATATTAACTGTGATAACTAGTTATACAGTTCCAGAACTTGTTGACTGTGTAATCATAATATACATGTTTTCTGTTATTGTTGACTTTACCAGTCATGGAGATTACTGAGTGATGATTTTTTTCAGACCTACCTTTTTCATGGTAATGAAATAAAAACTATAGCAGTTCTTTTCCTCATGTTCCTCTCTTCTCCAGTCCTTTCCTTTTGTTCTCTTAATAACTATAGTATTTAAGTGAATAATGAGGGTTTAATTATGCATTGATAATGTATGGTACCCTCATTCTTCTCCCACCATTCACAATTCTTTAACTCTTATCAATGATATCCCTCCTTCTCTCCCCCCACCCATGAAAATCTTGATCTGAAAAGAATGATCACATATTCAAGACTATCATACAGAGTGAAGTAAGTCAGAAAGAGAAAAACAAATATTGTATATTAACACATATATGTGGAATCCGAAAAAATTGGTATAGACAGTCTTATTTACAAAGCAGAAATAGAGACAGACGTAGTGAACAAACGTATGGATAACAAGGGGGAAGCGGGGGTGGGATGAATTGGGAGATTGGGATTGACATATAAACACTATTGATATGTATGGAATAGATGGCTAATGAGGACCTACTGTATAGCATGGGGAACTCTACTCAGTGCTCTGTGGTGACCTGGATGGGAAGGAAATCCAGAGGAGAGGGGATGTGTGTGTGTGTATGGCTAGTTCACTTTGCTGTACAGTAGAGGCTAGCACAACATTGTAAAGCAACTATACTCCAATAAAATTTTTTTTAAAAAACTATTGCCTCTGAGCCATGGACTTAAAAGAATTAAAACAAAAATACATTGAATGTAGATGGATTATAGAGTCCTGTTGCATGAGTGTCACTAAGACAGATAGGCAAGGAGAAATTCAGGGCAACGTAGCAATTTAAGATGGTTAAGAAAATTAAAAATACATGAAAAAGAAGACGAGAGAAGAAAAACGAAGATTACTTGGTACAGATTTTGTTGTTCAAAGGATGTGGTACTTTGACAAGAGTACCAAGACCAAAAGTAGATTGGTGGCTGCCAGGGGCTTGAGGTAGTGGGGAGTGAGGGGTCCTTGCTAATGGGTTTAGGGATTCTTTTGGGGTGATGAAAGTGTTCTAATATTAGTGGTGATGGTTGAACAGCTCTGAATATACTAAAAACCATTGAACTGTATACTCTGAAGTGGTGAAGTTTATGGTATGTGAGTTCTATCTCAATAGGCTGTTATTAAAAAAGAAAAAGAAAAGAATTGTTATCTTTTTAATGTAATGATTGTGTTGTGGTTATGTTTTTAAAAAGAATCCTTATCTTAATAAATATTTATAGTGGAAATGCTTTTTTTTCACAATAATTCCTGAGGTCTGAGGCAGTTGGTAAGGGTATATATACAAGATAGGCAGTGAGTTATTGTCTAAACTGGAGATTGTGTACACAAGGATGTTATCTATTTCCTCTACTTTGATACGTTTGAGATCTTACGTAATAAAAAGATGATTAACTTTTTTATGGAGAGTAATTATATTAACTTAGTAGAGGCATATAGGTATTTTTATCTTTTTTTGTGTAGGTATTTTTTAAAACAATGGCTTTCTATAAGGGAAAAGAATCTGAAAAAGAATATATATATTCATATAAATTCATATATATTTTTTTCATGTATATATATACATATAAAACTGAATCAAGAGGGAGGGGTTATATGTATACATATAGTTGATTCACTTTGTTGTACAGCAGAAACTAACACAACATTGTAAAGCAACTGTACCCCAATGAAAAACAAACAAAAACCAAATCACTGTGCTGTATATATGAAACTAACACAGCATTGTAAATCAACTATACTTCAATTAAAAAAAGAAAACAGTGGTTTTAACAAAATTTAAGAGGGTTATATTTGCATTTCTTAAGGAGTCTATTGCGTCTTTGAAATAAGAAAAGGTGTGTCATATCAGTAAGATAGTAGATGCTAGAAATTTTTAAATACTTGGTAAGCTTAGTTATGAGTTACAAGTATATATAGAAAAATGATTACATACATTTTAACTAGAACTTTTCTTTGGAGGGGGGACTACAAAAAGTGTTATAAAACAGGTAATATATGCTAATTAATAATATGCTAGTTAATAATAACAATATATCTCAATTGCTGGCTCTTTGTTGCAGGAAGATGAAACAGTTGGCACAAGTGATGCTTCTATAGAGGATCCTGTTATTGAATGGCAAAGTGAAAGTTCCTCCAGGTAGTTTTAATGGTTTTGATTTGGTCAAAATCATTTGACAGTTTTAATGTGAAATTATGTTCTTGTAGGAATTTGGTAAAGCCAGAGTTAAAATAGTATTTTATAGTAGAAAGAGTACTGGGTTGGAAGCCCAGAGACCTGTTGTTTTATCCTAGCTCTACCAATATCTTTTTGCGCATGTCATCATGGACTTTAGTTCCCTAAAATAGTTCTATCTGTAAAATAAGATTCTTTGTAAATCCAAGATTCTACACCTTGGCAGGCTATGTGTATTTATTTCAGGTTTAAAACAACTATATTTAACCATTTCCAGGGATAAGGAACATCTTTATTTAAAGAAGCTTTTGTGATTTGGACAGGAATTTTGAATTTTAAATCCTGTTATGGGAAACTAAGCATTATACTTTATCCAAGAAGCATTTCACTAAAATCACTTAGGTAATGATCAAAATTCTATATTTGATATTTTTTTATCTTTGGTTAGAACAAAATCAAACCATGTCATTTATAATGCTGTTTGATTACAAAATGATCATCTTTCAATCATGAGGCAAAACTATTCCTTTTCTGAACTTATGTATTATTTACAGTGATTCATCAAGTGAATATTCTGATTGGACAGCAGATGCTGGAATAAATTTGCAACCTCCAAAAAGGCAAACGAGACAGGCAACACGGAAAATATGCAGCAGCTCTGAGGAGGAGAATTTGAAGTCACTTGAAGAACGGCAAAAGAAACCTAAACAGACTAGAAAGAAGGTTTGTAAGTTTACAGGTTGTTTTTCTTTTTTGGGGGAGGTTTTGGTTTTTTTCCTTTGATACTTGAATATTTAACAGTAACACTTCACTTTTATCTAAAAATAATATTCCATCTGAGAAACTAAGTAAAATTGTATAAAAGATGTAAAGATATTTTGAAATTTTTCTGTTGTCAAAAGTAGAGGCTAGAATATTTTCATTATTATGTTAACATTAAATAAAACATTTTGACAGTTGTTTGTTAAAATGTAGTAGAGTTTTTAAATAAGCCACTGTAGTATAAAAGGATTATTCTTGTCATATCACCAGTCATAAATTTCTATATATTTTTGACTTGTAAAATGGAAGGATATGATAAATCATGTAGGGCTTCTTCTGTTTCTTTATGTTTTTATTTCATCCCAATGATGGGGTTTTATTTCCCACTCTAATTTCATTTGAATGATGTAAAAACCTAATCCACGGAGTTCCTTGAATATTAATTTAAAAATGGGTTCTGTATTCATTCTGTAACCTCTTGCTTTAGTAGACAGAATTATCTTCTTGATGGTCATCATTTAATTGGCAAAAAGTTATTGTGTTACTTGTATTTGAATTCCTTTGATATACTAGGGACATGAAGAGTAAAATTTGTGGGTTTTAGATAGTATATAGTGTCATATTATCTGTCAGCCAAAATTGAACATGTTACTCACTTGATTGTTTTATTGGTACAAAAGTTATGCATAATTAATTGGTAAAAGAAAATGTGTAAAGTTTGTATATTTTGTGTTTTATTATAACCTGATGTTTTTAACATTTTCTACCTGCTATTTTTTCTACAATTGTTCATATATTTACAGTTTATATGTTTGTGAACTATATTTTAGAAAGGAGGACTGGTTTCTATGGCAGGTGAGCCCAGTGAAGAATGGTTTGCCCCTCAGTGGATCTTGGATACCATACCACGACGTTCCCCGTTTGTCCCACAGATGGGAGACGAGGTAATTGTTTTCTGTTAAATAACGTTTTTCTCTTGGAACCTCAAGAGTACTCACTTTAATATGTCTTAGGCCATTCATATTCTCAATTCTGTTATAGTTATATGTCCACCATCTTAACTGTGCTGCTCAATTATATATTTATTGTGGACAGTGACTGAATCTTACTAATTTTTGTGTCCTTTGTAGGGCTTGACACAGAGTCTTTAGTATAGTAGATGCTCAATGAACATTGAGATAAATTGATTGGCTTGTGAAGCCATGAAAATAATTGTCTTTATTTTTATCTTAATTGCCACATAGTAGAATTGAGTGGTATTTTGAATCCTAATCAAGTCCTAATACTGTTTTGTTTTTTTGTTTTTTTAAAAGAAGCCCATGCTCAACCTGATAGAAAATATTCTAGAGGATGATCACCCCTTTCAATGCTTACGGGAAAGTCATTTCACAAACAAGGCCTTCCTACTGAACCTATGATTGAATAACAGCCATATTTATGATTGGTCAGTCAAAAATTGATTTAAATTCTATACAGTGAAAAATTTTTATTTGATTTTCTTATGAAAATTATGGTAGCATTGTTATATTTTGAGCCCTAGTTGGCTTGTATAGTCTCTGACATGTTGACTAATCATTCATTTTTGAATGATTAAATGCTTACCCACAGTTTTCAACTTAAGACCCATAGTAGGAATGTAATATTATCATCATAATAAAGAAGGAGCAGAACCTTGGAAATGGTTCTAAAAGTCTTGGAACCAATAAAAATTTTACCAAACTTTTCTATAATTGTCTTCTATAGATATTTTGTACCAGAGATAGCTACCAAGTAGCCTTACAATTAAGCTATTACTTATTATTATAATATCTTTTGATATTATTAAAATGTTTCCTTTCCTAAGTGTGTCTTCTTGTAAGTGTCGGACTTTTGAGCAATGCTCGTTTGTTTGGTTATTTTAGTAAAACGTGCTCTGGATGAATGCTGTATGAAAAAACTTAGAAGAGCTTTCTTAGGGGTATATCCAAAAATCACTATTTCTTGTATTTATTGCCTTTTTTTATGGAGGCTTAAGAGAAATAATTTTGAATTAATCTTAGAACAGGGGGACTTCCTGGTGGTCCAGTGGTTAAGAATCCGCCTTCCAGTGCAGGGAGCGCAGGTTCAATCCCTGGTCAGGGAACTAAGATCCTGCATGCTAAGGGGCAACTAAGCCTGCTTGCCACAACTACGGAGCCTGCATGCCAAAACTAGAGAGCCCATGTGCCGCAACTACAGAGCTCATGTGCTCTGGAGCCTGTGCACCACAACTAGAGAGCCCATGCGCTGCAACTAGAGAGAAGCCCACATGCCACAGCAAAAGATCCCATGTTTTGCAACTAAGACCCAATGCAGCCAAAAATAAATAAATAAATAAGCAAATAAATATTAAAAAAAAATCTTAGAACAGAATAAGGATCTGTATACTCTATGATCTGAGACTCCTCTCTATTTTATAGGACCATATTTACCTTTCCCTTTATTTTGTTAAACTTAGTGCATGATTATATGCTTCAAGACTAATGTGTATTAGGTAATGACAGTTGTTCAGGTAATGGAAAAGGTGTATAAGTGAATCAGACAGTGAAATACGTGAATTAAAGAATGTTGTTAAAGAACCCATAAAGGCAGAAACATACTTTTATATAATCAATCTGTTAATGACAGCATTACTTTTTACTTTTAAGTGTTAAGGCTTCATTATTTTGCCTGGAATACCCCTACCCACAGGTCATTGCCTCTCAAAATGCTCATTTTTCAAGGTTTAACTTAAATGCCAACTTCTTTTGCATGTTATCCCTACTTACCATTTGCTTGCCACTCCTTCTTCATATGCTTTCCCATCTAAATTATTTCTCTCTTATGATACATTCTACATTCTGCCTTGTATCATACTCATACATCTACATGTCTGTCCATATCCTTGAGGGAAATGATTTTATTTTGATGTCTTACCATAGAACCCAGTGCCTTGTACATATATATTTGATCAATATTTGTTGAGTACAGGAATAAATATATAATAAAGGATATCTGAATAACATGCTTATCATGTTATTGGTAAGCATGGTAATGACATTTTTTTACCACTACAGTTGTGTTTATATACTAATATTTAAACGTTTAAAAAATTTTTACTTGTATTTTTAACTATTAGAAATTCTGACTTAGTGTTGATTGGTAGAATATGTCAGTGTATTTTTAAAATCTCCATAGTATGGTATTTTTTACATTACTTTCTTCTATTTATCTCTACCACACCCCTTTAAAAATATTATAGGAAACATGTTTTTTTTTTCTTTTTTTAAAAATTTTTATTGGAGTATAGTTGATTTACAATGTTGTGTTAGTTTCAGGTGTACAGCAAAGTGAGTCAGTTATACATATACATATATCCACTCTTTTTTTTTCTTTTTTTTTGTGGTATGCGGGCCTCTCACTGCTGTGGCCTCTCCCGTCGCGGAGCACAGGCTCTGGACGCGCAGGCCCAGTGGCCATGGCTCACGGGCCCAGCCGCTCTGCAGCATGTGGGATCCTCCCGGACCGGGGCACAAACCCGTGTCCCCTGCATCAGCAGGCAGACTCTCAACCACTGCGCCACCAGGGAAGCCCTTTTTTTCTTTTTTGATTCTTTTCCCATATATGCCATTACAGAGTACTGAGTAGAGTTACCTGTGCTATACAGAAGGTTCTTATTAGTTATCTATTTTATGTATAGTAGTGGGTATATGTCAATCCCAATCTCCTAATTTATTCCTTTCCCCCTTATTCCCTGATAACCATAAGTTTGTTTTCTACATCCGTGACTCTACTTCTATTTTGTAAATAAGTTCATTTGTACCCTTTTTTATTCGATTCCACATATAAGTGGTATCATAATGATATTTGTTTTTCCCTTTCTGACTTCATTCAGTATGACAAATCTAGGTCCATCCATGTTGCTGCAAATGGCATTACTTTGTTCTTTTTTATTGACTCTAGGTCCATCCACTTCACTACAAATAACTCAATTTCATTTTTTTATGGCTGAGTAATATTCCATTATATATATGTACCACACCTTCTTCATCCATTCCTCTGTTGAACATTTAGGTTGCTTCAGTGTTGCTTCTGGCTATTTTAAATAGTGCTGCAATGGACATTGGAGTGCATGAAACCTAATAAGATTTTGACAAATTACTTCTCTGTGCCCTAGTTTCATCAACTGTACAGTGGGGATAAAGGTATCTACCTTATAGGGCTCTGGGAAGGATTAAATTAAAGGATATTTGTAGGGCACTTAGGATAGTACCTGAGGCATGCTAGTCTGTCTGTCTTTTGTTATTGTTATTAATCTTTCAAACACCTCTGCCAGCAGAGTGCCCTCTTCATTTGACAGGTGAGCATGTCGAAGGCCAGAGTCACATGGCCTGTAAGGGTAGCACCAACAGCAGTCAGGTCTCCTGACTTCTTCCCTGTCCCTATGGTTGCCTTTGTGTAATGATTGTGGGGTGTTTGGATTAATAATAAATAAAGGAAGCAGAGTGGGAAAAACGCCTACAAAGTAGGCCTGCTGTTTGGAAGAAGCTACGTGTACAAGAAGGGTGGCATTACTTACATATTCTACTTGCAACCTGATCTTAAGCTTCTCAGGTACAGAGTGCACCCAGGGATATTTAGGGAACATTACTGCAAGGCCATTTGCACTGGCATTGTTCTACCCTGGTGGGCACAGACTTGGGACAATAAGCTGTATCCAGGGTTGGCATTCACTTTGGAAATGTTTGCTGATTGTTTAATCAGATTCAGTATTCTGAGCCTTAAAGGAGGCTAAGATTTTTGTGGTTGCGAGGTGATTTGAACCTGTCAGTATGGTATGAGGACAAAAAAAAAATTATTGTGGGAAAGAAACTTTTTTTAATGAATCAGAATATGGTAGTGAATGCTGTCTTAAAGAGGTGAACAGTTTTATCAAGCACTTGGATTCATTTTCCTTCCATACCATGCTAGTTCTGATATTATTTCTTACAAAAGAAAAATTTTAATCTGTCTAGAAATTACTGTATTTAGTAGCCTGTGGTTAGAAATATATATATATATAATGTGTAGGCTATTAAAATGTTGATGCTTTAGAATGTCAATTACAGATTGAAATATATTACTTTAAAATGTGACCACTTTTGTGTACATTTGTCATTAGTCTGTTTCTTCAGAAATTTATGAAGGTGCTAGGGAGAAGAAGGACTGTGTGTGTTTTTATTTTGCAATATTTAGCACAGGGCTACATAGGCATGAGTACTGAATGAACATTATTTGATTATAAGTACCTTTATTGTATAAATTTTTTCAAAATTATGATTATTTATATTCTTTGTAAACAGAAGAGGACATTTGTAGGAATATATTGGGAAGTATAGTGGTGTTAAATGGGATGCTGCTGTTTAATACCTCATGGTTTTTTTTAGCTTATATATTTTAGGCAAGGACATGAAGCTTATATACGGGCTGTAAGAAAATCAAAAATATACAGCGTTAACCTACAAAAACAGCCATGGAATAAAATGGATCTCAGGGTAAGTTCACCAAATTAATAATCTATGCAATTGAAGTATCTTGGGAATTAAGTTATTAGCCTGTAGGCTTATTCTCAGTTTCTGGATATTTCACTGTTGATTGTGCATCCAGGATAAAGTGATGTACCATACTCTTGTACAGCTGAGTGTTATGGGTCACATTTTATGGTTCCCGAAATTTGTATGCCACCTGTTGTCTTGATTATTTGACCTAATTTCCTTCAAGCTTCAGGTCCTGTAGTGTATACCATTCTATTGATATAATTGGAGCAAAGCAGTAGTTCCATGGTGTGGATATTTTCCTCAGCATCTTTGAACGTTCTAGAAGCTCTATAAACTGTGACTGCATGTGTGGACCACAAACACCCTTGAGATTCTGGCAAATTTAGGATATAGTAAATATCATAAATCCTAAGAAACTCATGACTTTGTGGTGCTTTATTTATTATTTCTTTTGATATAGTACCTATGTAGCTACATGTCACTGAATAAAACAGATATGTTTATTTTTTAGAGAAGGATTTTCTCACTGTAAATACATATTCATTCATTCATTCATACTTATATAAATACAGAGATACATACACCATCATTTCTACTTAGGTTTACATTTGTTTTTGTCATTTTGTTTTTTCGACTCTGAGAGCAAGAGAGTAAAGGGCAATTTTACGATAGTTTTCCAGGTAAATGAAGAGTTGTTGTGTAATGATGCTTAAAAGGAAGGATGCAAGAGAGAATGTATATATTTATTTAAATAAAGAATTGAAACATAAAAATTGTATTAAGGTTGTAAGGTGCTAAAATTTCTTATCAAGTGAGCTTTACATAATCATCTCCTGGGAAACAGGAATGCTACCATCTGTTCTGAATCAGGTGAAAATTGAGGTTTTTGTTCTTGTTTTTTTTTTTTTTAGGATCAAAGGAATAAATAAACCATATGATTTCCTACTTTAAATTCTAACCCTGTGGTTATAGGAAATTTTAGGAGGCAGCATATATGTGGTATAAGAGCCTGGGCTTTGGAATAAGACCTGAATTTCAATCCCAGCTCTGCTATATACTAGTGTATAACTTGAAACAAGTCACTGTACCCATGAGGCTCAGTTTTGTCATCTGTTAAGTGTGACTAATAACAATGTATAAGGATGGTATTATAAAATAATATTGTAGGCACTCATAAATGTAAGTCCTTTTCCCAAACATATACATAACATGTCCACCTGCCTACTTACAAACTGTATTTCTGCTAGAGGAGTGATTATTTTCTTTTTTTAAATCGAAATATCACTTTTATTGACAAGATAGGGCCACAATGGGCAGCTCCACAGAACACAAATAAGACAGTCTCAAGACAAGGGTGTAAAATTGCAGCAGACAGGTTAATACTCTTTACCCTCATCCTCTCCCTCAGCACTATCCGCTCCAGCCTCCTCATACTCCTTCTCAAGGGCAGCCATGTCCTCACAGGCCTCAGAAAACTCTCTTTCCTCCATGCCCTCACCCACGTACCAGTGAACAAAGGCACTCTTGACATACATCAGGTCAAACTTGTGGTCCAGGTGAGCCTTCTTGCCATAGTCGACAGAGAGACGTTCCATCAGCAGGGAGGTGAACCCAGAACCAGTTCCCCAACAAAGCTGTGGAAAACCAGGAAGCCCTGAAGGCCTGTGCACTGGTCAGCCAGTTTCCGAATTTGGTCCAAGACAAGGTCAATGATCTCCTTGCCAGTGGTGTAATGACCATGGAAATAGTTATTGGCAGCATCTTCCTTGCCTGTGACGATCTTCTCAGGGTGGAAGAGCTGGTGGTAGGTGCCAGTGTGAACTTCATCAGTGATTGTGGGTTCCAGGTCTACAAACGCTGTCCTGGGCACATGCTTGCCAGCACCTGTCTCACTGAAGAAGGTGTTGAAGGAGTCATCTCCTCCCGCAATGGGCTTGTCACTTGGCATCTGGTCATCAGGCTGGATGCCATGTTCCAGGCAGTAGAGCTCCCAGCAGAAATTGCTGATCTGGACACCAGCCTGGCCAACATGGATGGAGATGCACTCACGCATGACTGAGACTTGTAGGGTTCTGTGGGGTTGGAGGAGGCGAGAAGACGGCCACAAAGATCTCCCACTGACAGACTATCAAGGAGTTCAGGAGAGAAGTAGTGACAAGAGGAGTGATTCTTAACCAGCAGAGCAATTCTTAACTCCCCAGAGAAAAACCTGGGGAGTTTTTTCAAAATATATATGACTGAGCTCTACCCCAGACATAGTGAACTCAATTCCATAGTAGTAGGGTTTAGGAACATGAATTTTAAAAATGTTCCCAAGGGGATTCTGCTGTTTATCATTGGTTTATAGCCCTGCACTAAACTACAAATTGCTATTAAGGGGTCAAGAGCCATGTCTTCTTACCTTTAACACTTAGTGGAGTGCCTAGTATCTGGTGGGTATTAGGATAATTTTTATTTTTTTTATTTTTAAAGTTTTATTGGAGTATAGTTGATTTACAAAGTTGTTTCAGATAATTTTTAAATTGTTCAAATAATAATGAAATAATATGCAAATGTTAGGCAATTATTTATATTGAAAGTAATAATTTATTGTTATTCTCATGAATAGGAACAAGAATTTGTTAAGATTGTAGGAATCAAATATGAGGTTGGACCACCTACACTGTGCTGCTTGAAGCTTGCATTTCTGGACCCCATTTCAGGCAAAATGACTGGAGAATCTTTTTCCATTAAGTGAGTATCTATCTTGGATCATGTGTGTGTGTGTGTGTGTGTGTGTGTGTGTGTGTATTTTAATCCCTATGATGTATTCTGCAGAGTACAAGTCTTAATGGGAAAGAAAACATGACAGCACTACAGGCTTTAGAGTTTAAGGACCAAGGTTTAATGTTTTTTAATAATATATGTTGCATGTTTTATTAAAAGTATACACAAAAGTGATCAATATTAAAGATTTTCATATTCAGAAATATGAAACCATATTTAACAAATCATTAAGTATCTAAATGCAGACTTAGTTATAAAACCATAACTAGTAAAATATTAGTATTTAAACAATATTAGAATCTTAACTATATAAAATAAAACCCATATTAATACTTTGAAAGGATTACTTACTATTGAACAATAGATATTGCAGAAGAGACTTTTCTGACATAGCTTTCTAATAGTTCTTTTTTTTTTTTAACTTCTTTATTGGAGTAAAATTGCTTTACAATGGTGTGTTAGTTTCTGCTTTATAACAAAGTGAATCACTTATACATATACATATGTTCCCATATGTCTTCCCTCTTGCGTCTCCCTCCCTCCCACCCTCCCTATCCCACCCCTCCAGGCTGTCACAAAGCACCGAGCCAATATCCCTGTGCCATGCGACTGCTTCCCACTAGCTATCTACCTTACTACGTTTGTTAGTGTGTATATGTCCATGACTCTCTGTCGCCCTGTCACAGCTCACCCTTCCCCCTCCCCATAACCTCAAGTCCGTTCTCTAGTAGGTCTGTGTCTTAATTCCTGCCTTACCCCTAGGTTCTTCATTACATTTTTTTTCTTAAATTCCATATATATGTGTTAGCATACGGTATTTGTCTCTCTCTTTCTGACTTACTTCACTCTGTATGACAGACTCTAGATCTATCCACCTCATTACAAATAGCTCAATTTCGTTTCCTTTTATTGCTGAGTAATATTCCATTGTATATATGTGCCACATCTTCTTTATCCATTCATCCGATGATGGGCACTTAGGTTGTTTCCATCTCTGGGCTATTGTAAATAGAGCTGCAATGAACATTTTGGTACATGACTCTTTTTGAATTTTGGTTTTCTCAGGGTATATGCCCAGTAGTGGGATTGCTGGGTCATATGGTAGTTCTATTTGTAGATTTTTAAGGAACCTCCATACTGTTCTCCATAGTGGCTGCACCAATTCACATTCCCACCAGCAGTGCAAGAGTGTTCCCTTTTCTCCACACCCTCTCCAGCATTTATTGTTTCTAGATTTTTTGATGATGGCCATTCTGACTGGTGTGAGATGATATCTCATTGTAGTTTTGATTTGCATTTCTCTAATGATTAATGATGTTGAGCATTCTTTCATGTGTTTGTTGGCAGTCTGTATATCTTCTTTGGAGAAATGTCTATTTAGGTCTTCTGCCCATTTTTGGATTGGGTTGTTTGATTTTTGTTATTGAGCTGCATGAGCTGCTTGTAAATTTTGGAGATTAATCCTTTGTCGGTTGCTTCATTTGCAAATATTTTCTCCCATTCTGAGGGTTGTCTTTTGGTCTTGTTTATAGTTTCCTTTGCTGTGCAAAAGCTTTGAAGTTTCATTAGGTCCCATTTGTTTATTTTTGTTTTTATTTCCATTACTGTAGGAGGTGGGTCAGAAAGGATCTTGCTGTGATTGATGTCATAGAGTGTTCTGCCTATGTTTTCCTCTAAGAGTTTGATAGTTTCTGGCCTTACATTTAGGTTTTTAATCCATTTTGAGCTTATTTTTGTGTATGGTGTTAGGGAGTGATCTAATCTCATAATTTTACATGTATCTGTCCAGTTTTCCCAGCACTACTTATTGAAGAGGCTGTCCTTTCTCCACTGTACATTCCTGCCACCTTTATCAAAGATAAGGTGTCCATATGTGCATGGGTTTATCTCTGGGCTTTCTATCCTTTTCCATTGATCTATCTTTCTGTTTTTGTGCCAGTACCAAGGTTTAATATTTAATTCTTGCTTTGTATAATTCTTGCTTTGTTTCTCCACTTAATAGCTCTCTCTCTCTCTCTCTCTCTCTCTTCCTCTCTCTCTGTCTCTCTCTCTCTGTCTCTCTCTCTCTGTCTCTCTCTCTCTCTCTCTCTCTCTCTCTCTCTATATATATATATATATATATATATATATATATATATATCAACTGAAAAATGTACAGTGTTAGAGTTGTGGGTTTCAGTTTTATTTGGGGACTCACTGAGGACTATAGTCTAGGAGACAGCCTCTAAGATAGCTCTGACAAACTGCTCTCAAGAGTTAGGAGGGAATGAGCCAGCGTATATATGATTTTTGGGGGGCTGGGAAATACCTGTTGTCAAGCATACATCCTGCTAGTTATTGCTAGTCACAAGGATCCGATATCTCAGTTAATGGTTTTAGCGCTTTTCTATATATGGGAAGATGCAAGAATCTGGGGTCACTGAAGTTCTTCATTACATATGCATCTTAACTATCTAGGGGCCCATATATCCAAAACACAGAATGTTTCATCTTGAATTCCTTTCAGGGTGTGCTGTAGGTCAGCAACTACAGTGGCTAATGACTTGATCCTTGTAGAACTGGAATCACAGGCAACATATTTCTGTTTACAGTAACCCCCGTTGGTCATAAATTCATCTAAGGTTTGGGAAGAATGTCATGACCCATTTGTCCCATGGCATTATGAAGGCTTATTCTTAGGTCAAGCAAGGACTTTGTTGGTAGGCCACTCAATGTGCTATTTCTGGATTAGGCTCAGCATCATTTGTTTTACTAGACTCTTATAATCCAGGAAATATCCTCCCTTGTTGCTTCTTCCCATATCTAGAGTTGTGCTATTACAATTAATTTATATGGAACTATGTATGTGATCAATTGCCTCAAGACATTGAAGCATCATTAGTTTTGTTGAAGACCTGGTTACATAACTGGGTAATGTAAGAAACAACAATCTTATAAAATAGACAGGATAAAAATAATATAGCTAGTGATATAGGGCTTCCCTGATGGCACAGTGGTTAAGAATCCACCTGCCAATGCAGGGGACATGGGTTCCAGCCCTGGCCCAGGAAGATCCCACATGCCGTGGAGCAACTAAGCCCGTGCGCCACAACTACTGACCCTGCACTGTAGAGCCCGTGAGCCACAACTACTGAACCTGCATGCCACAACTGCTGAAGCCCACGGGCCTAGAGCCTGTGCTCCCCAACAAGAAAGGCCACAACAATGAGAAACCCGCACACCACATTGAGGAGTAGCCCCTGCTCACCGCAACTAGAGAAAGCCCACATGCAGCAACAAAGACCCAAGGCAGCCAAAAATAAATACATAATAAATAAATAAATAAATAAATAAATAATATAGTTAGTGATATAAATAATGTCATAAGGGAAAGTTGAGGAAGATGGCGGAAGAGTAAGATGCGGAGATCACCTTGCTCCACACAGGTACATCAGAAATACATCTACACGTGGAACTGCTCCTATAGAACACCCACTGAACGATGGCATAAGACTTCAGACCTCCCAAAAGGCAAGAAACTCCCCACGTACATGGGTAGGGCAAAAGAAAAAAGAATAAACAGAGAGAAAAGAATATGGACGGGACCTGCACCAGTGGGAGGGAGCTGTGAAGGAGGAAAGGTTTCCACACACTAGGAAGCCCCCTCGTGGGCGGAGACTGCAGGTGGCAGAGGGGGGGAGCTTTGGAGCCGCAGAGGAGAGTGCAGCCACAGGGGTGCGGAGGGCAAAGCGGAGAGATTCCCGCACAGAGGATTGGTGCCGACCAGCACTCACCAGCCCAAGAGGCTTGTCTGCTCACCCGCCGGGGCGGGCAGGGCTGGGAGCTGAGGCTCGGGCTTCGGTGGGAGCGCAGGGAGAGGACTGGGGTTGGCGGCGTGTACACAGCCTGAAGGGATTAGTGCACCACAGGTAGCCGGGAGGGGGTCCGGCAAAATGTCTGGACCTGCCGAAGAGGCAAGAGACTTTTTCCTCCCTCTTTGTTTCCTGGTGCACGAGGAGAGGGGATTAAGAGTGCTGCTTAAAGGAGCTCCAGAGATGGGCGCAAGCTGCGGCTGTCAGTGCAGACCCCAGAGACGGGCATGAGACGCTAAGGCTGCTGCTGCCGCCACCAAGAAACCTGTGTGCAAGCACAGGGCACTATCCACACCTCCCCTCCCAGGAGGATGTGCAGCCCGCTACTGCCAGGGTCCCGTGATCCAGGGACAACTTCCCTGGGAGAACACAGGGCGCACCTCAGGATGCTGCAACGTCATGCCACCCTCTCCTTCTGCAGGTTCGCCCCACATCCATACCCCTCCCTCCCCCCGGCCTGAGTGAGCCAGAGCCCCCGAATCAGCTGCTCCTTTAACCCCGTCCTGTCTGAGCGAAGAACAGACGCCCTCAGGCGACCGACATGCAGAGGCAAGTCCACATCCAAAGCTGAACCCCAGGAGCTGTGCGAACAAAGAAGAGAAAGGGAAATCTCTCCCAGCAGCCTCAGGAACAGTGGATTAAATCTCCACAATCAACTTGATGTACCCTGCATCTGTGGAATACCTGAATAGACAACGAGTCATCCCAAATTAAGGAGGTGGACTCTGGGAGCAAGATATATAATTTTTCCCCCTTTTCCTCTTTTTGTGAGTGTGTATGTGTATGCTTCTCTGTGATACTTTGTCTGTATAGCTTTGCTTTCACCATTTGCCCTAGGGTTCTGTCCATCCGTTTTTCTGTTTTTTTTTTTTTTACTTAAAAATTTTTTTTCTTAATAATTTTTATTTTAATAACTTTTAAAATTTTTATCTTACTTTATTTTATTTTATTTTATCCTCTTTCTATTTTTTATCCCTTTTATTCTGAGCCATGTGGATGAAGGCTCTTAGTGCTCCAGCCAGGATTCAGTGCTGTGCCTCTGAGGTGGGAGAGCCAACTTCAAAACACTGGTCCACAAGAGACCTCTCAACTCCATGTAACATCAAATGGCGAAAATTTCCCAGAGATCTAAATCTCAACACCAAGACCCAGCTTCACTATACGACCAGCAAGCTACAGTCTGGACACCCTATGCCAAACAACTAGCAAGACAGGAAAACAACCCCACCCATTAGCAGAGGGGCTGCCTAAAATCATAATAAGGCCACAGACACCCAAAAACACACCACCAGACGTGGACCAGCCCACCAGAAAGACTAGATACAGCCACATCCATGAGAGCATAGGCACTAGTCCCCTCCACTAGGAAGCCTACACAACCCACTGAACCAAACTTAGCCACTGGGGACAGACACCAAAAACAACGGGAACTACGAACCTACAGCCTGCAAAAAGGAGACCCCAAACACAGTAAGATAAACAAAATGAGAAGACAGAAAAACACAGCAGATGAAGGAGCAAGGTAAAAAAAAACCCAGACCTAACAAATGAAGAGGAAATAGGCAGTCTACCTGAAAAAGAATTCAGAATAATGATAGTAAAGATATCCAAAATCTTGGAAGTAGAATAGAGAAAATGCAAGAAACATTTAACAAGGACCTAGAAGAACTAAAGATGAAACGAGCAATGATGAACAACACAATAAATGAAATTAAAAATACTCTAGAAGGAATCAATAGCAGAATAACTGAGACAGAAGAACGGATAAGTGACCTGGAAGACAAAATAGTGGAAATAACTACTGCAGAGCAGAATAAAGAAAAAAACAATGAAAAGACTGAGGACAGTTTCAGAGAGCTGCGGGACAACATTAAATGCACCAATATTCGAATTATAGGGGTCCCAGAAGAAGAAAAGAAAACGAAAGAGACTGAGAAAATATTTGAAGAGATTACAGTTGAAAACTTCCCTAATATGGGAAAGGAAATAGTCAATCAAGTCCAAGAAGCACAGAGAGTCCCATACAGGATAAATACAAGGAGAAACATGCCAAGACACATATTAATCAAAGTATCAAAAATTAAATACAAAGAAAACATATTAAAAGCAGCAAAGGAAAAACAACAAATAACACACAAGGGAATCCCCATAAGGATAACAGCTGATCTTTCAGCAAAAACTCTGCAAGCCAGAAGGGAGTGGCAGGACATAGAATTAACAATGAAAAAGGAGAAGTAACAATTGACACTGCACAAATACAAAGGATCATGTGAGATTACTACAAACAACTCTATGCCAATATAATGGACAACCTGGAAGAAATGGACAAATTCTTAGAAATGCACAACCTGCCAAGACGGAACCAGGAAGAAATAGAAAATATGAACAGACCAATCACAAGCACTAAAATTGAAACTGTGATTAAAAATCTTCCAACAAACCCAAGCCCAGGACCAGATGGCTTCACAGGCAAATTCTATCAAACATTTAGAGAAGAGCTAACACCTATCCTTCTCAAACTCTTACAAAATATAGCAGAGGGAGGAACACTCCCAAACTCATTCTATGAGGCCACCATCACCCTGATACCAAAACCAGACAAAGATGTCACAAAGAAAGAAAAGAACAGGCCAATATCACTGTTGAACATAGATGCAAAAATCCTCAACAAAATACTAGCAAACAGAATCCAACAGCACATTAAAAGGATCATACACCATGATCAAGTCGGATTTATTCCAGGAGTGCAAGAATTCTCAATATACACAAATCAATCAATGTGATACACCATATTAACAAATTGAAGGAGAAAATCCATATGATCTTCTCAATAGATGCAGAGAAAGCTTTCAACAAAATTCACCACCAAATTTATGATAAAAACCCTGGAGAAAGTAGGCATAGAGGAAACTTTCCTCACCATAATGAAGGCCATATATGAAAAACCCACAGCCAACATCGTCCACAATGGTAAAAAACTGAAACCTTTTCCACTAAGATCAGGAACAAGACAAGGTTGCCCACTCTCACCACTATTATTCAACATAGTTTTGGAAGTTTTAGCCACAGCAATCAGAGAAGAAAAAGAAATAAAAGAATCCAAATTGGAAAAGAAGAAGTAAAGCTGTCACTGTTTGCAGATGACATAATACCCTACATAGAGAATCCTAAACAGGCTACCGGAAAACTACTAGAACTAATCAATGAATTTGGTAAAGTAGCAGTATACAAAATTAATGCACAGAAATCTATGGCATTCCTATACCCTAATGATGAAAAATATGAAAATGAAATTAAGAAAACACTCCCATTTACCATAGCAACAAAAAGAATAAAATATCTAGGAATAAACCTACCTAAGGAGACAATAGCCCTGTATGTAGAAAATTATAAGACACTGATGAAAGAAATGAAAGATGATACAAATAGATGGAGAAATATACCATGTTCTTTAATTGGAAGAATCAACATTGTGAAAATGACTCTACTACCCAAAGCAATCTACGGATTCAATGCAATCCCTATTAAAGTACCACTGGCATTTTTCACAGAACTAGAACAAAAAGTTTCACAATTTGTATGGAAGCACAAACGACCCCGAATAGCTAAAGCAATCTTGAGAACGAAAAATGGAGCTGGAGGAATCAGGCTACCTGACTTCAGACTATACTTCAAAGCTTCAAGACCGTATGGTACTGGCACAAAAATAGAAATATAGATCAATGGAACAGGATAGAAAGCCCAGAGATAAACCCATGCACATATGGTCACCTTATCTTTGATAAAGGAGGCAAGAATATACTAGTGGAGAAAAGACAGCCTCTTCAATAAGTGATACTGAGAAAACTGTACAGTTACATGTAAAAGTATGAAAGTAGAACACTCCCTAACACCATACACAAAAATAAACTCAAAATGGATTAAAGACTCAAATGTAAGGCCAGACACTCTCTAACTCTTAGAGGAAAACATAAGCAGAACACTCTATGACATAACTCACAGCAAGATCCTTTTTGACCCACCTCCTAGAGAAATGGAAATAAAAACAAAAGTAAACAAATGGGACCTAATGAAACTTCAAAGCTTTTACACAGCAAAGGAAACCATAAATAAGACCAAAAGACAACCCTCAGAATGGGAGAAAATATTTGCAGATGATGCAACTGACAAAGGATTAATCTTCAAGATTTATAAGCAGCTCTTGCAGCTCAATAACAGAAAAACAATGCAATCCAAAAATGGGCAGAGAGCTTCAACAGACATTTCTCCACAGAAGATATACAGATTGCCGACAAACCCATGAAAGAATGCTCAACATCATTAATCATTAGGGAAATACAAAACTACAATGAGATATCATCTCTCACCAGTCAGAATGGCCATCATCAAAAAATCTAGAAACAATAAATGCTGGAGAGGGTGTGGAGAAAAGGAACACGCTTGCACTGCGGTGAGAATGTAAATTGATACAGACACTATGGTTAACAGTATGGAGGTTCCTTAAAATACTAAAAATTGTACTACCATATGACCCCATAATCCCACTACTGGGCATATACCCTGAGAAAACCATAATTCAAAAAGAGTCATGTACCAAAATGTTCATTGTGCCTCTATTTACAATTGCCAGGACATGGAAGCAACCTAAGTGTCCATCATTGGATGAATGGATAAAGAAGATGTGGCACATATATGCAATGGAATATTACTCAGCCATAAACATAAACGAAATTGAGTTATTCGTAGTGAGGTGGATGAACCTAGAGTCTGTCATACAGAGTGAAGTCAGAAAGTGAAAAACAAATACCATATGCTAACACATATATATGGAATCTAAGAAAAAAAAGAAAAAAAAAGATCATGAAGAACCTAGGGGTAAGCCGGGAATAAAGACACAGACCTACTAGAGAATGGACTTGAGGATATGCGGACGGGGAAGGGTAAGCTGAGATTGAGTGAGAGAGTGGCATGGACATATATACACTACCAAACGTAAAATAGATTGCTATTCGGAAGCAGCTGCATAGCACAGGGAGATCAGCTTTGTGGTTTGTGACCACCTAGAGGGGTGGCATAGGGAGGGTGAGAGTTAGGGAGACGCAAGAGGGAAGAGATATGGGAACATATGTGTATGTATAACTGATTTACTTTGTTATAAAGCAGAAACTAACATACCATTGTAAAGCAATTTTACTCCAATAATGATGTTAAAAAAAGGAGAATAAAAACAAGTGAAATAAACCCCAATAAACATACACTGTAATAAAGAAAATAAATTACTTTATGCAAATATTAAAAAAAATAATGTCATAAGTAAATATTTAAGCCAAACAGATCAAACAGATGGGGTTTAATTTAAGTAAATGCATTCACAGGGACGTTGAGTTTTGCAACATTTTGCTCAATACTTCCACATTAAGCATATATTCCTGGATGTTTAGAAAGTAACATATACTGTTATATCTGTATACTGAATCATATGTACTTTACTTTCTCCTCAGGTATCATGACATGCCAGATGTCATTGACTTCCTTGTGCTACATCAATTTTATAATGAAGCCAAAGAAAGGAACTGGCAGATTGGTAAGTATAGAATTCTCACTGAATAATTATTGTTTGAAGTAGAGTAAGTAACTTTTAAACCAATTTAACAGAAAGAAATTAGTAGACTGAAAAAGCTGTTAGCCAAATTAGAAAAATTAAATTTTTCTTTTCAGTTACGTTTCGGTGATTTTATGAACATTGTAAGTGGCATAAAACCTTTTCTGTGAATACCTACTCTGTTAGGATACAAATCTGTATTAAAAAGAAAATCTTGAAATGTCAATGGCCATGAAATGGAGTACTTAACACTTGGGCTCTTAAAAGACCTTTACTGATTGTGGGTTTCTCTCTCCTTTCTCTCTCTCTCTCTCTTTCTCTCTGCCCCCCCCACCCCCTCTTCCTCTCCCTCTTCCTCCTCTTCTACCTCTTTCCATCTACCCCTCTGCCCTCCTCCTCTCTCCGTCTCCCCCTCTCCCTTTTTCTCCCTTTCTCTCTTTCCCCTTCTTATTCTCTCCCCCTCTATTCCTCCCCCTTCACTAGCTGTTTAATCTTGGGCAAGATTTTAACCTCTGTTTGCCTCAATTCCATTATCTGTAAAATGGGAATCACATCAGAACATACCTATAAGGTCGATATGAATAAAATGGTACCTGACACAGAGCAACCACTATGTTATTATCTGCTATTAGTACTTTTAAATTCTCCTTTCTTATGTAGGAGAAACATTTTTGTCCACATGGTTGGTTTTGTATTCCTTAGCCATTTAAAGGTACAAAACTAGTATGAAGAGATTTTTAAAAACAAAATGGTGAAACAAAAAATAGAAGAAACAACTGTAGTATCATATGTGCAATACAAAAAGCAGTATGTCTAATGAGCCCAAGTAATTGATAAAAGTTAAATTATATGCGGTAATATGTGATTTATTTCAGAATAATTATTAGCATTTGGAAATCAAAATCCTTGAAGAGGGTAAAATGTAAAATTCACATATATGGAAAACTCAGATTGAAACTTCTAATAATGCTGGATACAATGCTGCTTCTGTATTCAACAAAAACTAGCAATTTAGAGTGGGAACAGAGTGATTATTCTCAAGAGCACTCTTAAGAATTTCTAAAAACATTGTAGGTGATAGATTCCGCAGTATAATAGATGACGCCTGGTGGTTTGGGACCGTGGAGAGTCAGCAGCCTTTTCAACCAGAGTATCCTGATAGTTCTTTCCAGTGTTACAGTGTTCAGTAAGTATATTTATGGTCGTTTACACCTGATATAATACTGTAGTACTATATGGACTTTCTATAAACCCTACCTTACCTAGTCTTATAAGACTTGTACCTGTAAGGAAGTAATCATAGTACCTTTAAGGAAGAAATTTGTTGATAAACCTTTTGGTCCAATATGCATGCTAACACAAAGCAGGAACTGAAGACTTATTTCTGCCTCCCTTATTCCTGTATTTTCTCGTAAGTATTTCTATTTTAGACAAGAATTACAATTATTATTTCATGAAGAGTACTGAAATTAATTCAGTGTTTAAATTAATTGTTACACCTGGAATATAATACTGAATATTTACATAGTCTTTTATTTAATGGTATGAATTCTAGACAGGAGTGACTGCATTATGTTTGGATGTACTGTTTGTCTACAATTTACTTTTGCTGTTCATGAAATACCAGAGTTGTAAGATTCCTAATAAATAAAGCCTTCTTCTCAAGAATGATAGAACAAATGTTTATTCTGTGAAGATTGACTTTTAGTCTCCATATTGTAGATCAAAAGGGAATAATAAACTTTTGGAGAAGCTATAATACTCAACCTGTTAGAATAAATTAGGTTATCTCATAGAAAGAAGTGATCTATTAAATCGACTTTTTTAACCTGAAAGGAATTTTCCAAAGAGATCTTTTTATTCTGTACCCTGGCTTAACATTGAATGTATGCTTGGTTGGAATTAAAAAAAAAAAGCCCAGCAGAACTAAGAGTAAGCTTACAACTCTCTTTCATATTGATGGGCCATGTTTTCTCTATTAGAGGCTTATTATCTTTGTGTAAGCAAAGTTGTACTTCAAGGAAACTGTATTGTCCCTTTACAAATTTCACCCCCAAGAAGTAATGCAAATTATGCTAGTATATAAAATGTCATCTGAATTTGATTTGTATCTTGTTATTTTTTAATAGCTGGGACAATAACGAGAGAGAAAAGATGAGTCCCTGGGATATGGAGCCAATTCCAGAAGGAAGTAAATATGCTTTTAAAAAATGAATTATAATTTTTCTAAAAGAAAAATGGCAATAGCATGATTCTAGAAACTAATTATTTCTGATTTTTCACTTTATGCATAGCTGCCTTTCCAGATGAAGTTGGTGCTGGTGTTCCTGTGTCCCAGGAGGAATTGACTGCTTTGCTATACAAACCTCAGGAAGGAGAGTGGGGGGCTCATTCCAGAGATGAGGAATGTGAACGAGTTATTCAGGGCATCAACCACCTTCTTTCCCTGGGTATGGTGAATGTGAAAGAATGTTAGGAAGATGAGAAGGAAAACCAGCAGAATTATAAGTTCTGTAAAAGGAAATGCATTTTCTCACTGTATACTTTTTTTTTTTTTTTTTTTTTTTTGCGGTATGCGGGCCTCTCACTGTTGTGGCCTCTCCCGTTGCGGAGCACAGGCTCCGGACGCGCAGGCTCAGCAGCCATGGCTCACGGGCCCAGCCGCTCCGCGGCATGTGGGATCCTCCCGGACCGGGGCACGAACCCGTGTCCCCTGCATCGGCAGGCGGACTCTCAACCACTGCGCCACCAGGGAAGCCCTCTCACTGTATACTTTTAACCCAAGAGGCATGGTGATTCTAGTTTTAATAATAACATTTTTATTTGCTTGGCCAAAGTAATGACTGGCAAACTTTTTCAGTTCTTGGGCTATAATAGTGAAGGCAGCCATATAGGTGTCTTTTACTTTCTTGAGTCATTTTGGCTCTCTAGCTATTCCCTGAGCCTAACTTTGGATCAATATTTTGGTAAAGACAGTGGGTGCAATAATATATTTTACTCCATGACTATTTATATTTTCTGAAGTATATCACGAGACATTTGACATTTATCCAGAAAAGACATAAATTTGAAGCTAAACACAGTTCTCCTTTAATTTTGTCTTGTTTTTACCGATTTGAACCAGTGTATCATGCATTATTGATTCATAGATAGAATGTCCAAATAAAAAGAATAACATTATAATAGTATTGGTCTAGTTTTTGCATAATTGAATCATCAGCATTTTAGAAATGTAGTATTATATCACCCACCCTTCTTGTTTATATGTGTTTTTGTTTGTTAACATGAAATGTTAGTGTTCTTTATAATTGTCTTTTTTTATTTTGTAAATGTTGTAGATTTTGCCAGCCCTTTTGCTGTTCCAGTGGATCTCAGTGCCTATCCCTTGTATTGTACTGTAGTTGCTTATCCAACTGACCTCAACACCATCAGGCGGAGACTTGAAAATCGCTTTTACAGGTCTGTTTAATATTTATCATTTCCTAAAAGCTTGTATAGTTTTATATCTTTTGCTTTCCTTTTTGCATAGTGATACACTGAGATCTTTGTTTTCATAGTGTAAAATAACCGTTCAGAAGACCCACTCCAAAATTTCTCCTGAAAATTTGGAACACTGATTTCCCTTTATTCAGTAGATTTTCACTCTTCCAGGCTAAGAAGGGGTATGGGCAGCGAGGAAATTATGACTAGCAGAAGTCACATATGAAACAAAAACTACAGTTAATTTTAACTTATTAAAAGCAGATTAAGTAGTTTGTGGATTCATCTTGATTATGGTGCTCCAGGGACTTGGAGCATGTTTTAAATCCCCTGTTGGGGAATTAGGCAGCAGTTAATTAGATTTAATTACCAGTCCCAAAATGTGTATAGAAAAAGCCAAGTTATTTTTTCCTTGGTTTTGGTTGGGAGTGGGG
Source organism: Aethalodelphis obliquidens (assembly GCF_003676395.1). Taxonomy (NCBI): domain Eukaryota; kingdom Metazoa; phylum Chordata; class Mammalia; order Artiodactyla; family Delphinidae; genus Aethalodelphis; species Aethalodelphis obliquidens. Next base: position 79,644 of record NW_020838050.1, on the reverse strand, counting down.
TGATTATGGGAAGGCAGTGGAGGGCAGCTTTTGGTACCTCTCTCACCCTAGAGTCTACTGTGTCCTAACCACAATTATTCCATGAAATGGTTATAAATATAACCAGTTGGGTGTATTTTATATCTTTACCTATAATTTCATTCAATAATATATATCATAAAAGCAATGAGGTAAAAATCTGTCCTTTTTGTTTTTTGCTTTTCTCTGAAAACGAAACATTCTTCTGTTGATTTATCAAAGCAGTATTTGTTTGTTTTTGTTACTTTGACCTTGGTCAAATCGCTATTTACCCACAATGTCGTGGGTCAGTTCTTTTCCAAGTTTTCATATCCAAGTTTATAGTCCAGTGGTTCTGAACTCTTGCCTGTGCTTCAAATACTCTAACTATATACCTTTATTAGTGCACATTAGTCACACACATATATTGAGTCACATACATATATCTGAACACCTTTGACATATCATGATTAAATGCCTAGTTGTTCTATGTTGTCTAATCCTAGAATAGACTTTAAATGTATCAACCAAGAGTAACAGGGTATTTTTTCTTTCATAGGAGAATATCAGCATTAATGTGGGAAGTACGCTACATTGAGCATAATGCTAGGACTTTCAATGAGCCAGACAGTCCTATAGTTAAAGCAGCCAAAATTGTAACTGATGTCTTACTTCGCTTTATTGGGTAAGAAGAAGTTTTATCTCCCATAGAGGCTGACTTCTGACTTCTAAAATTTATTGAAATGTATTTTAACTTATCTGTCTTATCAGGGATCAGAGCTGTACTGATATACTGGATACTTATAATAAAATTAAAGCAGAAGAACTAAACAGTACTGATGCAGAGGAGGTAAGAATCACAGCATGATTAGTAGGCATAAATTCCTTTTCTGTCATTTAAAGTACAATAAGTATTATATGTAAGTGTTAAAACTAACTATAGGGGCTTCCCTGGTGGCGCAGTGGTTGAGAGTCCACCTGCCGATGCAGGGGACACGGGTTTGTGCCCCGGTCTGGGAGGATCCCACATGCCGCGGAGCGGCTGGGCCCATGAGCCATGGCCGCTGAGCCTGCGTGTCCGGAGCCTGTGCTCTGCAATGGGAGAGGCCACAACAGTGAGAGGCCCGTGTACAGAAAAAAAAAAAAAAAAAAAAAAAA